>NC_053125.1:16248143-16556893 GCF_010015445.1 Perca fluviatilis
GATCTCCGACACGATCGCCAAAGTGAGGTTTGTTCATCTGAGTGGCCATCTCAGAGAAAGACAGAAAGAGAGGTTTGGTTTGGAAAGTGTGGCACCAAGTTGTCACTAGTTTAGACAGAATATATAGCGAAGCTGTAACGTACACGGAAAGAGACATTGTAGTGTTGCACTGAAAACTGCTCCTCTGTTTCGGATAGCTGGCAACATGAGCAAAGAGGAACACACCTGAAACTCATCATCCTTGATTAGTGAGCTGCAGACATGTTGACTGAGAAATGTGCTTCACTGTTATTTTTAGGACATTTTTCTTTAACACAATACAGGAAAAAAACTAAATATCCAAAAGTGTTATAAAAAGCATTTTATTTACAATGAAAAACTGTACATATTGCATTTGAAGGCTGCAATTTGGGCTAAAAAATACTGACATGTACCATATAATGCTGGCATAACGAGAGAGAGTAACAGTGTGTACACATAATTTAACACTGAAAATGTCTCAAATATTAATAGGAAAGGCTTTAAACCTTAATTCCAATAGATGTTTGTTGCGTGTTACAGTACTAAAAATGCTGACACATTCTTAAAAAAATAATAACAGTAATGTAGTGTTAAAGTCATAACTCCCAACGGATTCTCTAGAACCAGGATTTGGCACCAGATAAAAAATGTTGGTTGACCGTGTGTCACATCCAGCCAAAAGCTAAAATGATTTCAGAATGCATAGATCCTCTGCTGTTTGCAGCCAAAAGCTAATATTGAGGTTATTGTGTTGTCTTCTGCATTTCCCTTTTTGACAATGTTTTCCTCATAGCTCGCCAGCGTCATGTCTTGTTCCCTCCTCTTCTGTGCTGTCACCTTCTGCCTCCTTGGCCCCTCCCTTGGTCCCCATGTCTCCTTTTAACGCCTCCTTTATACATTCTGAGGGAGGGAGAGAAAAACAAGACTAGGTTGAAGCCTATGGTGCATCTCACTTATCATATTTGATAGCTCCTCGCTCCTCAGTTGAACCGGAAGTTGTTCTGGCCCTCCTGCGTGAAGGCCGTCTCAAAGCTCACTCGCTCACTCACTCACTTGTGCGCCCAAGCTAAAGTGAAAACATTTAAAGTAGAACTGGAGAGCAGAACCGGAGTGTAACTCTGTTGTGCTACTCCCCTTTGGGTCATCTACCTTGCTCCGATGTCTTGAGGACGTGGTTCTCACAGAGGAAGTTCTCCAGCCTCTTGTCCTGATGATGGAAGTACCAGTCCTCCACAACCTCCTCATACTGCTCCAGCATTGTCTCACACTAAACACAAACACACACACACACACACACACACACACACACACACACACACACACAGGTACATATTACTATATACATTATGTATTTTTAACAAGGGGTGTTTTGTTTCAACTTTTACAGCAAGCAGACTCATAGTCCTACCTGTTTTTTCATGTGTGACACCTCTACAGAGGGTTCGTCCCACAGCTCATACGGCAGACCCAAATCCACTTTAACTCCTTTGTGGACCAGGTTCTTTAGGGTCGTCATGGTCTGACTGGCACCCTGCAGTACACACAAAGCAGCATATATGTCAGTGTGATACACAAATTATTATAAATGTTTGCAAATGAAGAACAGGAATCATAAGCAAGGCTTTGGGGTATATTAGTATTTTAATGTGGAGCATACAACATGTACTGTGTGGGGAAACATGTCACCTTTCAGCATTAAGTGCTCGGTTTTACTCCAAGATGGACCTTTAAACATATGCTAAAAACAAAGCCATTATAAACCTAGGTAATTCAAGTGAGACCTAAACGTCACCTTGGCGTATCGGAGGCTGCCAGGCCTCTCTGCATGAACATTATACTGCAGGATGCGTTCACATATGTTGTCCACCGCTTCAGTCAGCCGAGTTTCCCTGTAATCAGAACACAGGTTTAAATACTGGCCGCACACGCACACAGCAGTTACATATAATTTCTCGACTCCAGTGTCCAGAGTCCACTTACGAGGTGTTGTATTTAATCTTTCTTTTTCTCTTGCCTGTGTCCAGCACTTCTCCGACCTCCAGGACTTCTTTGGAGCGACCTGTTTTCTCCAGAGCATCCTGCAGCTCTACTGACAAAAACTTACACACTGACAGACAGGAGAAACACAGAAGGTACAACTTAATTCAAACTATTTTTATATTTATGTACATGTCAAAGAGTTTAGGTAGACACTCGAGGACACAACTGACGCGATTAGACCAATACCATAACGCTGTTATTAACGTCAAGTCGAATAAATAGCATCATAATAACTAGTTAGCTAACTTCTTCGTCCTACCTTCGCATTTATTCGGCAGTCTCTCGTCTTCTTCTGCTGTTACAGAGCAGAAGAAACAAAAGAGAACCAGTATGATAAGTTTCATTGCAACAGTTTGTTTGTCTTTCAGGCTAAACAAAAATATCTCAGCAGCCACATAAGCATTTTACGTTGTATGACGGCAACTTTAAACTACGCATGCGTAGTGTGTCCCAACAGACATGACTAGTAGATGCATGGTGGATGGATTTCAGGGAAGATTGTCAATAGAAGAAAACGCCATTTGCACTTTATAAGAAAAGTCCCCGAAAGGCGTGTGCCGTGCGCGTGTGTTTGGTGTGTGTATGTAGGCTATGTGTGTGTCTGTCCACAGCTAAGCTTGCATAGCCTACTACTGGACTAGTAAATATTGGATTTGTTTTTATGCATATGCCTATAATACGCCTATGCATAAAGCATATGTGCATAAAGGATGTTCATGGTTGCGGTAAGTAAGGCTATACTTCCCAATTTCTGACAAACTTTGAATGACTCCTCAACATGAATATTGATGAAGCAATATTACACGAGAGGCTGTAAAAAAATGCGGGCATGAAGCAGCTTTCTGTGCTATGTTAATGTTTTCAAAAAAAGAGGATATCATAGATGAGGTTGTCAGTGGTTAACTTTCATCAGTGGTTCATAGGCTCAATCACCCTGGTGTTACGTTATTAGTAAATGATTTAAAAGATGTTTATTAAAATGAAAATATTTGAGATTACTTTTTAGGATCTGAGTAGGCTACAGTAGGCCTACGTGAATGGAAGATTCAGTTTGTTGAACTGAATCCCCCCCGTGACGTATTATTATTACTGTTTCTAATCCATAAATTGAAGGAGCTGACAGATCTTTCACTGAGATTATTTTAATATGATTTCATATTCAATAATGCTTCATTTATTGATTGATGACACTGCTTTTATGGCCAACATGAAATAAGGCAGGCTACATTAGTAGTATAGCTATATTTAGAATTAATTTAATGTCTCTGGCACCTCATCAAATAAATTAGCAGGTCCATTTAATGGCTTCTTATGGCGTAGCACACAGTAACCACGGCTGAGAACCACTCGGAAGCGTTTCCCAACAAGAGGAGAAAACCGGACATGGGACAAACTTCTCAAAGTTATTATTTTTGAAACTGTGACATCAGACACAAGGAGCCAAAAGCAGTTGTCTTATTTTAGTCGACTTTTGCGGCTGAAATAAACAACAACAACCCCTGGAATAGTTTATTAGCTGCAGCGAGCTGGTTTAAAAACTCCGCACTAGTGTTGAGAAAGCAATGCAGCTTAGCAACCGTTGCCTAGCAACCGTTGCCAAAGCAGAAGTCATTGGTTGGGTGGATGGGGCTCTGATCTCTGATGTCAGATTCTAAAAAGCTTCTGATAAAGAGTGATATGATGTCAGATTCTAATAAAGCTTTTTGATCCTTTGTGACATGTCTTTATATATAGCGGAACCATAGAAATTAAATTTCATTCTGTTTCTATCCGTAGAGCTGAAAGTCATTATACTCTGGTACAATACAAGTATAAAGAAATCGATAGGCTATTAAATACGTCTTCTGAAACCACAGCAAAACGAAGAAAAAGTCCTCGGAGCGCAAAATAGGAAAGATTTTACAGAGAAAGTCACTGAACTCAAACCAACACGGTTGACAATTATGTCTACATCAGAAATGTCCCAGACAGAAGAGATGCTGGAGATTACTGAAGAAACTTTGCTCCGACTGGTCAAACCCTTTTTTAAAAGGATGACAGTGGGACAGTTGGAATTGTTACAAACATGCGCACCTGACGATGCCACTAAAATTAGGATGGTTGACCTGCTTTTGGAAATAATTTCCACCTTGTCAGAAGTCTGGTTGATGGCTCTTGGGACCAAAAATGAAGTGGTGTCTGAGGATCAGATTATGTCCGGTCTGGGCAACAAACTTTCTAAGTGTTTTGCCGCTGCTTTCAACGCTGAGGACCAAGTGGAGTGTCCCAGCTTAGACTCTTTGATAAGCTTGCTCGTTATAGAGGTTACAGAAAATGTCAACTCTTCCCTCTCAACTACTGTGCGCACAGCGGATCTTGCAATAACTCAGCGCATCACTCCCCCACGCAGAATTAAAGATATGGTTGACCATACCTGCGAAATGTTAAAAGTTTTAACTTCTAAGATGAAAATGATGTGCCCAACTCAAAAACAAAGACAGAAATCGAGGCAGACCCCCTCCCAGGATGATCTATCGATAGAAGATCTGGAGCAGGCAGAGACTGGTAATCAGGAAGAACTAAGGATAGAAGATATGGAGCCAGCAGACACTGATGATGAGGAAGAACTAGAGAAAGATTATATGGAGCCAGCAGACACTGATGATGAGGAAGAACTAGATATGGAGCCGGATGACACTGTGGAGCCAAAACCCACGGAGAAGGTCACATTAGAGGACACTGCGATTCCAACAATGAAAGCTGTCGGTCGTGTCAGACAAATGGTAAAAGCTTTCACAGATAAAATGAAAATTCTGTGCCCAATTAAAAAACGAAGGCAGACAACAAGGCAGACCCCCTCCCAGGAGCTCGCACATGCTGATGATCTAGAGCCAGACGATATGGAGCCAGAAACCCAGGGATGGGTCTCGTCAGAAGACACTGTGTTTGCGATTCCAACAATGGAAGCTGTCGAAAAAATTATTACAAAGGAGGTGACTCAGATGATCGAACCTCTTTGGGATGAAGTGCCCGAATCTAAGTCAGAGCTGCTGAAACGTGAATGTTCAGAGGAGATTGATGTTGTTGCAGCAGACATTGCTAAGACAATTGCTGAAATGGACAGGACAGATGATGAAAGTCGAATATCCAAACAGAAGCGCAAACTGTCATTCAAAGAAATAGGGAGCCGGATCAAGATCTTTTTTACCACTTGCTTGGCCAAAGCTTGGTTCCATTGTATGTTGGAGAATCTGAGGATGAAATTCCACAAGGACTCCAACAATGCAAGCAGGCATTTGGTTCCAACACAACAAGGAGTTGACTCTCTGCCTCAGGGTGATATAAACCCTCAGGTTAGCAATATCGTTGGAAAAATTACAAACATTTCCGCCGGTAAACCCCTGGAATTCGCACAGCAAGCTATTGATCTCATCTTCAGGGACATCACAGGGGGGGTCGAGATATTGCCAAAACTAATGACAAAGAATTCACTTTGCAGTAAAGCGAATGTCCCTGAGTCACTTGCTGCCATGTATGCTGAAATACAGAAGAAAGTATGGAAATACATGGGAATGATGGGGTGGTGGATGAACACTCAGGCCAGCAGCCACAGTAAAAGGGTGAAAGATGCTATAATAGATGCTGAGTCACTGGCACCAAAAAAGGTAGCAGAAAGCATTGCCATGGAGGAGCCTGTGACAACTGCTGCAGCGTCTGGCTCAGTATGTGAGGAGACATGTGCTGAGCCTGCACAGGATAGGACAGAACAGGAAATCAGGAAACAAATTTCAGTCAAGATAATACTGGACAAGCTGGTTTCGCGGATATTCAAGAAAGCGAAAGTGAACTGGGCCATTGGAAACCCAGACGACATGGTGAATCGTCTGTTTGAAAAAACATGGGCCATGGTCGAGGATGTAGGCTGTGATAGCACCCAAAGAGATTTTCAAAACCTTGACAAGGCCATTTTCCAGGACCTGTGTAAGAGGTGGGGCTGTGCAGAAACATTGCTAATCAGCTTGCATTTAGAGGAGCCAGTACTGGAAAACTGTATTGTGTCCTCTGTCAAAGATCACCTGATGACACCATCAACAAAGTTTTGCACCATCCGCAGGTTCTTTTCATCTGTGGGTGAAGCCATCTCCAATATCTGCAGCAAGAGAAATAGGGTTGGTGTTATGTAAGGGAAATGTGATATTTCTACTTTGTTAGGGTTTTCTCCGGGTGCTCCGGGGGGGGGTTCAGTAAATAATTTTACATCACATCCAGGTTTACCATCTCCTCCACTGTTGTCTGCCCTTTGTGATAGAGGGACAGAGACCAATGGGGTAGGAGGTTATCTAGATGGGGGGGCAGGACTTGAGTTCTCAGGGCCAGGGCAATCCTCAATAATAAACAATGAGGTGTTTAGTGGGGGGGGAAGGAGGGGGGGTGTTGGGGGGGGGGGGGGTTTTTTTTAAAAAAAAAAAAAAAAAAATTGATTCAATAAAACAAAAAAAAAAAAAAAAAAAAAAATCCTTTTTTTTTTTTTTTTTTTTTAAAACCCATTTCCCCCCCCCCTAAAATTTTTTTTTTTTTTTTTTTTATGAGTTTCACATTTGTATAAAGTACTAAGAAAACACTGCATACTTATGCAACAGTGCTTTTTGTGTAAAAAAACACTTGTATTGAAGTTAAGGTCAAGACATAATAATTCCAGTAATGAAGACAAATGTCTCACCAACAAATTCATGAAAATTAGGAAGTATTGTAGAAATGTTCTTGCACAAAAAAATCTGAGCAGGAATATTTCACTAAACAAATCGAAAGACTTACCTGTTATTGATGCTTACAAAGTCATAACATAGTATAACATAGTAACATAGTATAATTCCAGTGAAATGTTATTCCATCAGCTCTATCAACTTGTGAAACTAAATCAGTAATAATCGGTTGCTGGAATAAACATATTAAAAGGTAGATCAGGTTATTACAATATTTCAATTCATTCAACAATTTATAAGAAGTGTAACCCATTAGGTTTGCAGTGACTTATACATCAGTGGTTTATTATGAGGAAATAATTAACAAACTAAAAATAAACCAGAAAAGAGCACTCAGAAGAGTGAACAGGTTCTGGAGGTGAATTTCCCATTCATTCACTTCATTTATGTTTTAGAAAATGCCACAGTTTAAGCCTGGAACCAAGCCAACCAACTACAAGATCAGTCATGATTATATAACATTTTGTGTGATCCGGCTCACAGAAACATTTGAAAACAGAAAAGAAAGGTAAAGGTACAAACAAGACTGTGTTAGCAGCTCACTAGTACTAAGGTTTGCTAAACATTTCTGGCGAGCTTCACCAGTCAGAGTTGTTGCTCTTACATTTAGGATTGTGGGTAGGGTAGTTCTTCTCCATGACATTGCGAATAAATAATGTTTTTTTTAAACAAGGTTGATATCATAGGAACTTGTGGCTTCTACAGGAGCACAATTGCATAGCTCATGGTACAGTATGTCTACCTCGGATGGTTATAACTGTAATATTTTCACGTTTACAGGGAATATAATAAAAGCAGAGCTACTGAACACTAAGACAGATGTATTACATGGTTTTGATACTCATTGTGCTATTTAATTTTATATACATACATACATATATTGCTATGTCAACAGTTCAAATTATGTTGAACTGGATCATTGGCCTCCTTGTCCCTCAAAAAGGTGTTTTTAGCTGAAACAGGCTTTCTATTTTTTCAGCCCTGAGTTTCTGCTTTAGGTTGATCACATAGAGAATTAGCTTGATATTTGGCAGTGAAGTAGTTAAAATAGAAGGCGCTTGCCTCTTGGTTTCTCAGGTGTCAGGGGCAACGCACTCGACAGCAACAGATATCCCAGGACTCTGTGCAGGAGAAGATAGAGCTGAGCGGAGAGATGGGAAGAGGAGAAGAGACCGAAAAGATATGACCAAAAAAACAAGAAGAGAGGGAACCGTGGACCAGGTTAATATGAGGACAGAAAAGAAAAGCGGTGGGATACGAGGGACAAGAAGACGTGCTCAGTTACCAACCAGAAGTGAGTGACACACATATTCACACATAACTCTCCTAGAAAACACATTTGTTTATGTTCTCCAGCTGCAGAACAGTTTGCACACACAGGATAAAATATTCATCCTAAGTGTCTGAAAGTCAAAAGTAACAGCAGTAACTATAGTATTTTACCAGTGTGAAACTATAATTGTGTGTAATGGTGTCTGTTTGTTGTCTGTGTCAAGGGAGATACAGTTACACAGACACTGTCACCCTGCGCTGTATTTCACGGCCGTATGCACACACACACACACACACACACACACACACACATACGCACAACCACACTCATAAGAGATGGTGTCAAGGAACTTGCAGCGCCCATATCAAGCTGTACTTTTACCCTGCAGAATTTGCAGATTTCTTTTTGCATTTCATTCACTTACATTTTTCAGATTTTTTTCCCATCCTGTTCCAGTGAAACAAATCTCTAAGATGACACTGAGTTAGAGGCTCCTGGAGGAGATGAGTCTAACACAGAACAGAAGAAGAAAGGGTCAGTCAGCATTTAACAGCTGACTCTGGGACAAAGAATGCCAAGAGGAAAGAGATGACAAATGCTGGCTAATTGTTGCAGCAGAGCACATGTGATTGCCTCTGAAATATTTCCTAAATGACCAAAGGAGGACATGTGGTCCAGGATCCTCTGCCTGAGCTCAAGGAATAGTTTCATCGCAGGAAAGCAAGTGGATAAACTTCTAGTTTACTTTCAGGTAAACTAACTTACCTGCAGTTTATATTATAAAAAGGAGTACACAGCTCACTAATGGATCACCAGTGCCATATCACAATCTAATGCATGTCATAATGACTGATACTTAAAATGACTATAGAATAAGGTCACTTATAATCAAAATATAAACTCAAGGGCACCATTCAAACCACAGGACTGGAACGGGCTATCACTCAAAGTGATGATAGCTCTAATACACTAGACAATAATATATCTGTCTATAATAATTCAATTCAATTTCAATTCAATTTATTTATATATATCAAATCATAACAACAGTTATCTCAAGACACTTTACAGATAGAGTAGACCACACTATAAATTCCAAAGCCCCAACAATTACAGTAATTCCCTCAAGAGCAAGCATTAGCAGTGGCTGTTGCGACAGTGGCGAGGAAAAACTCCCTTTTAGGAAGAAACCTCGGCAGACCCAGACTCTTGGTAGGCGGTGTCTGACGGGGCCGGTTGGGGGTGTGATGAACAGTTGCAAAAAAAAAAACAATTAAAAAAAAGTTGTAGTTCATGTCATAGCAGGGCACATCGTGGCATACTGAGTAGTGCAGTCTCCTATACCGGATTCTGATTACTCTGTGTGTATGAACATTGCAGCAGGGCGTTGCAGGATGTATTGTATTCTGATGCTGTCCAAGGATGTTTAGATCAGTAATGTGGGAGTAAACTTGTATAGCTGCCTATAAGGATGTTCTTTGCTTTTACAGTTCAGTTCAGTCTTCATTGTCCTGTATGGGAAATTTGCCATTCTGCATAGCAACAACAGACACATCAAAACGTCACACAGCAAATTAAATAAAACACATACATTATTAAAAATGAATACAGAGCAGCAGTAACAATAAACAAAAGAAATGCAAATTAAGTGATTTTTATTGAACTTACTGAAAAGAAAAGTTTTAGTCTATTGTACCTGGCCATGCATGGCAAGTCTAAAGCAGAATATACTGTACAAGAGTATTGGCATGCAACATCATGAATGTTTGCTGAAATTGAACCAAACTAAACCAAATACAAAAACATCCAATAAAATACGTCTGGACAATTGCAGCTAGATGTGTTCAAAATACTCAAAAAATAGCAAATTTAAATGACATAATTGATATTTGACTTAACTGTGACTTTCGTTCAGTATTTATGGTCTATTAATAATATTAATTATTGAGCCAAAGGAATCCATGATGTATATCTACACTTGGTTGCTGCATTCATTAAAACATGATGAGCCATTCATTTGTTATGCGTTCATTAATCATGGATCGTGAAGGAGCGTTACCTTCATATGTTTTTCTTGTGTTTATGTGTCTCTGCATAAATCTAATACGAGAAAAACAAAACCTCACTGATAATTGATGACATTGAACCGTAAGGTATCTGCAAACAGCATCTGCAAGTTCTCATCTCAGTTTTACCTCTTTGAGTTGAAACACACACACACACACACACACACACAAACACCTGGCATACTCTTGCTGACGCACACACGCGCTGCTGACTCAGGGACACAAGCAGTTCATATCACTGATGACTAAAACGGTACCATTACCTTACTGCTGTCCTCACTCTATCCCCCAACACACACACACACACACACACACACACACACACACACACACACACACACACACACACACACACACACACTCAATGACCCCACAGGACCCCCAGCTACCTACCTCTGCCAGGAGCTATGCAACTATTTAGATGTCCACAATGGTGTTTAACAAATGTAGGCTAATTTAATATAAAATTGTGTATTTGTGTGCAGGATGTCACATCATAGATGTATTACTTCTGTGTTTAATATTAATCAATGTAGCCTATATATTTACCTTTATGGTACTGATTATTATTAGTCGGCCTTAAAACATATTACACACTAGCATATTGTAAGCACACTTGCTGTATGTCTTGTGATTGACTATGTAAACAAAGATATTCAGTGTTTAAATTTTGACCCAGGGCACTTGAATTATGTATACATAGAAAGATAGATAGAAGATACTTTATTCATCCCATGGGGAAATTTGAGTGTCCAGCAGCTCACACATAAACACACATTCCTATACACCACACAGTTCCCCATAATTAATAAATAAATAAATACAATGCAAATGCATACACAAGAGAGTTAAAAACAGAATAAGAGCAGCATAATTACATTCTCACAGGTTATCTATTTAAACAAAGGAAGTTTTGCCATAGTACAAGAGTTGCCCTTGTGTCTAACTGCACAACTGTCTTTGACTTTGGGACATTGATGTTTTTGATATAAATGTATAGTTAAGGCTTTGACCATTAGGGAAGTTGTATAATTACAGTTCTCTAAATATGCTAACAGTGTAACCTTACACTGCTTCATGGCCATTTCCATATGAACTATTCATCTGTTCCATTTCTCTTCTTCTTTCCACCTTTCCTAAAGCCTCTCCTCTCTAGCCACAATGCCTGAGCGAGTAAACAATTTCCAGGGTCAAAGCTTTCACAAGCTGAGGCGGGCCTGCTTGCGCCGAGGTGCACTCTTTAAGGATTCGCTGTTCCCTGCCACCGCCCAGTCCCTCTTCTACAAGAGGAAGCCCCCGCCGGGACTGACCTGGAAGAGGCCAGGGGTGAGTGTGAGGTGCAGGGAGAAGCAATCAAGCTGTCATTTTCCGGAAAGTTTATCAAATGCAGATGTGTGAAAACAATCATAAATTGTTTTTACACATCGCCACATTTTCCTCAATCAAACCAGTTCAGACAACAACAAAGAGTTATTTTACAAATGTATCTCCTCTCCTCCCACATCTAAATCGAGTGGCTGGGTCAGCATGTTACATTTCTATCAGATTAGGGTTAATTAAAGCACTTTCTATTATAGGAGAGGCGTCAGGCAGTGAAACTCCATCCCTCAGGGAGCGAGTGATGCGTGCTGCCGATGGACTGCTTTATTGGTGTATGTTTATACAGTTGAGTTTAGAAAAAGCAGCAGCCAATTTAAATAGCCCAGGTGTTTTTAGAAGGGTGTAGCTGTGTATAAGTATAGGGGTTTATTGTGCAAGCCAGCCGGCCTTTAATGGTGGCAATGACATGGGCGGGTAATGTCAAGGTTAAATTATTTATTGTCTAGTGTCAATGGCCAAAAAATATATTTATTAGTGCAATTTCTTGTTATGAGATAGATCATTTCATTATACAGCCAAGAATAAAAGTTTAATTTAAGTACAAATGCATTTCCCAAAAACTAAATAAATCTTAGTTTCTGCATTGTTCACCAAGTTAAAGACGACTTTTTAAGACCTTTTTAATGCATTTTAAAAATAAAATTGAATACCTTTCTACGGTCAAAGCCTACAATTAGCAATTAAGTACATGAAATTATTGACATTCAAATCATATTTTTGTATTCCCGGCTGTTCCTAGTAAATTAATCAATTAACTTGAAGTGGACCCAGATAAGTGGCAGAAAATTGATGGATGGATTAACCAGTTATAAAAGAAAAGTTATAAATAATGTTACTTTCTTTGCAGGTAGGAAAAATGTGCATTTATACTCAAGACATTTATAAATGAATTGATTATAAATTAATTTTAAATACTTTCGAAGACCTTTTTTGAGAAATGCAATGCTATTTAAGACTTTTCAAGACCTGCAGATGCCCTTAATTCACAAATTAATTGCACTGCACTTAATACAATCTGTCCTATTTTAACTGCAAATTCAGATGTAATGTATGTGGGCCAATCCTTCAGTGCTCTTAATGTGAAACCTTGCTGGCCATTAATTTGCTGATTCAGAGCAGAAGAGAAAGAGTTAATGGTATTGTGTTCCTAATGCTCCACTCAGGTATTTTAAGCGTGGATCAACAGGGAGTCGGATGATAGGGTGACATCTGTCGCCTCCCTCTGCTGACTGACACACACACACACACACACACACACACACACACACACACACACACACACACACACACACACACACACACACAGAAACTCATCGACTCACTCTATAACTTCCCATTTACTTGTCTGGAGTTCCATTTAAAGAGGTTATGACCACTGAGTGTGTATTTGTCTGCATGTGTGTCCAGCAGCACCTCTACTGTTACCTGACCCAGTCCAAACTGAGATCAACAGATCCACACAGACAGGATCTGTCTCCTCAGCAGTGCTCTGACACTCACAGGCCTGTGACGCTACTAACTGCTGCAATCATTAACCAGAGTTTGTTTAAAGCTGCTATATAATCAATTCTTTTATATTAACGATGGATCAAATGAATGTGTGTAATGTGAAAGGGGTTTCCTCGTAGTGACAAATCCACAGAGAATGATGTCTGTATGACTCTGCAGTTTCCCCTCTCATCTACGGAGCACTTTAACATCTTTTAGCTCTTTGTTTTGTTTTTCCGACCATTAACTTTACCCCATTTTAGTTAACTCTCACTGCTCTCATTAGCGTTGTTTTAAGCAGCGACAGGCATCCATTTCAAAAGGATTTAAAAACCCACTGGCAAGCACCAAACAACAGAAAAACAAAGTAAGCAACTAGCTAGCGAACATTCTGTAAAATATAGCAGCTAAAGAGTCCGATATATCCCTCAGACATTGGTGGAGAGCAAAATAGAGCTAAAAGGAGAGTGGATATTGGACTTACATTCGTCAAGTGTAAATGTTGCTCCTTGTCAGTTGGATGTGTAAATAAGCAAATGTCGTTGCCCCAAAGTGGCCAAAGAATGAACTAATACAGGTTTCATTTGTCTTTTTAAAGTAACTTCACGTTTCTTTTTTCGAATCACAGGAGATATGTAAGGACCCCCGTCTGTTTGTTGACGGCATCAGCACTCGTGACTTGCACCAAGGCAGTCTGGGTAACTGCTGGATGGTGGCTGCCATTTCCTGCTTAGCATCTGAGCCATCTCTGTGGAAGAAGGTTGTATATTTGTGTTCCTCTGTCGTCCTTTCTTTCTTCTTCCTGCTTTCCCTCCTCTTTTCCTTCCTTCACAGCTTATTTTATCTCCCTTCTCCGCCCCTACCAGGTGATCCCAGACCATGTGGACCAGGAGTGGAATCCAAAGCATCCTGACCTGTACGCAGGCATCTTTCATTTCCGGTTCTGGAGACTCGGTCGTTGGATGGATGTTGTTGTGGACGACCGTCTACCGGTCAGCAGGGACGGAGTGCTGCTCTTCTGCCGCTCGGCCACACCACGAGAGTTTTGGAGCGCCCTGTTGGAGAAGGCCTATGCCAAGTAAGGGCTCCAGGACCCTGTGGATTTCTCCCCTCCTCAGTCACCTACTAAAGTCCTACTAGCCCTAAAAGCCATAGCAACCACATGGAAGTTTACCCGTACCCACCATAGCAACACCAAAGCACACCCTGTCTATCTAGTCAACACCTAGCATCCCTAACATCTGAGAAACTGCGAGTAACAAAATCTTCATAACCACATTATGCAACCACTTTCAAAATAGATGCGCACTTATGGAACATACACCGATTTGATTTTAACAATGTTCTAGTAAAAACAAACACCTGGGGAGAAGGACATTGAAAAGGGAGAAGAGGGGCACAACCATTAATCATTCAGTGAATCTATCTGGTTACTCTCCAGGCTAAACGGCTGCTACGAGGCCCTGGAGGGAGGAAACACTACAGAGGCACTGATCGACTTCACTGGCGGAGTTTCGGAGCCACTAAGCCTGGATCGTGAGGCCCTAAGCCAGCACGGCGACCAGAGGAGGGTGTTCTTCCAGACATTAGCTTATGCTCATGAACGCAAAGCCCTCATCACCTGCTCCATACGGGTAGGGCCTCTGAGTATCTCCAAACAAAAGAGATGCATGATATGAGAAGATATAATATATATAAGACAGATAAGTATATTTTTATGTATCTCAGCCAGCAGAGGGGGAGACAGTGGAGTCTGTGTTGGACTGTGGCCTGGTGCGAGGACATGCCTACGGGATCACAGCAGTGAGGAAGGTGAGGCTGGGGGAGAAGCTGCCGAAGACGGGATGGATGTCCCGACTCTTGATGGTGCGCATGAGGAACCCATGGGGGACCACAGACTGGACGGGTGCCTGGAGTCAGGGGTGAGGTAGTCTATATCCACGACGTTCCACTTCCGGGATTGCTCCGGTGACCCTCGAAATTCCGCCGGATGCACCTCTTTTCGGCCGGATGTCTGTTTCATTCCGCTTTCTTTGTGTTGGAATTTATACTCCAGTGGATTTATGAGGACTATGGTTAACTGCTCCTCAGATCTCTGCAGGGTAAATCCAGACAGCTAGCTAGACTATCTGTCCAATCTGAGTTTTCTGTGATACGACTAAAACAACTTTTGAACGCACACATTCTACCAAAACAAGTTCCTTCCCGAGGCTGTTTTGCATGACGATTGTAATCGGTTTAAAGAAATGCCAATAAACCAGAGCAGGTTTTTCTCCCATCCCGGAATGCTGTGTGGACTAGCCAGACCCTCCTTCGCAGCGCTGTGGAGGAAGGTCTGGCAATGCGAGACTAGGAGTGAGGGTACTTTGAACTCTGTAATGGCTTCATCTGCCACATGTTTGACTGCTGAGTACATCAGACATTTTTACTGGAGCTGTGGGACTAACATTTAATAGTGTCAGTCTGTTTTACAACATTTTATAATTACAATTTCTGAGATTTTACAACAGTGTTGGAATTGTTTTACAAGAGGACATCTGCCATTTACATTACGAAAGTCTGAGAAACTCTGAAAGTGGCCAAAATGGAACTATAAAGGTTTCCAGAAGTTGAAACGCTACTTGTACTTTTCACATGTCATTTCCAGTGTGTTGGACCTTGCAGCTCTGCATTAATTTTCCTGCTGCCTTTGACATTATTGTCCTTACACGCCCCCTGCAGGTCGCAGCAGTGGCAACAGATGAGTCGTGCAGAGAGGGAGAAGATGGGCCTCATTGTTCGAGACGTCGGGGAGTTCTGGTAGATTTTCATTCCTAATTATTTGCTTGGATCCCAATTACATTACCTTAGCTGCTAGTTTTCCCAATGTGCACATAAATAAAACTGTAAAATAAATTGAAAAAGTGGGCATGTGGCATAATTTATGTTCATATATCTTGTTGATGCTTGATTCACATTCATTCTCATGCTAGTTTTTCTCTCCTATTTCTCAGGATGGATTTCAAGGATTTCTGTCACTACTTCACTGACGTGGTGGTGTGCTGGCTGGTAGAGAGGGCTCTGCTGTGGCCGAGCTCTCACTGGAGAGAAGTGCGGCGCTATGGGGAGTGGGCTTTAGCTCCCACTTCCCCGGGAACACCTCCATCCACCGTCCTTCACAGCAGCCACGCGCTGAGCTTGCGAAAGAACAGCGCCAAACCTGAAGGGACCAAGCAGCGAGGGAACCGGAAGGAGGCCAGACTTGGGGAGAGTCAGCAGAAGGAAGGGAAAGGAGGAAGGTGTGAGCGAGATAAGACCGTAAAAAAAGAGACAAAGGAAGATGATAGCGGAGAGGTGGGAGGATGGGAGGCCCAGATGGATAAGAGGAGTCGATGTGGAGGATGCATCAACCACAGAGATACTTTCCTGCACAATCCACAGGTAAAACCGAACTGGAAACTCTAAGTGTTTTGATGAATGCATGCGTTTCTAAACATTTTTCTTTCTAGTTCATGTTTGAGGTGAGAGGCAAAGAGGAGGAGGTGCTGATCTGTCTGCAGCAGGAGGACAGGAGGGCACAGAGGAAAGATGGAGGAGGAGAAAACCTGCCTATAGGGTTTGAGGTGCTTAAGGTGAGCAGTTCACAGACCAAAATGTGAACAAACACCTTTTCAATACCTACGAAAAAAATAAAAAATTCCCCGCTGCCTTGTCGTGGCCCAGGTGGAGGTGAACCGCTGCAGCCGGGTGCAGTGTGTGGTGGAGCAGGCGGCCAGCTCGGTCTACATGGACTCCCGCAGTGTGACCCTGAGGGGGACTCTGACTCCGGGGCGCTACGTCATACTGCCCACCACCTTCCTGCCAGGCGCCACAGGACGCTTCCTCCTACGCCTCTTCTCCCATTCCCACATGCAACTCAGGTGTGTCACAGGAGTTTGGTGCATGTTTGATTAAAAAAATATGCTCTTCAAATTATTTTCATAAAACATATTATGTCAACAAAACATTACATTCTTGTTTTCGTTTGTTTTCATTTATTTCAAACACAACTGCTTTCCCACTGTGTGTCGCGGACACTGTGTTTAAAATAGAAATAGTACAGTACACGTATTTAAATATGTATAAGGGTGCATAATGTAGATTTTACACCTTTTTACATAAGATGATATTCATAATTCTAGCATTCTTACAACATTTTTCACTGTGGAAATGCTAGGACAGAAACAAAAGAAAAATCAAAACAAGAATCCCCACACAAAGAAACTCCCAAAAAAGAATGAAAATATTGTGGACAATTTCTTTCACTTTTACAGGAACAGTATGTTTCTTGCCCTCAGATTTAACTAAATCTGTTTCTCTTCAACCCTCATGCCAATCTTTGATTGTTGATTTATTTTGTTTCTTTTTTGTGTGTGTGTAGGGAATTGAGGGAGGATTATCCATCTCCCTGTGTCTTCCAGTGTTTCCTACCTCAACCCACTGTGGTGACCACAGTCTACCTCCACAGGGCATCAGGACTCAGCCATCCCAAACAGACAGGTGGCTTATAGCATAACATTACAGCTCCTCCACTCCTACAGATAGAAGAGGGCCATACACCATGTTTGTGGTTTCAGGCCTACTTCTTCTCTTGTTTCTTCTTTGCTCACTGTGTATTGTGTGTGATGATCCACAGCTCCAGATGTTTATGCCATAGTGCGTTGTGAGAACAACATCATAAGGACACAGGTTTTCAAAGTGGAGGGAAATCCTGAGTTCAACCTCAGAGCCATCTTCTACAGGAGATACCCCAGCACACACATCTCTATTGAGGTTTGACACACTATTTCCTCTCTCTCTCTCTCTCTCTCTCTCTCTCTCTCTCTCTCTCTCTCTCTCTCACTCACTCACTCACTCACTCACACACACACACACACACACACACACACACACACACACACACACACACACACACACACACACACAATTACATTTTAACCATTTATTTATGTCCACATGAAGAAAAATGGTACAGGGACACACATATTACAGATGCAATACAATACAATACATACACAAACTCATGGACCAGTGGCATGCAGCAATATCACTTAATAAGCACAATACTCAGTTCTTAAGGATATAAGTAGCAACGTCTCCGCCATATGTGGCGGCTGCCAATAACAGCAGATATGCTACAGTACTTTGCAAGCTGTTTAGCCCTCTTTTGGGCCATCCTAAGTTGTTGCAGCCCTCTTACTACTAACCTGTGTGTGTGTCCTAGGCTACTAAATATGAAAACGAGTCTGCACCTATAGCCTAGCTCTGAGATGGTGTTTAGGAGTGGTTGGTATTTAACTACATTGGTGTAGAAAGCCTCCTCCATGCTGGAATCAAAGGTGCAACCGACCTCCAAAATGTACACCTCACTGGACTCCTCATTGATAATAACATCTGGTGTATTGGCAATCAGATGTAAGAAAGTACTAGGGTTACTATTGCAGTGCTGAAACATGGATGGTTTTACCTGAGAATGTTTGTACATTCTTACTGAGGGTGGAAAATGGTTTGATATGTCTTTCACTATGAGGTCTACTATTCTGTCATAACCTGCTATGTACATTCCTTTATAGGCATGGCAGCCATTTAGGATGTGTGACATATCATATCTGCACATATTACATTAACGATGGCAATTACAACGGGCGTGGTTGTTTAGACACACACACACACACAATATGCACATACACACACAATATGCACACACACAATATGCACACACAATCATCCCTGTCTTGTTGTGTGCAGTTATGGAGCAGAGGTTGGCTGTGGGATTCCATCCTGGGCGGGGCTCAACTCCAGACAGCAGAGTCTGAAAAGAGTCGGAGCCATGTAATCGATCTACGAGGCGGCCAATCCCGTTCAGGATATGGAGGGTGCGTCTACGTTGAGACGTCCTCCAGCGTCTGCCTCACAGACTTGTGACAGCATTGTCTGGTTGCCCCGTTAACCACATCAAGACATGGCAACCGTCATCCTCTCGGGTGGAGGTTGATGGACAAACATAAGTTTTTTATGAACTATTGAAAAAACTTCACAAATAAAGACTGACTTAACTAGCTATGGTGCTGGTATGTATTGACAAATTTAGCATTTATAGTGGAACTGTGTATTTCACTATTTACTGTGTATGCTCTGCAGTGATCTGCTGGTCAGATGTGCAGGTGCATCCTTCATGACTTCAGCAGTCTTTAAAAAAATATGTTGAACTGCTGCCAAAATAAGTGTTTTTGTGTTATTATATTTAATATATTGTCAGTACTGTTGTCATGTGTGAGTTTTGCTGTTGTTGCTGTCATATTTTTATTTTATTTTACAATTATTTATATTGTTAATATACTTTAATGTAAATGTACAAAATCACATTTGCAAAACATTTTCTTATTATTAAAGGTCCCATATTATGCTCATTTTCAGGTTCATGGATTTTGGGTTTGTACTAAAACATGTTTACATGCTTTAATGTTCAAAAAACTGTCTGACTGTCATTCAATTTTGCTGACTTCAGATGGTCTCATGTCTTTACATGATTAGACGAGACTAAAACCAGTAGTCAGACAATGTGCACTATTGAAGTGCACTCTAGTAAGAGTGAAGGATTAAACATAGATGAAAATGCAAGTTTTAGGTTTGAACTTGAGATATTGTGTTAGTCTGACCTTAAAATAGCTTGTACAAAGAGAATACGACAATAAAATAGCATGAATGTTTACAAAATGTTTTTCATTGTTCTACCTTTTTGAATTATGGAGATTATTGAGACTGCAACATTACTGCGGCTGACAGCACTATGGAAAATAATACCTACTGTGCAGCCGCTACTGTATGTGGCCACACCTCTGTTCCAATGCAAACTAAGTTAAGATAAAAGGCAAAGTCTTGGTCAACCGTTATCTCTTCTCATTTGACAGTATTTGTTTATCCTGAACCTGTTACTATACTTGAGTGCTGCTTTTGAAAGTGAAGGTGTGTTTGAATGTGTATTTCTTTTAAGTGTTCATATTTCAGCACAATTTGGTACTTAAATTTTATCCATCTATTTTCTCTTCATTTTATCTTTACACTTTAATAACCTTTACAGCTTAGATTTTAATTTACTCTTTGGCCAACCCTCTCTGATTGTTTTTTGGCAATTCTTAATTCCTTTTAACTTCTCTCTGTAATCTTAAAGAAGTCCAACAGGGACCCAGTCCGAAATGCACCCTGACAACCCTGTGCCTGTATACATTTTAATTGTGGGGGTCAAGCAGGTGTACAGACTCAAAACTTCCTTTACATTAATTCTACAAACATGTACGTGGTCATATTAATTTGCTTTGCAAAGTACAGTACCGTACAACCATTTTAGATTATTTCATTTGAAACCTGATTGAAATGTAATGAGTAAGTTTATATGCATTCACTAGAACTTAAAATATATTGGTCTCATTTGTTGGTTTAATATTGTTTAAAAAATCCCTCTCAGATTGCTTCATTTATCAAGCTTTTAGATGACCCAAAAGGGGAAAATGTGCAGTTTTTCACAAGAAAGTAAAAGTAAAAAAATAAATACAAAGAGTTTGGTTTCACAGACATGTATTGTTTTTTCTCCTTTAATTATTTAAGATCCTTTTTTTAAACATAAAAACATCCGCCAAATTTTATCGCTAAAGCCTCAGACACTTTTCCCACCTTTTCCCATCACAACTCTAGTTTTGGTTGAAATAAACACATAGTTTACCGATTTACACGTGAAAATTTGCTGGCTCTATACACGCTAAAAGTATTTTTTTAAATGGAGTCTGGTGGGCTTAGCACTGGCGACCTCAGGGCTGTTTCTGGTTAAAAAGAAGGGTCTTGTTAGGTTTAAAAAAGTTCAAACCATGCTTTTGAAAACATTGTTTAATGGCCCCGCAGCTAAATCTAATAAAGTAACTACACTAATCAGCATTTGACTGCCTCACCCAAAACCTAGCTTCTAAAGAATGAATCAGGTCATGTCTGACATTTAGCATATGAAGAAGACTCATTGTCCCCACAGGAAAGGTAATTGTTTCTGCTTTTGGGGAGCCACTCCCTGCTAGGCCAGACTTCTTTAGAACAAATAAAATGTGTATCTCTGTAAACTTGAATATAATCAGCACTACCATGATAAATGACCTTTGTCTGTGACCTGTAGTAAACTTGAAATTCAGAGGTGTGTCCTTAACCTGAGAGAGAGGAATAAATGTGGGATCAGGAGAAAGATTCGGGGCTTCAATCTGTGACCCCGCAAGGGTAGCATTTTGAAGACCGCTGTTTACAGTGTATTGTTTTGTCATGTCGCATGGCTGCTAACTGTGACCCGACAAGGGGAGCGTGTTTTGCAGTCTGCTGCTGACAGTGTTTTTATGTTTCATGTTTTATGTTTGATTGTGTTTTGACTGTTGTTTTCATCGTCTTGTTCATTAAACCTTTTGCTTAACTTTCAATTCGACCCCAGCCTCAGAAATCAGAACGATCACGTCTTTTAGAGATTTCTTACAGTCTCAAAGAGGTTTTAAAAAGGTCTGTCAATCCTTTCCACAATGTTATCAGACACTTAGAATAATAATCTGAGCCTTTTAGTGGCAAAAACAGCACTTTTAGTGGACCAAACTGACACAGAACATTTGCCCCATAGGGTGACATTACAGCGTTCACGCTTAATACTGGACCAATTTCAAAGAGTGTTGTTCTTATCAGTCACTTACACACAAAAACATAGGAAAATAGGGTCCAGGTTGGAAAAAAAAACGGTAGTTATCCTTTAACTAAAAGTATGTAGGCTTAGTATCGAAAAATACTCACATTTTAGAAACTGGAAATGATCAAAAGAGTTCTGTTAATTAACTGGTGTTTAGTCAGCTAATAATTTCAGCTGTACCTGTAGGTCATTATATTGTTGGGTAGTTTCATTCATAATTCAAAATTACGTGTGTTTAATCTTAATATAAAGTAACTAGTAACTATATGTCAGATTAATGTAGTGGAGTAAAAAGTAGAAAGTGGCATGAAAAAAAAAGTACAGTAAAGTACAAGTACCTTAAAGTTGTACTCAAGTACAGTACTTGAGTAATTGTACTAGTTACATTCCACCACTGATTAATAAAGGGGCCATTCTGCTGCCTATAATGAGTAGCCTGCTTTTACTTTTAATATTTTAAGTAGCCTGCTTTTTTAATGCTAATACTTTTATACCTTTACCAAAAGTAACATTTTGAACTTTTGCTTGAAACAGGGCATCATTACAGTGTGGTATTCATACATTGACTTAAGAAAAGTACAACCGAATCAGCTGATCGCGTGAACGGCGCTCTGGGCATGCGCGCTTTCAAGAGGCGGTGGTCATCGTCACAGCAGCAGCAGACAGCACGAAGGTGTTATAGCTCAGACACATTCTCAGGTAAGTGGAAAGAATAAAACAACAAACAGGGACATTTTCATTTGCAGTACTACTTACTACTATTTTCACACGTTGTGCTGTTATTTGTTAGTTTAAATCAGACACCAGAAGTTGACTTTATGTCGGTGCCTAACTTATCGGGGCGGGGCAGAAAGTATTCAACATGAACCTAAAATAAAATGCGAGGTCAATGTTTAAGGGTATCGTTTCTGGTTTTACAGCGTTTGTTTAGCACTTTTTACCTATGTGAGTGTTACTTTTGAAACTGAAGTGGAAAGTGCTTAGAGTCGATTTTTTTTATATTTAGGCTGCCTGTTAGATGTAATGTTGACATTGCATACTAAATCTACAATTTAGGCTAACTATTAGTTAATCATTTAAAATTGGACTAAAACAATCTTCCGATTCACATATTTTGTCCTAATTTTCCTTCATGTCTGTTTTTAAGTTGTACTTAGTACACAGGTTGTTGTTGCTGATGTTATCAAACTGGCTTTGTTGGGAATGCAGTCAAACTTGGCGTAGTTCATTCTTTCTTCACACAAGTACTGGACATGTGTCAACATAAACTATGTCTTGCATTCAGGTTCCCCCATTCAATGTAATTAAATGTTCAGTCTATACTGTACAGTCATAATTAGGAATTGCATGAAAACTAAATTGAATTTAGGCTGGGATGAATTGTGGCTATACTCTCCTGAACCATGATTACATCACTCTAATGAGCAGCCACATGCATCATTCCTGCTGGTCCTTAAAACCCCATATGTCTTCAACTTATGTTTAACACAAATACAATTCAAATCTAGTACAAGGAGTCATTTTCCCAAATGCTTAGAAGAGAAACCCCCCGACTGTACTCTTTTAATTCAGTTTTGTCATCAGGAGTACTACTCTACCTTGAAACCAGTCGTATAAGGTCTGTGACTCTGAAGAGAGCTGTCAAACATTTGAAAACAAAAGAAAAAACAGCCCTGAAGATGTTGTAGTGATGTTATCAGGGTTGTCCCATCTTGGGCTTGAGTCTAAAGTTTTTTTTAGCGCAAAGCCTTTATTACGAATGGGAAGTGTGAAGTTTGAAAGTGGAAATGATGTGTAATCCAAAAAGGGGTCTTTGACTGTTACAAATGGATGAAGCCAACTTAGATTAATTCATTAAAAGAGTATCTCACAGATTTAGCATTGTACTCTACAACATCGTTTAACTCATGATGGAATTTTTTTTTCTTTTAAAAATCAATGTAGCAGAATGAGAGATATCACCTTTTGTATTCAATGCATTCTTCTTCTTCTTTGTCAAAACCTGGTGTTGCCTACATTACTCACAAAAGAACCCTTGAAACCATTATAGTCAATTATTTAGCATTTTTTCAAGTAAGAATGCTAAATATTCACTTGGTTTCATCAACTTAAATGTAAGGATTTACTGGTTGATCCTGTTTTGGCTAAACCAGCAAACAAAGTAAGCTACATTTTTGCTTGAAAAATAACTCAAACAGTTAAATAGATTATCAAAATAGTTGCTGATAAATTTGTGTCAATTGAGTTTATGATTAATCAACTACTACTAAAAAAACATCTAAAAGCCATCCTCCCTGTAGAAAATGTTGCCTCCTGTGTATTAGAGATGTTGCCTTTGAAGGACAAGGTGGTAAAAGAAGAATGGGATGAACATTTGTCATCTAATGTTTAAGTTCTTAAAACCTTTGTTTTATTCTTGCCTTCGGCTGATAAAGATCACATTGAATAAAAACGTTTTTCAGCATGCAGAATTCTACTTGTTAATAACATTGTAACTTTAGTCTACACTTCTGTCTGTTCTTAACCTCCCTCTGTAGGTCAGAGTCCTAATTACTGATAATGTCAAACACCAGGCTTATTCAACACATCCGCAGCCCTCCTCAACCCCCAACACCGATACTAGGTGAGACCAACTGAATCATCATATTTTCATTTTGCTTAGATTTTGTACAGAAAAGAGGCTGTCATTGTGCTTTCAGTGTTTCCGCTATATACATTTCTTCGCCGCTGCTTCAGCGTTTTGTGAACTGTCATGAAGTCGTAATTACACGACTCTGCAGAAGCTGTCTGCTCATTGAACTCATCAGAGTCATCCAGTCTCTCTTCCCTTTGAGGGTGAGCAACTGGAACAGTGACAGGATGTTATCACCGCCCGCTGTCTCTCTCTCTCTCTCTCTCTCTCTCTTTCTCTCTGTCTCTCTCTCTCTCTCTCTCTTGCCCCATGTCCGCTCTTCATCCGTGTAGGCCTACTCTGACTCAAATGAATTAACCTGACTATGCCAGATGGATTGCTTCGCATTTGCTCGGCATATCCATCTGAGAACTTTCCGTTGGAGAACTTTTGGGAAGGGGCGAAAATACTGGTTAGCTGATTGGATGAACCATCTGTCTATCACCTATGTTGGCGATAGACGGGCCAAATCAACCAATCAGATCCACGAAGCGTATGAAAATACAACCACAAGCCCCTGCTGCTGCAGGCAAAGCATAGCTTGTTAGCTCAGCATGCAAGCAACATGTCGGTAAAGGATATTTGCCGTTTGTGTAACGAGAATTTAGGAATAAAAGGCACCATTTCAGATTCCCGGTCCATATTCCAAAAGAAGGATCCAAGAGAAAAAAAGCATTAGCGAGTGGCTAACAGAATTGGGGCTACCGGTGTCTGAAAATACTGGTTAGCTGATTGGATAAACCATCTGTCTATCACCACCTAACCCACCTCAAAACCAACGCTGATTGGCCCGGTCGCTAACGGCTCCAAATTTTCTCTATCTCAAGATGCCAGACTGATCTGCGAGTGGAAAACTGGAGCTCGCGAGATCAGGACGGTCTCACGAGGCTACAAATGAATATGGACGGCCATCAAATTATAATGACCTTATCCATATTCTCGAAATCATTTAAATATTGAGCCATGGCACTGAAAATCTTTGAGATAACACAAAGCTATAATTTCTGTAGCCTACTCCAAAACAACAGACTCCCAGAACGCCTTTCTCCCAACTCGCGTTCCACTCTCCACACCGCTGCCATACGGACAAGAAGTCACCTCTTGAGATGGATAATGTTGTGAGACACTAATAACAATCTGAGCCTGTTAGAGGCAAAAACAATCACTTTTAGTGGACAA
Source organism: Perca fluviatilis (assembly GCF_010015445.1). Lineage (NCBI taxonomy): Eukaryota > Metazoa > Chordata > Actinopteri > Perciformes > Percidae > Perca > Perca fluviatilis. The sequence goes on from NC_053125.1 coordinate 16,273,726, forward strand.
AAATCAAGGGTGCACAATTGCCCCATTAGGTAACATTGCAGCCCTGTTCACAAGGGCCGGTCACTGCGTTCTCGCTCAATACTGGACCAATTTCAAAGATTTTGGTTCGCATCAGTCTATTAGACACAAATACTTGGGGAGATGGTTACCCTTGTAAATCACCTGTTTCACGTATCCTAAGGTGGCATCTATTTGCTGGATTTTTCCATAGCAGTTGTTAGCTAGCAAATAAGCTCACTGATGGCAATATTATTGTTCATATTTTGGCACAATATATATCCTAATATAATTCTTTCTTCTTGCAGCATGTTCAAAGTTGTTTTTATGTGTCATGCCCATTGCGCAGATTGCAATTGGTGAGTGATTCATATTTACAGACATTTTATCTGTTCGTTTCACTGAAATGTCATATTTTAAATGTTGGAAAGTCAGATTTTTTTTCCTGCACTCGTGAATAAATTAAATGCAACTAATCTGCTGTAGTCCCCCATGTGTCCAAAAGGTGCTATACATCTGGATGACTGTCCGCGGCAGCACTACATCCCCATCTATTTAATTGTGGTGGGAGTCTTTGGCCTGTTGCTGGCGTTGCTCTCCTGCCTGCCCTGCGCTCAAAAGTCCGAAGACAGCGCCCCCAACCCGCTCAGTCAAGTCTGCACGGCCTGGAACTCGTTGACATCTTCCTTTCTCTTTGGCTGGTTTATTGCTGGTGAGTTTAAACAGGCTGAACAATGTGCTCACAGTAGGAAGCACGACCAAAAATAGTGCAAGTAACATAATACCATGCTCAAGGGAAGTACTTGTTCTGGCCAACAGTGAAACCACTATTCTAAATTTATATTCAACAATTTTACAGCAACACAAACTACAGCCTCCTAAATGATCACAAGACTAAAACTGTTTCAACAAAATTGCAGAGCTGTTGTATTAGACTGCATTAGCCAGGTGTACAATAAATACTAATATGCAGGTTCTCCTGGGTGCAATATGCCTCCTGAAGGTGCCCCAGTTGGAGAATCGACACACTTTAGTTACATGTATCGGCCACTAGATGTCCATATATGTCTGCTAAAGATCCCACTCCATTTTTCGAAATTGACACAGCTGCACACAAACCCATAAGGTATACATGAAAAATGGCGCAAGCCATTGTAAACAATGGGTTTCAGAGCGTAGCGGTGCTGTTGCAGCCTTTTGTAACAAAGTCTAACAATCGAGGAGTCATATGCACAGAAGATGACACATGAAAAGAACAGTTTTTTTAACACTAGACCAAATTGCACAACGTGTATTAAAGTTAGATTAGAATAAATATTTATATTGTAATGTCTGTGAATAAAATTAGATAGTTAGATACACAATGTATTTATTTTCTGGAGTTTCTCTATTGTCTAAGGTAATGTGTGGATATACTCTATTTATGAGCCTAACTACAACAAGAATACAACCAATGTGGATCCCTACTGCGACCGGACACTCTACCTGTTTGCCTTCTGGACCACCACCTTGGTCTACATCCTCCTGGGTCTGTTCCTGGTGGTCGGCTGCTGTGTCCTCTGCTGCTTCTGCGTGTGTGGCCGAGCCAACCCAGTCAACAATGTCTAGGGACAAACAAACCAGTGAGGAGACAGGATGCATCTCATGGGGCTGCACACAATGGCTTGGCTGCTAAAGGTTCATACATTGCAACACAAGACTAATATGTCTTGTCTGAACACCTATCATGTTTCATAATGGCACTTCTAGTCGCACAACCTTTGTTTTGGCAGCCCCAGTAGATACATGCCTAACTCCAAGATGCTGTACATTTTACACTGATTATAAATAACGTCTGGGTTTTCTCAATGCTGAGCCTTTTCTACCTCCTGCCGAAGCTGCAATACATTCTGTTTGTAGTAATCTTCTCTCACTTCCTGTCCAAAAGATGTATGAGATGCGTTGTTTACATGTTGAGCCAGGGATTGGGTTTAAACTTAATGCAGAGTAAAGAATAATATGCTAAAATGTCTGTTTTTAGTGAGTTCATTTAGACTTTTTTGTACTTTAATGCTCATGATTGTTGACAATTTGTCAAGTTTTGTAAAGATTGTTGACAAGCACTGTAATAGACCGTAGTTTCTTATACATCATAAGCCTATATTTAATACTTTATGATGCCTAATGCATTGGTTTGTTCCTTATTTAATCACAACACTAAAATTAGTCTACAGATCAAACTGTATCCGATGAGATTTTACTGCTATAAGTTATATACTAACTATTAAGATCACATACAGTATATTAACCATAATACAATCAAAGATATGCTGTATTTTCTTACCTGAGGAATTAATTAAAAGAGAAAGAAATGTGTTTTATGGGAACTCTGCAAAAGAGGGAATACTTTGAACCCTTGTGCAGACTGCTTTGGCACTCTGTTAAACTGTCTCCTTCTGCTTGCAAGAGAATAATAAAATAACAGACAACTCCAGTGTTTCAGACTATCTTTATTTCCAGCTTCATCAACGAACACCAGAGAGATTTTCCACAACAGAACACTTGGGTTAGTTACTAAGATGGAGAGAAATAGCTATTTTATTTGAACTCCCGCCAAAAAATCAAATGGGGAAATCGTGATGTAGTTTTAATTCTCTGTCTACGATTAGCTTGCAAATATGAAAAACATGATGAAGGAAATGCAACATCCATGTAAGACTTATTAAAAGCTGCTCATGGGGAAACCTGGAAACTTTAGAGCAGGTGATTCCACTCAGCAGATGATGGGTGCTAAAGGCATCTGAAAACACTGGGGGACTTCTACAACCATTGTTTCTGATGTACATGACCACACCAGGAAATACACCCAAACAATGCCTCATATGTATCAGTTACATAGCAACATATCTAACACATGAACAATTGCTATTTCACTTTTCCTTTCCCCAGCTTGAAATTCTGACTTATTTAAACACAAAAGAATGCATTTCCTGCAGGAAATGCTTGTGAATGCTGAAAAGCTAAATTGCTAAAGCTAAACTGGATTGCTGGCATAATTGCATAAGAAGAAGGTGACGTAGTGAGAAAAAGTGGAAAGGGTTTCAATTAGTATGAATTCCATTGAAATGTTGACTAGTACCAATAATGTATTGTTGGATGAAGAAGTAACTGAAAGAGTAAGGAAATAATTGGTAAAATAGGAAATGGGTCAAATTAGGAAATCGTGTACAATATTTTCATAAAGTACAAAAATAATTTACAAGTTCTATAAAACTCCTAATGAATGAAAGATGTGGAACATTTTTAGGATTGAATTAAGTATGGATCTGGAAATAAGACTTGATTTAAGCATTGAAAGTAGCTGAAGCAGTATAAATAGCTGAAAAAGTGGGAGAGTAAGAAATGATAGGGGTTCAAATATTTTGCCTAACTGCTCCCCTATTTCTTTACAGCAGACAGACATATTAACAGAGAAAGGCATATAAACATATAGATAAGGAAAAAAGAGGCCCAGTTTCACCTGGTATTAAAATCCTGAGTGATGGGATTAGAAATAGATATTATTATACACCTAAGCACAGGTGTAAACGCACTCAGGACACACACACACACACACACATATGTGCATATATATAATTAATAATGAAGGTATTATTGTTGTTATTATATACACAAATACACACAAAATATGTAATTAATATAAAATTAATACAATTCAATGGTAATTTGTGTTGTTACTGATTCAGCAGCAATCACAGTAATTTCGAAAAAGGTATGAAGTCATAGTATAGTATGTTGAAAAAAAGAAAAAAAGTCATTGTATAGTATAGTATGTCGAAAAAAAGAAAACAAAGTGATTGTATAGTCGAAAATAGTGAAAAAAATCCATAGTATAGTATATAGTAACTAAGTATATAGTAAGTGATAAAAGTCATGGTATAGTATGACAAAAAGTGAATTAAAAGTTATAGTATAGTATATCGAAAAAAAGTTAAAAAATCCATGGTATAGCATGTCAATAAAGTGAAAAAACTAATAGGCATGTTGAAAAAAGTCCTAGTATAGTATGTCAAAAAAAGCGGAAAAAAGTCATAGTATAGTATGTCGAAAAAAGTGATTAAGAAGTAATAATATAGTATGTCAAAAAAGTCATAGTATAGTATGTCGAAAAAAAGTGATTAAAAAGTAATAATATAGGATGTTGAAAAAAGTCCTAGTATAGCATGTCAAATAAGTCCTAGTATAGTATGTCGGAAAAAAAGTGATAAAAAGTCATAGTATAACATGTCCAAAAAAGTCACAGTATAGTATGTCAAAAAAGTCATATAGTATGTTGAAAAAATTAATAGTATAGTATGTAAAAAAAAGTCATAGTATAGTATGTCGAAATAATTCATAGTATAGTGTGTCGAAAAAAGTAGGTCTTGAAACCCTATAAGATTGGAGCAGTCAACCTTCCATCTTCTAATCATTCTCTTATCACTCTAAGCTACCTGACCTGACACATAAGTTCATGTTTTCGTCATATTTGTCTCTTTCACTTAGTAATTTGACCTCAAAACTCATTGAAACATATAACATTCAAACTTCTGTCTTCTAATCATTCTCTTACCACTCTAAGCTATCTGACCTGACAATAAAGTTGTTTTTGGCATATTTGTCTCTTTTGCTTGGTATATTGGACTTCAAAACTTAATGAAACATACAGGATTAGAACATTCAACCTTGTGTCTTCCAATCATTCCCTTATCACTCTAAGCTATCTGACTTGACTAAGCTTTTTGTAAAAAAGTCCTAGTATTGTACTGTATGTCAAAAAAGTCCTAGTACAGCTTGTCAAAAAAAGTGAAAAAGTCATATGCATGTCTAAAAAAGTCCTAGTATACTGTGTTGAAAAAAAGTTATAAAAAAGTCATATTACAGTATATAAAAAAATAAAGTGAAAAAATCCATAGTATAGTATGTTGAAAAAAGTGATAAAAAGTCCTAGTATAGTATGTCCAAAAAAAGTCACAATATCGTATGTCCAAAAAGGGATAAAAAAAAAAGTCATAGGCAGGTTGAAAAAAGTCATAGTATATCGAAAAAAAGTCATAGTATAGAATGTGGGAAAAGTCACAGTATAGTATATAGAAAAAAGCAGAATAAAGTCATAGTATAGTATTTCAAAAACAGTGATAAAAATGTCTAAAAAAAATGAAAGAATCCATAGTAATGTATGTCAAATAAAGCCATGGTATAGTATGTCGAAAAAAGTGACAAAAAAGTCATAGTATATTATGTCAAAAAAAGTTACAATATAGTATGTCCAAAAAAGTGATACAAATTGTCATAGTATAGAATGTCAAAAAAGTGATAAAAATTGTCATACTACAGTATGTCGAAACAAGTAATAAAAAAGTCATAGTGTAGTATTTCGAAAAAACTGATAAAAGAGTCACATTATACACTCACCTAAAGGATTATTAGGAACACCTGTAAGATTTCTCGTTAATGTAATTATCTAATCAATCAATCACATGGCAGCTGCTTCAATGCATTTAGGGGTGTGGTCCAGGTCTAGACAATCTCCTGAACTCCAAACTGGATGTCAGAATGGGAAAGAAAGGTGATTTAAGAAACTTTGAGCGTGGCATGGTTGTTGGTGCCAGACGGGCTGATCTGAGTATTTCACAATCTGCTGTGTTACTGGGATTTTCACGCACAACCATTTCTAGGGTTTACAAAGAATGCTCTGAAAAAGGAAAAACATCCAGGATGCGGCAGTCCTTTGGGCAAAAATGCCTTGTTGACGCTAGAGGTCAGAGGAGAATGGGCCGACTGATTCCAGCTGATAGAAGATCAACTTTGACTCAAATAACCACTTGTTACAACCGAGGTATGCAGCAAAGCATTTGTGAAGCCACAACACGCACAACCTTGAGGCAGATGGGCTACACCAGCAGAAGACCCCACTGGGTACCACTCATCTCCACTAAAAGTAGGAAAATGAGGCTACAATTTGCACGAGCACACCAAAATTGGACAGTTAAAGACTGTAAAAATGTTGCCTGGTCTGATGAGTCTTGATTTCTGTTGAAACATTCAGATGGTAGAGTCAGAATTTGGCGCAAACAGAATGAGAACATGGATCCGTCATGCCTTGTTACCACTGGGCAGGCTGGTGGTGGTGGTGTAATGGTGTGGGGAATGTTTTCTTGGCACACTTTAGGCCCCTTAGTACTAATGCTAAGGCTCTGACTCCACTCATTTTAGTGTGATGCATTTCCTTGTAAGCAACAAACAAATTAGATGAAAAGCTAAGCTTATTTATGTTCAACATCCCTTTATGTATATACTTTTATGGATAAATGAGAGACTCAAAGAAAGTGGAGAGTTGAATTCTGTTGAGGTACTTTCCCCAAAAAAGATCTAAGTTTTTGGACATGATATACAAGCTATAGAAAATTGCTAATAATGCTGAATGCAGCTTGTGTTTCCATGACAACATTTCCAAGATGACTGTGTGCCTGGTCAACACTTATGACAGAACTAGCTAATTTAAAAAAAAACAACTATTTTTTGTATCTTTACGTTAAGATTCAAGCATAGATATAGAACAATATGGATTCAAGTCCTTCAACGATTCTAATGCTTAGCTACACAACATGTTCTATCCGTGTTCTGACCACAGTTGTTGAACAAATTCAAATAAAACACATTGGGTAACGTTAACTATCATTGTGACATGGCTAACGTTATAGAGCTGTAGCTATTCCAAGTGTTGCTATACAATTACTAATTGTCTCAGAAATAATTACGATTAACAAAATTGTCTCTTTCAGTCAGATTTCAAAAAGATATTTATTTATTTATTAAATTTTTAAACAAATTAAGTTTTGAATGAATACCAGCTACATCTTGGTTATATATCACTTATATAATTACAATTTGGCATATCTTTTTTTTGAACATATATTTTATTGATTTTGTGCAATATCAAAAAAACACAACAAATATAGGGAATCAACATAGCATATACAAACCAGAAACTTAGTTATGAGGCTAATAATAATAATAATAATAATAATAATAATAAGAGGAAGAAAATATTAAAAGCAAAAACATGAAAATAATAGTATACAAAATTAAATCAGAAATGTAAATGTATGACAAACTCTGCATCTATATACATATTCTACATGTCGAAAAAAGCCATAGTTGTATTTCTATACAATACAAAGATTATATAAATATGTATAGTCCTATTACACGTGAGTACGTCCATATATAATAATCAAATATAAGCTATATGATGTTTAAACTGGGTGACGCCTAAGACGCTGTGATGTTTATGGCTGCACCACTCCATCAAATACTTCTCTCTCTTCTAAGTCTTATAGCATAATTGTATATACATGTGGGACACATTGTAAATGACAGTCTAAAAAAGCACTACATCCCCCTCACATCTACTTGAAGCCTACAACCTGCTGTGCATTTCATTCTCCTACCGTCCTGCATCAACAGCCTCATACCATCTAGAGTGGCTTTGAGCTGCTTGAGCCTTCTCCTCTTCTTGTGCTGAAGCAGTAGACTGACCAATCAGTAAAAGGAGGAGTACATCTATAGATGAAAACACTGTGAGCTGAAACATCAATATTGCATACAACTGACAGCTGTGAATGAATGACTGATAATTGTTGTTTAGGGAGAACCCATATTAAAGCTTTCTCTTCATGCAGTGAAATAATATTAACAAGCCACTAGATGTCCCACTGATGCCGCTACATGAAGAAATCCTCACAACATTCTGGGACACACACATTTATGCTTTTGTTAACTCAGTGGTTCACAACCTTTATTAGTGAGAGTAAGAAATACTTCATTTAAATTATTTTAAGGTGTATAATGTTTTGAAAGAAAAATGCAAAGGTTAGAATAAAGAGCATGAAAAGTGCTCTAAGTGAAGTGGCGCGTTTTTTAGGCTACAACATTTTTTGTCACATACAGCAAACATCTCCTCACTCGTTTTTTTACAGTGTGTTCAGGGGACAGGCAGCGAACGGATAGTGAGGAGATGTTTGCTTTATGTGACGAAAAATGTTGTAGCCTAAAAAAACGTGTCACATCACTTGGAGCACCTTTAATTGTCAGTGAGACCTAGGTGTGTGCCTTTCCTAATCATGTCCAATCAACTGAATTCACCACGTGGACATACATTTCAAGTGTCCTAAAGGGTCTGCATGTTAATATGATATTTTAGGGTTTTTCTTTTTAATAAATTTGAAAAATACTACCACACTATAAAATTCCTGTTTTTGCTTTGTCATTATGAGGTATTGAGTGTAGATTGATGAGGGGGGAAGTTTTGTTTAAACAATTTTAGCAGGAGGCTGTAACATAAAATGTGAAAAAAGTGAACAAAGTGTACTATTGGCTTCTTTTTCTCTACTGTAGGTAAAGTGTGAATCTTCTCAATCTACGAACCCAATTACAATAAGACAATAACAGATTACTGCAACAAGACACGCTACCTGTTTGCCTTTTATTTTTTATTTACTAAGAAAAACACATTGTTATTTACAATGGCAGCCTGACAAAAGACACAGCCTCTTGAGGGAGAGGGGCTAAAAAAGAAATGTCAAAAATTAAAAAGACACATCCAAACATTTCCAACACATCCACTACTTACATAGGCCACACAAGCATTGGGCTATACAACAACAGAACAAGATAGCATACACAAGCAGTAATACAAACAGACAAAGCAAAACAGCTGCAGCAAAAGAACAAAAACATGCATGCATGCAAAAAAAAACAGGCAAAGCAAATCAGCAGAGATATGATATGCATGGGAATTTGCAAAAGAGAAATAAACCTGTTAACTCTTGAAATGAAAATAGAAATGTATTTATATGTTAAATAGAAACTGTATTTCTGCTGAGTATAAACTAATAGACGAGTGTGACGAAAGTGTGGTTAAGAAAAAAGCTTACCACATGACATGCAATGCCTCATAAAGAAAACCCAGTTAAGTTGGAGAAAAATGATTCTGAATTAAAATCAATAGCACTAAAATAGCTCATGTTAAACTGTCCACACCTCCATAATGGAAAAAAAAATAATTATGTAACCATTAAACTACCAAACCAGAAAAATGGGGACCACGATGACAAGGCATCAAATATAACATCCAAGTGCCACCACAAAGCTAGATAGGTCCCCATTACATGAATTAATAGCTGCTGATAGAGATCGGGAAATTTGGTGGGGATTCTATACGAAGCTGACGAGGGCAATGCCTGGCACAAACTGACTGAACAAACACTCAGATACCAGACAGACACATGGGATACTGGTCAACAAACCACATGGTCTCTTTTACAATGTGAAAACTCATTAAATTCTCCTATTTGCCAATTTGTTATATTGAGTGTGTATATATATATATATATATATATATACACATGAGTTCGATGAGAAGAATGACACCATTCTCATGTCTGTACTGTTAAAATGAAGCTATAGCTAGCAGCTGGTTAGCTTAGCTTAGCACAAAGGGGGAAGGGGAACCTATATCTGCAAGATGCATTTATTTTCCAGCAGAAAAAGATAAAAAAAAAAAAAAGAAAACTCATTCATAAGTCGGGTTTCTATTTCTTAATATTTAGGATACGATTCAAAGCAAGACTGATGGTGGTAATGATGATGATGATTATGCACGCCCTTGTGGGGGATAAATAAAGTTGGATTGAACTAAAAGACAACAAACCTACACAGTAGATCCCAATTCAGGGTGGTTGGTGGAATGACAATAAACTTCATCTGTGTTTTGATCTGTGTCTGATATACATGTCATACTTAATGGAAAATACCAGGAAGGAAATATTAAAATCATGGTTTATTGATGCCCATGTTTTATCATAGAAATGTTAAAATACAATTACATACAAAATACAAAATATTATACTTACTGATGTATGTTTATTCTTTTAAATAATTTTCACGACAGTATTGCATTGTGTAAAAAATTAGGTTTGCATAATATTTTCACTCTTTATGTTAAGTTACATGTTTTCAGACAGCTAGTCAGGGCTGTCCATCTTTGGTGGGCTGGCCTGTAATGTTAGCATGATTTGCGTGAGAGGTTGGCCAGTGCTTTGGCGTGGATGGGCTTATAGAGGAGAGTGAAGCTGGAGGGGCTGAGAAGGCCGTTGCCCTGTGCGTCGACATTTCCCATCAACACGTAGTTCCGGCCTGAACAAGACAAAAACAAAAATTGTCAAAATATATTAAATACCAGCTCACCCATCTCAGAGGAGCTGGGTGGGTTAAATTAAGGACAAATATAATTTGAAAATGTATAAACTGTAGCAATTCAATCAGCGAGTGATACTGAAATACTCTTTTCTTTGTTATATTCTCTATAATAGTCATTATTTATTACAATAATTATTTCCAAAAAGAACCAAACAAAGACCCAATTGCATCCCATATTCCATTTGTAATCAGACAGTTTTATTTCCTACATTGACTGACTTTTATGATAGGGATATATTGGTTAAATAAAGAATCATATCATCTGCATACAATGACTGTTTGTGCTTTTTGTAGTAATTAATTAGAAAAAGAAGGGAAACTGACTGATCTGAGTTTGTATTTTTTGTGTATTTGCAAGAACTGATGCATTTTTTTAAGTATTATTTTTATATTGCATAGTATTTACCTTATTTATGCATCAGAGGATAAATTGCAGGATCAATGCAAAGTAGTTGTGTACTGTCTGTAGTAAAGTTTCCTGATTTAGCATTTGATTTCAACTTTCACTACCTGACAGTTGATGCTATGGGTAAAATTTCAGTCACTACAAATGTTACGTGTGTGATATGTAGAGAAAGGCTGTAAATACAGCTAGTTCCATTGTACCTTTGAGTAGCCCAGGGCATCTCTTGCAGGTGGAGGTCAATGTGACCAACATGATCGGCCCTGATTTGGTGATGTTCAGTTGTCCTGCCTTATAGGCCTTGATTATGTATACCTCAACTGTCGCTGAGCCCCTCGGACCAGTGGTCACAGATGTAACCTTACCCGTAATCACTGAAAGACAGATAAGTATAAAAGAGAAAAATAAGAAAGAACGCTAAGTAAGAGAAAGTAATTGAATGGTATTTCTTTCACAAATTATACACCAAATTATACACCAATACACCAAACCAGCCAAACTAAATAATTTTAATGCAGACTCGAGGGGCAGCTGATGTCGCTTACCAAAGTCATGAGGGCAGAAGCTGGATTGGAGAGTTCCTGTCCTCTTACAGGCTTTTATACACAGTGGGTTCAGTGGTAAAGCTGAAGAAACACACACACACACACAAACAAACAAACAAACAAACAAACAAACAAACAAACAAACACACACACACGACAACAAACACAAACATGATAAGCACATTAACTTGCTTCATGATATGGGTGTACATAAAAGCAAAGTGCAGATTGTTAACTTAGAAATCAATTACTTCCACTTACGTTTCTTGCTCACAAAAGGCTTCTTCGTCACTGTTTTGCTAACTCCAGGTTTAGGTGTCACCTTAGGCTTAATCTTGGGTTTGGCTGTTGGTTTAACTCCACTCTTGGAGGTTGGCTTTACTGGTTTGACACCAGGTTTTAAGGTGGGCTTGGTCTTCAGTGCAGGCTTACGTGTGGGTTTAGGCTTCAAGAATGGTTTGAGCGCTGGCTTAATAATCTTAGGTTTGGATGTAGGTGTAGTTCCAGGTTTAGAGGCAGGCTTTTTCACAGGTGCTTTAGGTGTGGGTTTAGCTGGTTTGGGTTTAGCCGTGGGCTTGACTGCAGGCTTGACAATAGGTTTGCGTGGTGGAGGTTTCAGCGGTATCTTCACTAGTGGCTTTTTTGTTGGTTTTGGGGTGGGTTTAGGCTGGAGGCCAGGCCTAGGTTTGGGGGTTGGTTTGGTGGGTTTGTTTGGCTTCACGACTGTTCTTTGTGGCGTTGAGGAGGTCGTCTCAGGTCGAAAGATGAAGTCTCCCCCGACGGTGGGCATCCGAGACCCGCGGGGCACACTGGAGTAGTGGGCCATGAAGCCATCTGACGTTACGCTTAGGTCAGAGATGAACTGGACAAGGAGCTCGTTCCCGTTTGTCACTATTGTTCTATGTAAAGGAAAGGGAAAATAGACAGAAAAAAGGTGTGAAGGAGGAGGATTAGCAAAGGGGAAAGACACATGTGGAAATGCAAAGAACCGTTAGTGTTTGGTCTCTTTTGCCACCCATTCCTGATCAGTAATCTCACCCTGGTGACCTATCTCCGCAGAATTTACCAATCCGCCGCGAGTTATCCCTCTCTCCCCCGTTGAACAATGCCACGTAGTCGTAGCGACAGTACATGTCAGCCTCCAAGTCCAGCTTCACAAACTTCACCTCGATCACCTGGGGAAGAGGTGGCAATGAACACACAAAACATGCCAGCACAAACTATGAAATTTATGACGGGGAATGAATGATGTGAGCTGGTACATTTTTATTCCTGACTGGTTTTCATGAATCCAGCACAGTGCAGTACAGTAGGTAATAGTGGTGGAGGAGGAGGAGAAGGGCCAGACTTCTGAAATACAGAAGGGCATTTACTCTCTCCCTCGCTCGCGCTTCCTTCCATCTTTCCTTACGTTCAATCTCTTGGTACACATGAACACACCTTCAGGCACTCAATGAAGTCTTTCATTTGAACTTCGTCATAAGGCCGCTGTCACACACTCACACACACATACACTAGATCAGGGACCTGAGGTTGAACATTTCCTTGTGACAGGCCCCTTCACTTCTATTTAAATTTCTCCTTCTCCTGCATCAACTAACCTTATTCAACACACCTAGAAAATCTAAAATCTATAATGTTAACATTGTGGATATTTTTCTACCTATCTAATGAGGATAAAACCATTTTACTATACATTTCTTACCCTTTTCCAACGAGTCTGTGCAGTGCTTTCCATTAACCAGATTTAAGCCTTCACAACAGTCAACATTTTTTTTCTATTCCAAGCTAGCAAGCTAGAAAAAACTAGCTAGCTAACCTAGCAACATATTCATTTTAGACAGCTTTTGTGTCGACCTGTTGTTAAGTTTGTATTTCATTCCAAGTGGACTAGTAACTAGCCTAGCTACTTAGCCTAGCTTAATATGATTAGCGCTGATTCCCGCTATTACTTTTCACCAAAATTTCATGCCAATTTCAGAATTTCATGCCAATTTCAGAAACATGAATAAGATTCAAATGCCTTCTAAACTTTTAATTAAGTACACAATTAAAAACAAACAATTTTGCATAGACTGCAAAAATGAATTGAAATTTTAGACTTCAACACGTCTGTTGATGACTAATGTAAAATCATTACGTTTATAATGATATTCTAATAAGTCACTGTCTGAGTCTTTAAAAGGGGACATTTTAGGTATACAACTACGGTAGTAAGAAATACAAATTGCAATAGCTCACATTGCTTGGTTCTACAGAGATGTGCCAGGAGCAGCTGATGCCTGCTGGGTAATTAGAGTTGGGCCAGTTGGGCGTCTTGACAGATCCCTGCGATTTGGTCAGACGTCCTCCACAGAACTGATTCTCTATGGGAATAGAAAAAAAATTGGAAATGCTAATGCACCTCTTTCAAATAAGAGAAGGATGTTTTTTAACTGTGGTACTGTATTTGAGGCAAAAAGAAACATATATGCTTTTTAAGGGGATGCTGATAAGCTTTCATATATCTGACAGATAAGTGATTTGTTTATTCCAGAGATGATTGTGTTACCCTTTTTCAAAGACAATAAAAATATGTAAGAACATCAGCCAATACGGCCACAGTGCTGTTATCTATTACTAGAAAATCACTACACAAAACTGCGTAGCTTCATCTTCAGTAATTTATCGTGGCCTGTGTGTCTCTGTGGGATTACATGTCCACACCTTCCACATGTGGCTTCCCTGCGCTAAAGGAAGCGAGAAAGCCTCTTCCTCCAGTAGCATCGTCTGACACCATGTCTAACATCATGGTGTTGGAGGTGGAGATGAGGGCTCCAGGCCGGAACGTCCCACAGAAACGACCCAGCTTCTGCACCAAGCGGGTGTGACCATTGTAGACGTCCAGGTAGTCGTACCGACAGGTGGGGTCAGCCTCCATGTCGAAGAGGCGGAAAGACAGCATGACCACGTGGCCCTCTGGGACCTAGAGGGGGCGACAGGTGATGCTTTGAGGAAAGATTGCTCGAAAAAGCCTCGTGTGACCACAGATTATGAAAAATTTCAAATGTTTTCATCAAAACAAACATTGATATACCCTCATAGATTGCATTTGAAGTGTTAGATTTTTGGGTAGTTTTAAGATGTACTATGCTGACGAAGCAGCAGAACTTCAGTTTAAATTCTAGTCAATATCTCAAAGTTTTCCAAATATAACCGATTTATACGTGAAACGTGTATAAAGTGATACACAATTTTTTTTTAGATTAATAAATGTGGTGTAATGGCACAGTCTTAAAATACATGGATGGAGTCATGAGTTTAAAAAAGGCTGCCTTAGCAGGCGATATTTCCCAACATTAACAGTTTTTCTTTGTGTGTTAAATAATTAATTTTAGATCCAATGTTTGAATTAATCTGTTCATTTATCAATCAGATTATAAAAGAAACCAAATAAAGCTTGTAAAAAGTGTTAAAAGTTGGTGTTCTGCTTGTCATGTTGATGACGATCATCGGCTTAATTAGTTAAAGTAACAACAGGTGCTTATCATTAGGTCCTCTACGCAGGCAGTGAGAGGGCTCTGCCAAGTTGTGAGAGAAGCAGTAAAACTGTTCTGCAGTGAATTACTTTCTTTTAAAGTTGAGCACTCAGTGTGTGGCCAAAGATAAAATGTGATTGTCTGCAGTTAACAAAGGAATCTTAAATTAAGGTTTTGTTTGTTATTTAGTACTCTTCATGAGCTTTGTATTAGTCTAGCTCACCCTGTGTTTACCTGAGCAGATGGTATGTTCCAGATCAAGCTGAGAAGGTATAAGGACAGTCACTTTAATCTATAGTGGAAGAGTTTTAGGCATCCTGCTGTCAGGCTGTAGGCTTTAATCTCTGTTTGTTTTATGCTTGTTTGTCCAAATCTAAAACTACTCAAGGGGAAAATTGGTTTTAAGTCAAATAGAACTCAACACCAGTTCACTTTTTAGTCCACATTTCTGTATGTTCAAAAGTTAGCACTAAATGTTGGAACCTGAGAATTAAAACTGGAACTCAACACAACCCACAAAAGTTACTTACAAGATGTTATCAATTAATACAGAAATGGAAAAAGAGCACCTTGAAGCGACACTATAATTTCTGAAAGACAAAATAGGACATTTTGAGAAGTTCAACTCATTTAATAAACTCAGAGCTTTTGTCACTATAGCCTCATTTGGCCTGTAATGACCAGTTGCTAATGGTGGCTAATGTTAGCATGAGTAACTTAGCTGCTGCTTGTGTAACTAACGTTATTTAGTTTACTGACTTTATGAATGTTCTCTTCTTGCTACTGTTACAGTATGTTTACCATTATCCTTAATTGTACACTGACGCAGGTGTTTTCACTTATTTTGGCTGATTGGTTGAAGGTGACCAGAGCTATTATTAATTAATTATAATAACAAACACCACACTAATAAGATGCTAAAGGTGTAATTTGTCTGCCCTAGCTGATGTAACAAAGCTAACGGGGGAGTCAGGGAGATGCCAATCAAGCACTGTCTGTTCACACCTGAGAGGAGGTCTAATCAGCCAATAATGATCACCTGTGTAGTTTTACCATGTGTTGGAAATTAAAAAAATTATTTCCAGGGCAACTTTTAGGAAACTTTAATTTTTTTAAGACACTCTGACATTTACAACATTTTGGTGGGCACTTCATAAAGTTGCTTTTTTTATTTTGTTTATTAAAGATTATTTTTTGGGCATTTTCAGACTTTATTTTTGAGAGGACAGATGAAGACATGAGAGGGGGGAGAGAGGGGGAATGACATGCAGCAAAGGGCCGCAGGTCGGAGCCGAACACGGGCTACCTGGGTCGAGGAGTAAACCTCTACATATGGGCACCTGCTCTACCAACTGAGCTATATGGGCACCCAAAGTTGTTGTTTTTTTTATGTAAAATGAGCCCAGATTAAAATGCATACAGTATTCAACACCTGTGCCAACATGAGTAAATAGAAAGCATACTTTTTATCAGTGCATTTATATGTAACAGCACTGTTTGTTTCTATGTTAAAGACAGAAATGGAAATGAAATGAATTAATGTACGATTAGGATATTGGCCTAAACTGGTAAATATAATATATATATATATATTTTAATTGAAATCTTGGCGGCAACGCTTGCCCCTCGATTCATTTTTTTGGGGCATTCTGAGATTTGTTGAGGCATTTTTGTCCTTTGTTCCCCTTAATTTCCTACGCTTATTGTGAATGAATTGGATTTTCTTTTTGATGCACACCCTGGTCAGATGACAATATCAGCCACTCTGTTGAGTTTGTGCCCAATGTAATGGTGTAGTGATTAAATAATGACTCACAGTGATGTACCAGGTGCATTTACTGTTGGGTTTGTAGTAACTGGGGAATCCTTCACTGGCCACGATGCCTGTGTCTGTGACCAGGTGGCCTCCACAGTGGAAGATGGGCCTAAAAAGAGTAATACACAACCACCATCGACTGCTTTTAACTTGCTGCACTGGAAGAAAACACAGCTTTACTGAAAGTAGTAAGGCAGAGCGCATGCACACACTTTTACATCCACACTGAAAACCACAGTGGCACAGTCTGTCTCTGTTCCCCGAGTCCGGGGAGGTTCCCAATGAACTCTCGATCCTGGTTTGTTTTTTTCTTTAAAAGTTGGTCAAACCAAGCCAGGAAGACTGTCAATATACAGTATATGTGCGGTGAGATTTCTCCACACACTGGCTGTGCCACAAGAAAGTTGTCAGTAACACGTATTTACTTTTAGCAGGCAGGTACTTTAAACAGCCCACTCACATGGAGTTTGGTGACACAAACTCAGATAAACCGATCAAAGCAGGGCAAGCCTTAACTTCTAATTTAACAGCAGACGTTAATTTAGATGTTGGCTGCTCTGGCATCTTGTCAGTTAGTTAAAGTCTTTAAAATGGGCTGCGTTTTATCATCAAACTTGACTTTGTTGCTAAATTTTTGTTGTTTTGTGATTGTTTCTTGGAGAAACAAAGGTCCAAAATTGTCATCTTTTACATTTTTGTGATCATCAACCCATTTAGTGGCCCTTTTTCGTTTCTGTCATGCTCTTCAAGCATGCGTTGTTTCTGCTGCGGTACTATAAGGCCGCATTTGGTCAGAAAAACCCAGTGGCAGTGGAGTCCCTCCCTTCTGACCCTCTGGAGCTGAAAAGCCCACAGGCATTTTGTTTGTGTTCAATTTACACCCTGTATATGTGTGTGTGTGTGTGTGTGTGTGTGTGTGTGTGTGTGTGTGTGTGTGTGTGTGTGTGTGTGTGTGTGTAAGTAGCTATAGCAGTGCACAAGGCAGCTTTAACAAGCATCTCTAAAAATGAAATTCAACATTTACAGAGTCAAAACTATGGCTTTAGAGGCTAAAAGTCAGAATTTATTTCCAGCTTTAACAAAAACATCAGACGTGAGGGCAAGCTACTGTACATCTTCCCAGTTAAATCGCTACATCAATTACAGCATGCTATCATTTTGTGTGTTTACGGGATGCCAACCACATCTTCCACTGCAACCTTCTATTTCTACTGCGCTTTCTGTAATCATAATACTGCAACCAGAGGAAAACACACACACACACACACACGCACACACACACACACACACACACACACACACACACACACACACACACACACACACACACACACACACACACAGTAGTTAATCTAGACAGATGTGGGCTTGAAAACGGCATGCCACATGTGCACACGCAGGATGTAGGCAAGAAAACAGATGCACAAGAGGGACATTGATAGCCATGGAGTTGCCACACACACTGGGATATATCTCAAATATCTCAGCTTACCTGGTGAAGTTGTGACTCTGAGCGTCAGTCCATCCCAGTGTCAGAATGACAAGAAAGCACACAGTCCACACCCTGTCCTCCATCCTGCTGTCCTCAGAGGTTAGGAAAAGACGGGAGAGGAGAAGAAGAGGAAGGAGGGAGAATCAAGAGTAGAGGCGTGGAGAGACGCAAGGTTCAAAAGGGGGAGTGGGGAGAGGATGAGGAGGGAAGTGGAAGTGACTGGTGAGGAGGTGTGTTATGAGAAGAAGAAAGGAAAAGGTTAATGAATGTAATATTGAGAGGACAGAAGGCTGTTTGATACAGGGAAAACATGAATTACACTGACTCATGGCCAAAAGCAATGTATGTACAATTCAGAGTACAGTGTGCCCGTTATGTTCCAGCTCTGTGTTGTTGTTGTTAGGGTCATGGAATATATGGAAAATGTATGTTTCTGCAGGTGTGTGCTAATGGACAGAGTGTGTGTGTGTGTGTGTGTGTGTGTGTGTGTGTGTGTGTGTGTGTTTGTGTTATGACCTATTTACTGCGACACCAGCTAGCAGCAAGGCATCTGTGTTTGGCAATGTTGGTCTGCCAGTTGGTTGGTCGGTCCACCACGCTGGCCCATACAGAAATATCTCAACAACCACTGTATGGTTTGTTATAAGAATTTGCACAGACATTAATGTTCGCCATAGGACGAATCCTAATGATTCTGTAAATTATTTTAAATTCCCAAAAATGTAAAACAAATGAAACAAATTCACATTTAAAATTATTAATGTAATGCAGTCCATCCTTTCTTCCTATGACACACTGAGCTGCTCTCTCATCTCTGTTTTCGGTTGTTTCCTTTTGTATGCATCCTGTCCCAGAAATGCTTGTTACTAACCTAGCTCTGGGGAGTTTACTCCCCGGAGTCCTTATGTTTCTTCTTCCTCTGCAATTCCCGGCCGCGTCCTGCTGCGTCCTGCTGCGTCCTGCTGCGTCCTGCTGCGTCCTGCTGCGTCCTGCTGCGTCCGCCGCATCCACCCATGCTCTGCAGCGCCACGTTACATCCCGCAACGCCCTGCTGTGATGTTCATACGCACAGAGTAGTCAGGATCCGGTATAGGAGACTGCAC
Source organism: Perca fluviatilis (assembly GCF_010015445.1). Classification (NCBI taxonomy): domain Eukaryota; kingdom Metazoa; phylum Chordata; class Actinopteri; order Perciformes; family Percidae; genus Perca; species Perca fluviatilis. The sequence goes on from NC_053125.1 coordinate 16,292,881, forward strand.
TACTCAGTATGACACGATGTGCCCTGCTATGACATGAACTTCCACGATGACCTTCAAAGTCACTGTTCCATTATCTTTAATGTGAATATTATTGCCACTGTTAATCACACCCCCAACCGGCCCAGTCAGACACCGCCTACCAAGAGTCTGGGTCTGCCGAGGTTTCTTCCTAAAAGGGAGTTTTTCCTCGCCACTGTTGCAATAGCCACTGCTAATGCTTGCTCTTGAGGGAATTACTGTAATTGTTGGGGCTTTGGAATTTATAGAGTGTGGTCTAGACCTACTCCATCTGTAAAGTGTCTCGAGATAACTCTTGTTATGATTTGATACTATAAATAAAATTGAATTGAATTGTAGCAATGTCATTAATGCCATGTCAAATTATTTCTGAGGTCATTACAAGTTTGCAACATTGTCCTAATGTATCACACCCTGTAGTTTTTCTCTTTATTTTTACAGTCTATGATTTCGAGGTGTTGTTGCTTGTTGTATGTTCTTCGTCCCCAGATTTTTCTGCTGTCAATTAAAAAAAATCAATTTTTAATCTGTCCAATACTGTGCAGACATGTAGTCATAAACCAAAGACATCCCGATTAGTGTCAGCTGTGCTTTGTGTGTAGTGCTAATTAAAGCTTTCAGCTTAAAGCATAGCCTTAGTACAGCTTGCACTGCTGTAAGCATGGCTTTAGACTACCTGGGCACACACGCACAATTTACTTTAAGTGAGGGTTATTATGTGGATTAAATTCTTTTCCACAGAATTCACAGAGGTGGAAAGTAAGGACAAAATAAGTCTAAATGCAGGAAAGAATGAAAAATGCAGTAGATTCAACCAAAATAGAACATAGACTTTAAATATGCTAAATTATACAGCAAAATGTATTTTGTTTTAGAAGGGTTAGACCCGCCTACTTATTTATAGCTAGTTTATCAGCTCTCACACAGTGACCCAACATACATAACTATCATTGTTGTCATTGTTATAACAATAAAGTGCAATGGAGTCAACTCTGCCGCTTTGTGTTTATCTATAAAGGAGGGCATGCCTTTGTCTTTTTTAAGCTGCGGTGACCACTCTGGGTAGAAACCGCAGCTGAATAGAAGCAGACTGTGGTTCGGTCAGGAAAGCAGCTGCCCTGATCCGCTCTCTGCTTCCAGTTCATTCGGGACACTTCTGCGTATCCAGCGGAACACCCACCGACAAAAATAGACTGCAAAGAGATGTAATCATAAAACTAATTGCAGAAGAAGAAAAAAAGCAAGTCAGACTTCACGTTTAAATGATTAAAGTCATTTTATTGTATTTTGTCGTACAAAGAATTTCACAAAAATATTTAGAAACTGACACCATAAAGCAAAAGATATCACATGACCAGAACAGTGCCACAGAGGAATAGTGAAAGGGACAGAGCATAAAAGAGAGTAAACACTTTTAGACTTTTTAGAGGTCCACTTCGTTTAAATCCACTTACCACAGAGGCAAACACAAGAGCTCTCCCTCCACTGAAGGTTTGGGAACTACTGTCAGTGATTTCTGAGAATCATTGTCCATTTTTTCACTGTGGTGAGCCCACACCAATGCACAAACTAATACCCGGCCAAGAAGAAACCTTGTAAGTCCATGTTAGTCTCCTGGTGATTGCCACGTTGCCCCACGATTAACTGTACAACCCTCAAGTCACGAGAATCACCATCTTTGTTTAAAAGACAGTGAACTGATTGTTTTTTCTTTTATAGCGGACAAGATTTTAATCCTGGATTTTTCAGTAGACCGTAGACAGTAGACCCTCTTTGGGGAATTTATCCTCTTTGTTTGCAGTGGATGCATGTATAAAAAAATATAACATTGTTTACAAAATAACATGGTTCTAACTGTACATTTTGTCTATAGGGTGAAAGATTTTTATTTTTTTAAATCAGGGCAAACCCTTTTACATAAAAAAAAAAACAAAAACAAAAAAAACTAAAATGTAGTAATTGAGAGAAACAGGATTGAGTTGATCCCAGACAACATTCCACAAGGAGAAAAGTCCCACATAAGCTCCCTTCTTTTCCTCGTAAGCTGAACCCTGAACAGGAGGGGAAACTTGAAGGAGGACACTGTGGTGAAGCACATCCATCTTTAGGTACAGGCGCCTTTTTGTAACACATTCACCTTAGTCCTCTCTGATTATCTTACAACTTCAATAAATATGCTGAGAACTACAAGAACAAGGAAAGTGACGTACTAATTCCTTCTCTAAAACAGAGTGTGCGTGTCGTGTGCTTTCCAAGGCATTTAATACGCAGCCATACACCATGCCTGGCGTGCTGTCATCAAAGTCAGACTTCGTGAAGTGTCCCGTCTGACCCGTCAAAGTTGTCTTGATAAATATGCATCTTTTTAATGTCCCGGCAAATCCCATTTTAACAACTTTAAACCCTGTGTAATGTTTTTTTTGGCACAGGAGGTCCTGGAAGGTGCGCATGTTCTGCATATCAGCGTAGAAACGTTCTCTATCTTTGGCCAACTACTTAGTGGGTCATGTGAGACTTCTCTTTCACATCTTCTGAGGCCGCTCTCGGCTCGGCTGCTGTCATGTCGTGGTTGCTGTCTTGTGGTTTGGTTCTTTTCTCTTCTTTGACGTCATCATCATCATCTTCATCCTCTGGCTGAGTTTCATCCATGGCTGTCTCTGTCAGATTTTTATCGTCCTTTCTGGCGCCCTCTTCCTGAGCTTTCAGCACACTGCACAGCTCAATGTCATGGATCTCCACATCGAATGGAGCGGCGGGAGGCACGGAGGGGGGAGACTTGCAGCCCGCACAGCCCTGAAAGAAACCAGAGACAGAACACACGTGATTTCCTTTTTCCTGTGTGTTGCTACTTGATGTATCTAAACCGCAATTCATTTTGGAACAATTCACAGTTTAGGGTTGCGTTGCAGTGTACTTACAGAGATGTTGATGGCTTGGGGCAGGCGTCCCATGCGGATCCAGGGGTGCACCTGGCTCAGCTCCCTCTTCTGGTCTTCGGTGAAGCGTGGCTGGTGTTTCTGCATGCTTCTCAAGGCCTCGCGGTCTTCTCGCAGCAAAGTCTCCATGTCTCTGTTGTACAGGCATGGGGAAAACGGGTCACTGAAGGTCCCACATTGAGGCTGCTGAGTCGCAACAAGTGTGAAACTGAACTAAATAAGCTGCTGTGTTGTCAGGTCTCATTTTGCCCAGTGTCCTACCTGACAGGCAGCTGATAGGTCATCATGACTTTGTCGTCAGTGTTGGCCATTAGCAGCCAGATGGGGTCCTGCAGGACACACTTGATAAACTGCTCCTCCCCACCATCCCCTCCAGCACTACTGCTGCCCCCTGCTGGCTGTTTGCGGGAACGATCGTTCTCTGATGAGTCGATACTGCCAAAGTACTTGCTGGTGTGGCTGCCCTGGCTGCTGCCTGAATGGACAAGGAAGTGACATTTGAGAATGATTTGTGAGAAGACTTGTCAAGTATTAAAAGTGGGAATTTGTTTGCAGAATATGCTCGAAACCCCAAATGTATAGCCTCACATTTAACTAAATGTTATATACTGTGAATGCAGTCAATTCAAAATCTTACATTAAGAGGAAAGTAACATAAGAATATTTTTTATATAAATATTTATATAAAATATATATTTTTATATTTATATAAATTTTTATATAAATAATTTTCTATAAATGAAATGCTTGAAATACAAGAATGTTTAAAAAAAAAAAAATAAAAAAAAAATAAAAAGATTTCTCTCAGGGAAAATGCCCTTTGACATCTATTAGCCGGGAAGGAGGCAGTGTCACTGTCAGGGTGACCCATACCTCTTTGAAAATGGAAAACTGGTTTTCGATTTAAAATCTCTGTGATGGTAAAATTAGAATACTTACTCATGCCGCTGGTGCCAGAGGAGCTGCAACCATTGGAGCCGGAGCCGGAACCAGAGGACCTCGTGCCAGAGGACCCTGACCCAGAGGCGGCTGAGCCGGTGCCTGAGCGGGAGTCTTCCTGCAGCAACATATCCAGCAGGTCGCTGGAGGTGGACATGGCATCATTGTTGGACTCGTTAGCTTCACCCTAAAGAGGGGAATGAAACAAAGACACATTTTAAATGACATGTAATGGTTTTCAAAGCTCAACATCCTGTCCTTGAACGTCTGTGTACTTACGTTCTCATTCTCCTTGGAGGTATCATCAGAGCTCCTCTGATTGGCTGAGCTCTGTCCCGCAGCCGCACTGCCCTGCACAGAAGGCGTGGCTTGCTGTGATGCTGCCAGGGCCGTGGCCACCTCTAAGCGGTTGCTTGGTGATTCCTCCAGCTGCAACAGGTTGAGAGGTGAGGAGCATCGGGACTGGAAGAGGGGGGACTCTGCACCCTCACGGTCAGCAGGTGTCTGGCTGTAGGACTGGGGGGTGCTGCTACGAGACGGGGCGCAGGTGGCCGGAATGGGTACGGTGTTAGAAATAACAGTGGGGACAGCTGCTGGGGTGACAGTGTATCCTTCTGTGAAGTTAGGATTGTAGAAGTGTCCGGGGGTGGGGCCTGGATGAGGGATGGCTGCTCCCATCTGGGGGAACATGTAGTTGGGCAGAACCAGGGCCATCATTGGAGGTACCATTTGGGTAGGTGGGAAACGTGATGGATCTGGGACGGGTAAGGGCTGTGCGAGCGGTGGGTAAACTGGGTAGATTGGAAGCATACCCGGAGCGAAAGGGGCGGCGGGAATGCTGGCCTGGGAGCCTACAGACGGCCAGGAGGAGGAGTTTGTTGGGGGTCTGATAGGCATGTTGAGGGGCATGGGAACTGTGCTAGTTCTGGGGTCACACCGGCTTCCGCTCCGGTTCAGAGAGCTGTGCTGGTCAGATGACTCCTGCTGCTTGAGTCTCTTACCGCCGCGACCACGTCTGTGACTGGTGCTGCTTCCAGCGGCTGGGTAATCCCGAGAACAACGCACTCCTGGGAAAGAGGAGACACTGAATTAAGCAAAATGTCTGCAATTTTAGCTATCGCAGGTTAACAATTCATGTATTATTGTGTACACATGACAGAGTTGTGTGTGTGTGTGTGTGTGTGTGTGTGTGTGTGTGTGTGTGTGTGTGTGTGTGTGTGTGTGTTCAACTGGTGGGAGCAGTGTGCCCCTACCTCGTGACAGAGGGTTGGCAGCTGGGGTCTGACAGCGCAGAGTCGAAGATACCGTCTGATCGAAAACATGCAGCTTGCTGAGGTCCTTGAAGCGGTCAAGGAATGCCTGCTCCTCCTGCTGGGTGTGGGTGGACAGCACCTCCTTTGTGAGACCCATCCGGCCCCCTCCTCCTACACTTCCACTTCTCCGGCTCTCCCTCTCTGGCTGAGTGGCTTGAAGGGGAGGAGGCGGGGGAGGGAGAGGAGAAAAGGTGACGGCTGCGTTAGCGGGAGGTGTCAGACCGCTGGTGGAAGGAGTTGGTGTAGTTGTAGGAGGAGCAAGAGTAGGAGTTGTTGGGGCCTCCTCCATGATGATGTCTGTGATGGAGAAAAAAGCATGGAGGGGAGTTAAAGCAGTGAAGTAACTTTTGAATGAAGAAACAGCACATTCTTTTTCTGACAAATGAAAAGTTAAATACATAAAATGCATTCAATTCAATTCACTCATGGATTTTGTTGCTCCAGCCTTTTTGGTCTAGTATGACCAGTAGCTTATGGTGGCTAATGATGTAGATAGACAGTACTGTGTGTGCACTGTACACAGTATCACAGTAAAAGACAGAAAAAAAGGCAGTAGAAACTGTAGAACACATATTTGAGTAGAGCGAAAGAGGAGACTGTGAAGCAAAAAGAAATAGAAGAGAAATTTTCTAAAATGAATCAAGATGAGAAACAAAAGGCATGAATCAGATTAGCTGCATTCTGCAGTTTTATTGTGCGGCTACAGGTTTCTGCAACATAAAGAATTATCTTGCAGAAACCTGTAAGACTGACAGTAATAAAAGCACTTTTTGGTCAGTTTCTTTGCAAAACAAGCAAGGAAGACAAAATAAGAAAACAGACTGGTCAACACAAGTAGGGCTCCAAAGAAAAAGAGAGGATCTTAAATTCATTTCAAAGAAACAACCTGCTGAGGGTTCAGAGAGTGTGAGTGTTGAGGATTCCCACCTGACTCAGGAGGCTTCTTGTCTCCCACATGCACGATGGTGCTGCTGAAGCTACACTGCGACGTGACTGAGGCTACACTCTCTGCCTTTGTGGCCATGGTCAGGGGAGGGAGAGGAGGTGGTTCACTTACAAGGTTAACTGAACCACCTGCAGAGAAAATAAGTCCAACAAGTTGCTGTAAATGATCGGATCCCGTCCAGACAAGCACAAACAGACACATGAACAAGCATGCTTATTGGTAATCTAGGAAGTTGTCATGAGACAAATCAAGGATGCTGCATAAAAGAAAAACCAAAACCAAAAAGAACTGGGAAAACGAACTTAAATAAGTGGATCAGAGATATTTGTAAGTCAAACCTAGCTAATGAACTACATAATGAACCAAATCTGTTCTAGTTAATTATCAAAACGTACCTGTGTTGTTGCTGGCCTCCTGCTGTTTGTCGTCATCAGACGTGGACGAGGTAGTGTAGGAGCCACACTTCCTTTTAACCGTGTTAGGAATGTTACAGCTATCCAAGTACCTGTGTAGAGTCAGAGCATTGTTGGATGAGTAAATTAATACCCCCCCCCCCCCAAAATAAAAGATAAGATAGAATCAGCTTTAGGCTTGCACACACACCTTATGATGCTGTCCAGACAGTTGATCTGCTGGTAGGAGTAGCCAGTCGGGGGCTCCTTTGGTACAAGTGGTGCAGGGATCAAAGCTTTGGGTGGTATTGTCACGTCAGCTATAAAACCTCGGATTGGGTCACTGCTGAATGCTCTGATGCTTGCTGGGCCTGGATGGAGAAAAGAGAGGAACAGGAAATGAAAACAACAACCACAACAACATGCCTCATATTTCTCATTTATTCCTTACACGTCTGTTACAGACATCTTCTGACATTTTTAATTACTGGCCCTTTTAAGTTCAACCATCATCCACTGCTGTTTGACTGTCACACCATATAACAATACTATACTATACTATGTAACTGTCCTTTTATTTTACCTGTCGTGGTGATTTTTCTGGGCGGTAGCCGGTTACGGGACTCGATGAAAACCTGCTGCCCATTAGTCTTGACCATGTGGACATTTTTGCAGATCTGCTGGAACGTCATCTGGAAAAAATAACGGCATCGGACTTGTTTAATAGACATGGCATGACGTGGCTGTGAATTACATATATTATTTTAATATACTGTATTTCAGAGGATAACCACTGCTTGTTTTCCTACAAGTCCTCTAACAATATCTCAGTTATATGTTGAGATTTCCTACATGACAGGCTCAAATGTGGCTAGACCTAAAACCACTGGTTGCTCGGACTCACAGGTTTGTGCAAAGGGGCCGCAGCAGCAGCTTTGTTCATGGCGGGGCCGTTGCTGTCGCTGGACGAGGCGGCACTGAGGTGCTGTCGGTGTGAATGGCGGGAGCCTCGTGAGCCACTGGACCCGAGTGAGCTGTAGCCCTGAGAGCTGCCGCTGTGCACGGGCTGCACCAGGAGCCGGTGGATCTGCTCGCTCAGCTGCACGACGTCAGGCGTGGTGGTCAGAGTGTCGCAGCCCTGCGGTGTCGCGAACACATCTTCATTCAGAGGGCTCCTAGAGACGGGAATAACGTTAGAGCGCCATTTGAGAGGACAGGGCATACCACTCTTGCTTTAAATTAAAGGACCGCTACCAGAATTGAAACTGTACATGTGCTCAGGCTTTGGATGAACCTTTTACAAATACTCAGATTTCTACTGAGAGGGAAAAGAGACTCACATAACAGATTTCCTCTCATTTGTTATAATTGCAAACATTTTATAATCAATGCTCTGGCAGCATTTGTTTTTGAATGAGCAAACTAGTTATCTTACGTTCTGACTTTGTGGCGCCCTACGATGAATGCCACCTTCCGGCTCCAGGGGTTGACAAAGGAAGACCAGCTGGTGTCGATGGTCACATATTCCCCACTGCGGGCACACATCCTAAAGGGTGAAGAGTCGAACGGCTGCCCTGCAAACTGAAAGACTGAAGAGAGACAACAGTGCAGACATATGTAAGAAACTTGAGGTGGAATAAAGCAATGTATATGGAAGACATGGGTCATGATCTTTTTATATGAAAATCCTACAATTTCTATAGAAGTTCTGACTCTATAGTACAACAAAAATGTAAATACAGAAATAAAGAAAAAAATAAATGATTCCTGTAGAAATCAAGACAGAAAAAAGCCCAGTCCCCAGTATGTGACACATTTGGGCAGCAGTGACAGAGTCCACTTCTAAATATACTCACTTTTCTCATGTATTGCCACCATCATAGGCCTGTCTTCAGGGTGGATGTAGAGCAGGGCGGGGGTTCCCACCAAGTCCTGAGGCAGGTAGCCCAACAGTGGCACTGCCCTGCAAACACAACATATTTACAGTATGTTTGTAACTGTCCTAGAGCAGCAAACAGTTACAACTAAATATTCGTTCATGAAGAGAAGAGTTTGTGTTTTCACTTGGACATGTTTGATTATTATGGAAACAAATAATGGCCTTAAAGAGTTTAAGTAACTGACCTCTCATCAACTTCCTGGAAGAGGCAGCTGGGAGTGTGACTGGTGGTGAAGATCCTCTTGTCTGCAGGGATACGAGGAGCTGAAAGGCACAGAGGACACAGATACAACTTTAAAAGCATGTTTTGAGGAAAGACCAATAAGTTTAAATGGATATGATAAAAGTTGATTTTCAATTCTGAACGGCATCCAATTCAGTGTGTATGATATAATCCAGTTTCAAGTGTATGTTCGACTAGTTTTAAATTATACAATGAGAACTGATGAGTCAAGTTCATAGGCATGTGGAGAGCTGCTCTAGTTAAACAAATGGCACATTTGCATGCAAGAAGAATCGTATCTTGACACTTAAATAGGTCAAACCTGATATATATATATTTTTTTTTTGTCAAAAGATCAAACTTTGGGTGACTAACTCAGCTAAGCTGACAATCAATTATCAGAAACCTCCGGTAGTTTGGATGCCTGACTACTGCTCCATTTCAGACAAGAAGTAGCTTTGTGGCTCCACTTTCTTATTGAACCATCTTATTTGTGGACATTGGTTAATTTACAATAAAAGGGATAGTCCATTAACGTGACTTGAATTAAATTAGACAGGAGATTCCTAATTCCATTTTTGCTATCTCTGTCGCTCACATGAATACAGCATGCAGCTGTGCAACATGCAGTAAAATGGCAAATACCCTCGTATCCGGAGTGCACCCTCTCTGAGATGAGCAGGCAGCATGGCTGTGGCTCAGCATCATCGGAGTCTCTGATGGTGAGCTGGTAGGGCGTGAGGCGAAAGGGGTAGTAGCGCAACTCGCCGCCCTGCGCCCGGTCGGCACTGATTCGACAGAACATGGACTTCTCCTGAGTGCAATCGACTGGAGGAGAAGCTGAGAGGAAAGGGAGTTGGAGAAAGAGTCAGATACGAGCAAAACTTTGTGTCAGATATCACATGCCCTTGAGATTTCACTGCCTATGAAAAAACGTTCTACAATACCATCTCCCCTTTCTCTAACCCTTTCCCAATTTCACTCTGCCTACTCACCAAACCCGATGCAGGATGCCCAGTTTGGCAGGCGGCAGGGTGCTGTGCCGCTGTAGAAAGTGCTGACGTCCTGCGGGGCCAAAAGCTCAGAAAACATTGCCCCCTGGAGACGCTCTGGCTTACAGCGCAGCAGGGACGAGCCCTGGGGTGATACGTAAACGATCTTCCCTGACAAGAATGATACGGCCATGGAGAAAGTGTCCTAAAGGGAAAAGAAATAAACCTTTTGTATTGCATGTTTGCATCTTATTTGTCTAACACAAGCAAGTCAAGTGGATTGGATCTCTAAATATAAATCAAAGCTGCAAGCCCTCGCACCTTCCCGTTAGTCTGGGGTGCTGGCGGGTAGCCGCTCAAAGGGGACATCCAGGAATTACTGCAGGAAGAACTGTATAAACTTACAGTGTTTTTGAGGGTGTATTCTGATGTGATGTTGTCAAGCTCCTCAATTGTGAAGGCAGACAAGTCCAGACTGCAGCCATGACACTCCTCTACGCTCCACTGATGATAGTACTCCTTGTTGGCTGGAATTGTTAAACATAAACCAGTCAAGGTTTGTATATAGGTAAAAATACAATTACATAATGCAGGGAGCATAATTTATACTGTACAACGAAAAGCCACGAAGGCACGAAAGCCTCAAGAGTTGTTCAAGGTATTAACAAGATACAAAGAAAAACACCCCCTCACCTCTGACTTGTTTGACACACTGAAGGGCGTATTTTAGTGCATTTATAGTGCTGCCGTGGCCCTTGGCCTTGCGCTCCGTTGGTAGGCGGAGCTTCAGCTCCTTGATGGCCTTCATCAGCTCTTTCTGGGTCTGGACCCTCGCCGACTGGTTGCTGCTGCAGCCAGATGTGGAGGGGGGGTCATGCTCCGAGCTGGTCGACAGCAGGCTGTAGGCCAGGGAGCTGCTGGGAGGTGAGAGACTCTGGGAGTTGGAGCTGCGAGAGAAGATTACGGTGGATGGTGAATGACAATTTGACACACAGATGAACAGATGCATACGCATGTATTGTTAGCATGCGCAGTTGCATGTGTAGGACTGCCCACAACAAGAAATAAATCTAATAATAATAGTTATCTGTATAACGCTGTCTACACTAATAGCGTGTGTTAGCAACAGATGCGAGGAGAGCCTTTTTGGTTTAAAAAAACAGTTGCTTACTTTTTTGTATATGTGAATTTTTGTCTCCTAACTTCTCTTACCTCTTGTTGCTCTCTGTGGTTTCCAGCATGCCAGAGTCTTTGCCGTTTGAAGAGCTGTGGGAGCTGCGTATGGACTGGTGCCCACGTGACCCATTGTCTCTCTCTATCCCGCCCTCGCTTTCCCTCTCACCAGAGTCGTTCCCACTGGAGAGTCCATCCATATCATCGGAGTTGGGCCCCCTTCGGTCTCGGGACAAACCTTCAGACCCCACACTGGGAGACGCGCTGCCAATGGAGCCGCCTTCATTTCCACTTCCCTGCTCCTGAGTGGTGACACTTGCACTGGGCTGACCACTGCTGGTTTTCAGAGAGGTTAACCCTTCTGACTCTGCTTCCTGTTCATTGTCTTTCTTATCGGCCCTTGCCACTCGCCCCCGAGTGCTGCTGCTGGGCATTGATTTTGAGTTGTCATAACTCATACTAGAGTAGGATGAGGCTGGAGCAGCTGTATTAAGATGTCAGCCAAGGTGAAAACAGGAATAACTTAAATTTAAGTGGGACTACTATTTATACACAGGTGAATCATGGTTATTGGCTGGCAGTTTAAATAACTAAGGAGAGAAATTCATTGCTACTCCAGCAAAAAAAAAAAGTGGATCAATTAAAGAGTTTTGTGCTGTGAGCCCTTCTTTGAAGGTTTTCAGAAAGCGCTGATTTTCAAATGGAAGTAAAAACAAAATGTGAAGGCTGCCTTTCCAAAACGACAGCAATTATCTTGAGGAAAAGGTTTCACTCAAAGTAATGCAAATAAGAGATGATTTTCTGTTTATGAAACAGCCTTGGCACAAGTGCTCCAGAAGACGGGATGAGAGATTGTGGGTGAGAGCAAAAACAAACAAACCCAATCTTTTCACTCTGTATCTGGTCCTCTTGTCTCTTCAGAGATGTGGTGCTCTAGGTGCTACCTGAGAAGATAGATAAAGAGATAGATGGACAGAGAAAGAGAAGGAACAATATTACAAACTGCTTGTCATGGTCTTGCAAGTATCTCCCAAGGACTATAGCTACGAAAACACACAAAAAAAGGAATGCTGATCATCAGTTTATTGTGTTGGCCTCCAAGGAAGGTTCAAACATGGCATTTACCCAGATTATCTAGAATAAACAGTCACCCCATTTTCAGCACGGAATGACAATAATCTCCTTTTCCTATGTGCATGCAGCAAGTGCGTATGTATGCATCTAAATACAGAACAGGTGATCATGCGCTAATGCCGAAATTACAAGGGCATTTTGATAGTCGTCATAGCTTAGTCTGTCCCCTTTTATCTAGAGGACGCAACAAAGCTCACCATCAGAGGGTTGTTAAAAAAAATAGGGATTGCTTGTGAAAAATATCTCAAAGTATTTATCAGGCCACCACCTACGCAAGTAAAAGTCTAGTGCTATTTATTTCTTGAGCAAGGGAGATGCCTTTTAATCCTTTAAGCCCTGCAGACGCAAACAGAAGAAGACGCAAGTCAGTCCTCGGTCGTCAATTCTTTCAATTTTAGACACCTAGCTGCCCGGCAACGCAATTTACTTACTGCCCTCAACCAAAAGCATCATGGCACAATATGTTCAGGACGTCACGTGCCTGCACTGACAGCTCAGAAATACTTCAGCTTCCTTTCCTGACGCACTGACCTAATACAGCTAAGTGGACAGGTTCACAGCGGTCACCACCAGCTGGAGATTGCTCATTAGAGCTGACAAGAGGATAACAGGTGCCACAGCTAATGACAACTAACTAAAACAAACTAACACATCTGCTCACTATGATGCTAATGCAAAAATAAGTGTTCATCTGATGTCTATCTGTAAAGCTCCAAACAATCTCACACAGAGACAAGGAAGTGACTTATTCAGCACAATGACTGCAATTATTATAGTGTAATGATCAATGTGAAATCAACTTGTCCAATGCCAGGGTATTTGAATAACATGTAACTCAAAAAATGAGCATGGGGGTTAATGTTGTATTATATATTAGTATTATAGTGTAATATATAATATTATAGCGTTGTGACCTCTCCAGTAGCCTCTATACCAGCTCCACAAAATGTATGCTGAACTGTATATTTTGGACTATTGTGCTTGGGCACCGAGGCAAGCGTAGAGGAATTGAACACTGATTGCGACTTCTCTGCTGGGCATCCTGCTAGCCAGTGTGCAGGCTGCGGCCGGTGAAGTGGGTAGCCTCCGTGCCTACGACAGTTTTCAGCGGGATGTCGGGAGCTGTAGTGTCCTTTCGCTGGGACTAAGCTGGATCCTGGCGCGCCGGTGTCATTCAACCGGGTGACTCTTTTTTTGTGTGTCAATCTGACGGCCACATTCTGCTTTACGATGAATCATCAAGTTGATGGATAACATGTCACTGGAATTGTACCTCTCACAATTTCATGTGAATATAATAATTAGAAAGATTTACAATGAAAACAAACATTAGTTGCAGCACTAGTTGCAGTCAATGTTACTGAATGTGATATGCCTTGTATATATTGTATGTATTGTATGTCAATATACACACACACACATATACTGTATATGCCATATACAGAAGTTCTAAAAAATATGTATTATGAAGGACTGGACTGTTGGCCTGTTATTTAAGATCAATAACGGTCACAGTTTCATACTACAGGCTATATCAACACAATATCACAAAACCAAAAGATACGTGTTGTACAAAACAAGTCACCTGAACTCGAAGATAACATGAGAGACCTCACCTCCCTACTGCAATGAACTGAAGGCTGCAGGACATAGATGCTGCAGGAAGGTGTGGCATAGCTCCGTTAATGATCATGTGTGATTTTCTCTAAGAGAACCCACCACGTTTTGCTCCATCCCAACAACATGACAAAGTAGTACCGTTTCATTTCCTTGTCTGAACAACAGCAGAAATGCAAACTGCTGACATATCATTGTCTACTAGTGGACAACAGTGCATGCACAGGCTGCACAGCAGCTCCGCCTGCTTTGCTTTTCTATCAACTGCACGTGTCCGCGGCTGTGCTTTCCCCCAGCCTTACCGGCTGCTGATTGGTCGGATCTCCGAACCAATGAGAGAGCTCGCCCTGCATAGTGGGGGTGCCTACGACAGGGCTCCTGCTCATAGGCTCTGTCTGGTCTCAGCTCCGCCTCGAGGTTTGTCTTTTTGTATATGCAAGATGATGGGCAGATGCGGGTGAGGAAAAACCCTTAATACATTCATGGGAAAAACCGCATGGTCACATGACTTCTTAAAGTAGTAAGAATTACATTACAATATACTAAGTTTATTACATAAATTGTATTAAATGAATTAGTAAATTATTAAACTATTACAAACAAATATATATGCATTACAAAACATATATATAGTTGTACTTCCTTGAGATAAAATATCATACCTTCTACAACAACATTTACTTAATTGATTGAAAAGAAATTTTAAACTATTTAATTTAAACTTCACCTAAAGTCACTCAAACCAGGAACCGAAGATATAATCTTTCAACAAGCGGCACAAAACTTTCAGATTGCAAGAGTTAACTTGAAATGAAGTGATAGTCTGTAAGAGCTGGTTGTGGTGTGGTCACAAAGGCCAGTGTGAGTACACATCCAAGCTGCAGAGCTTTCTACATAATCCAAGTTGTTAAAACCTACGCATGTTACAGTTACCTAGTTGGAAGATTATGAATGCACAATAAAAGGGTTCAGCAAGAGTGGCTCAAAGGGGAAGGTCGAAACATGTCCAATTATTTGTACTTACTGGATTTCTGCATTTTTGGTGCAATATTTTGCTGATTTTTTTTCTAATTTATTTACATGTTGGCTTTTCATGCTAAATGTTTGCCAACTTCCTCTGCACCACTTAACCAAGCTTTTGTAACAATAATGTAGCTCATTCTGTCATTTACTGAGACATTGTTTCATTAATGTTGATAACTGCGGTATAACACACAAAAGACAATTACATCAGCCTCAATCCACAATCCAGACTTAGTCAACATTAGTATCATGGTCTACATCACATATCAAATTTCTAGTGTTTACAACATGATCCACTAAACCAGCTTTTCTATAAGTGGCGAGTAGAAAAACAAAGAATGCCATCTGGTTAGCCCACCAGCAAAATTTCATATTTTGTCCATATAACTTTGTTGAGCAACCCGTGTACAGCTGTAGACAACAAATATGTGTTTGAAACTCAAATGAGAGACAGTTTAAAAGTAACCAATAGTCCTAGGATTAACAATTTTAAATTGCAAAGCAACACTCATTAATAAGAACAATGGAAACCGTACCACCTCTGGTATGTTTAAGACAGTCCTGCTACCTAACTACTCTCCCCAAATCGGGAGGGAGAATGCTGTGTGACTTTTTTGTGGCCAGTGAAATTACAAACAATAATCTATTCTAGTAAAAACAGGAGACACATTGTGTTGCTACTTTTCTGATTCACCCATTGGAGTACAAACTAATTACAGCTGGTGAATCACTCATTCTAATCTTAAGTGTCACAGTGATGGAAACTATAAGCTGGTTCCTTGTAATGTCTCAAGTGATGAGTCAGTCCCCACCATATGATCATCTAGTTTAAATGTGGATTGCACCACTTCTGCCTCCACCTCTGCCATCTCACCTCTTCTGTCCAACAATTAATACTGCTCACTGGGGGCAAAACTGTATCAAGTTTTATTTGCTTATGCGTAAGTTAATAAAGTCATCTTTATGGTGCCCAGAGGTGGGAAGTAAGGAAATACATTTACTCACATTACTGTATTGAGTAGTTTTGTCTATTTTGTATTTTAAGTAGTTTTTAAAATTGGTAATTTAAAATGTACTTGAATGAAAAATGTATTTCGCTACATTACAAATCCCATCTGTTACTGTAGGAGATTGAGAACGAGATGGAGGTGGATCAGGCGAGCGGTTCAGAGACTGTTTCAGTAGAAATTGTAGCTGAAACATCGAATTCTGCCGCCCAAAATGACGAAAATCCTTGGCCACATTTGAAAGCCTGTTGTTCATTTAAATTAATTAAATAGGGCCAATAGTATCATCATGCAATGCCAGATGTGCCTGCCAAAGGTGACTGAACTGGCAGCATTCAATAACTCCACATCTAATCTGCGAAAGCATGTTCTGGTAAGTCTTTGTGCATTGGTAAGTTTTCATGACTAATAGAAAATTGCCAATTACAAATAACTTTCATGTAGACATACAATGGGACAGGGCCATATTCATTTTTTTAGCAGCTGCCATGGAGTTTTATCATTAGACATTAAGCACCCAGCCTGCCATCAGAGTATTTTGCTTTTTTTTTCCTGAAATGTCCCTTTTGGTCATGTATGGAGATTTGGCCTTGATTTGCATTATAACTGTTGTTTATGTTTGTGAAGAAAAGAAGGATGGCCCGCAGAACTAACAATGTATGGTACTTTCACTTTCAATTGATTGTTTGAAAACGTTTTATGGGATGGTCTGAACTAAAATTGCACATTATACCTTTCTAAGGGTCTTAAATGTCATGTGTGACGAGTTATGTTGTTATTACATGTGTATACATTTGTATGTTTATACATTTGTATAGATTTTTCTTTAATTAAAAACAAAATAGTTTGGGATTTATGACCCCTTGTCCTATTTTCACTACATGGGAGAGAAAGAGGGCTGCATGGATGCTCTATTCTTACAAATGCCACATGTTTTACATCACAGAGGATGCCAGCTTGGTACTTCATGGGTGCCACTCGCTAAATGTGAAAATACATTGAAATTGATCGACTGTGAACATAGTCTAGTATAGCTGATTTATGACTACACGTTGTAATCATATTTTGCTAGTGTTGTGTGTGTGATTTTGATAATGTTTTGGTATAACGTACAGAGGAATGCTTAGATGCAGCCTGTTTAGGTGATGTGTAGCAGTGCGCAATGCAAAAGCATGGGTTGATTACAACAGGCATGCAATCTGCACAAATCTGCCTTAAGTAAATGATGTGCACATTAGGAGTATAAGCCATCAAAATTACACACAACTGTACAGTTTCAACTCGTTTAACGTTAATTGAAACAAACTGTAAAAATGTGCTGTTTCTTCAATAGCTCAGTCAAAGTTGTGTATTAAAAAAGACACACCAATAATTAAAACATAAACGTGAAGCGGTGTTGCACCCATGGATGAAATGAGGCTTGCCAAACTACTATTAATAGTGTAATAGCGTCACGTTTGCACCGTTAATAACACAATGTAAGTCTAACTAGCTAGCTAACGTTAACTTTACCCAAAAGAATTAATGTTTCCGTGTCGTGACTCGTGATGGCGTCATTTACATTAAGCGACACCTAGAAGATTAAACCAGATCACAGTTTCACTGTAGATAAATTGTAAGAAGTCTGAGTAGCTTTATCTAAATCTATGATATGAAGCCGTTAAATAAATGGCTGTTTGCCGTTTGTACACTGATAGCCGAAGTAACATCAGCATAGCTACAAAGCAGCAGCGACTAACACGACTAACGTTATTTACAACCCAAACGCGAGCAGCTTACCTTAGATATGCTTCAAAACGATCAACGAAAAAAACAGCTTTGATATTCCACGATGAGTTGCTTCAAAGTCAAAAAAGAAATTACTGTACTAACGACTGTCTTTGCTGTTCGGTCTGTAATCGCACTTTGTACTAGAACATTTTGCTCATACCCCCAACAGTAGTTTACACGCAGAGACACACGTGAAAGTACATGGTCTAGCATGTATTATTGGATCAGCTACCGTGATTGGACAGCACGAGTCAATGTCCCCGCCTAAACCCGACCCAGCGCGTTTCGATTGGCTGAGAAGGGCGGGGCTATCTGCACGGGGCTCAGTAGTCACGTTTCAGAGTGACTGGTCCTAAGCTGTTTTCCAAACATACATGAGAGGGCGTAGCCGTATAGCCAGTGCCCACACTTGATGTGGCCTATTTGCTTGACCGTAATACGGGTAATAGCATCATTATTTTGTTATCATCAGCAATTTGTTCAAAGTGTGGCTAACGTTACAGTTTCACTGACACCACTGAAACTGTAACCGATACTCTTTAAGAGATCATTTTGAGTTGAGAAGTGATATTTATCTTGTCATTCCCTAAAAATTATGCAGCAGCAAGTTTTGTTGATATTTTCAAATCACAGGTGTATAAACTCTAAACAATTTTATTCCCAAGCATAAAATAGGCAAGCCAGTAGCAGGCTATTTGAAACCACTCATAGTCTACATTAATTTAACTATATGAATATTGCCAAGAAGTCAATAAATCTGCCCTATCTTGTCGACTGTATCCCTTTACCATGCAGAAAACAGCACGAGGCTATTTCTGCTGCGCGTTGGCCTCGTATTTACGGCTGCGGCAAAGTCTGCATGCACATTTCAACGTGTTCTGAGATGGTGACGTCGTTTGTACTGCTTGGCCTCTCCGAAGGCACGCGGCCGACGGTGTGGTTGGTGAGGGCTGTAAACAGTCAACAGTGCAGGCAGTTGTAGGGCACAAGCCAGCCACTGTGTGAGTCATCATCAGTTATTAGTTAATTATACATTACAGTAAATAATGTACTCAGTTACATCCTACTGAATTCAGTATGTGTTTAAAATGTATCCTAAATACAAATACAAGTGGAGTAAAATGTTTAAAATAAGAAACATACATCATGTATGCACAATTATATATTATATCAATACCTGGTTCTTCACTGTGCCACCACTTGGAAGCACCATTTTAAAATTCTTGACAATTCTTTAGCAGTTACTGGTTTACTTGATCTTTCTCTCATTTGATGTTTACTAACTTGCACTTGGCTGCAGTGAGAGTAACCACTGTTTTTGTGCAGCTGCATAGAATTACTTACCTGTAGGTCTGGCAAGAGTTTAATGTCAATATCTTAAACAGAATATTAAACCTTCATTGATGAATGTCTGTATGTTAACATGGAATTGAATGACTCTGAAGAGGAGATTCTGGATTTAAAGCATTTCGTTGGTTGAGCTGTACAGAGCCATCTGACCAATAGTCTGGTGTTTGGCACCAGCTACTGGCAGGTGCTTGTGTCTACAGCCAGACCAGTTTACTGCACCTCATCGTCATGCTTACCACTTTAAATGTACCTAATACTACATGCTTCAAGCAACATACAATATTTAATGTACGTCATGTCTCTGGAATTTTTTTTTTTTTTAAATTAACCATGTGTAAATGTGCGTGAGAAATGCTTTGAACAAAAGATGAAATGAATAGAGGTCAAAGGACATGGAACCACTTTTTTTTTTAGTATTAATATGCTAGTTATAAACATTCTGCACACAAATACAAACATTTCATGTCAAAATTAGACAAAATGTGTCTGATAGAGGGCAGCATTGCATACAATTGATGCCACAGGATGGAAATCCCAACTGAAACTGTAATTCAATGACTTCAATTAAATTAGTTGTTGCTAATGGTGTCCAGTTGTTCCCAAGCTTGATTCATTTGTAGTTTTATTTGTTTCACAGGATTATCATCTGTTAAAGTACTCATCCTTACCGTAGTCAAATTATCTGCTAATTATAAATAGTGCTAATAGGTGTGCATCATTAACTCCTCTAAGCAGAGAGTGACAGGAAAAATGACTTTCTGTCAAAGCATCATGGGTGTGTGTGTGTGTGTGTGTGTGTGTGTGTGTGTGTGTGTGTGTGTGTGTGTGTGTGTGTGTGTGTGTGTGTGTGTGTGTGTGTGTGTGCCCAAAGATAAATTGTTTGCATTAACAGAGAAATTGTGTTATTCTGTTTACTTTGAACGTGTAGCTCGCCCTATTGTTACCAAAGCAGATGGTAGGTTCCAGTTAAGGTAAAAGGCCAGTTTATAAGACCAGGTTTATAGTAGTAGAAGAGTAGGTAGCAGGTTGCTGTGAGGCTTTTCCCTCTTTCAACAACCCCTTTAAGTTTTTCATTGCCAACCAACATCTACTGCACTTTATACTGAAAAATGACACAATTAACTTTTTTTTAATAAAAATATAATTACATTTTTTTATAAAATTTATTCTATTTTATAAAAAATAAAATAGAATAAAATGAAATAAAAATAAAATGAAATTACATTACATATATTACATTCTAACATTAAATTACACAACAAAACTTTACTTAATATGACAATCAATTCAATTCAAGTGAATCGTCAATGTTTGTAATTTAAAAATATAATATACATATATATATATATATATATATATATAAAATAAAAAAATAGCAAATAATAAATTGGCGATGACATAGCTACAGTAACTCTGAGGACCCCCTACGGGACGCGGACTAGACCAAACTAACGCAACGCACACAATTTACAGGGACCCAACAATTCCCGAATGAGCAAGCACATCGGTGCGACGGCGGCGAGGAAAAACTTCCTTTTAACAGGAAGAAACCTCGAACAGATCCTGGCTCTAGGGGGGGTGGCCATCTGCCTTGATCAGTTGGGTGCAAAACTCAGTATCATCGTTTGAATATCTCGCCTTCAAAACTCTTTCCTCCATGACAGTCATCCTCATTTACCGGCCACCTAAACCAAATCCCTCCTTCCTCTCTGATTTTACTGAACTCCTCACACTAGCCTCATCTCTCTCTCCACGTCTGCTGCTACTCGGTGACTTAAACATCCACATTGACTCCCCCACATGCAAGCTCTCATCAGAATTCAAAATTTTACTGGATAACTTCTCTCCAACCTACCACACATTCCTTCCATTCCACCCACGAAAGTACACCTCACATTCGCCCGGGGTCTGCTCCACCAACCAACTAGTGCTCGACCTCCATCCATGCCTCTTTCCCTCTCTGATCACAAACTGCGTTCATACCGTCCACTTCATCCCCTCTCCCAGCCCTCGCCTCAGAGACATCACCACCTTCCTAGCAACCTCAAATCTATCAATCCCCACCATCTCTCCCCTGCTCTCCACCACTCTCCACCTGGACTCAACCCTAACCTCAACCAATGACCTCACAGACCACCTCAACTCCACCTTGTCTACCTCCCTCAACACCCTGGCCCCCCTCAAAACAAAAACTTCGTCACTTTTAACACCTCTTCACCCTGGTACACCTACACTCCGGGGAAAATGAAACAAACTGGCCACCCAGAAGGCGCCTGACAAAGAAATCATCCCTCACAGTCCATCATGAAGCCTATAAATCCCATCTCATCGCCTACAAAGATGCCCTCATTGCTGCCAAATCTGCCTACCTCTCCACCATCCTCCACCGACCCCTGCCAAAACCCCAGAACCCTCTTCTCCACATTGAACAACCTCATCAAGCCTCGGACCAACAGCCTCCTTACCTCTACTCTGGATCTCTGCAACTCATTCCTCCACTTTTTACTGACAAAATCAATCTCATTTAACAAATCCCTATCCCCTGTATCTGACCTTCCAGGATCTACTCCAGCACCTACCTTGGACCCTCCTCCTCTCCATCCCTCCAGACCTCCCCGACCCCTCCTCCACACTTCCTCCTCTCCCAGTTTAGCCCAGTCACTCCTCCTGAAATCTCCAAACTCATCAGCTCTTCCAAACCCACTACCTGCTCCCTTGACCCCTCCCTACTCCACTTCTGAAGTCCTGCCTCCCGGTCCTATGCCTACTCACTACCTCTATCTTCAACTCCTCACTGTCCCTTGGAACTGTCCCCTCTGCTTTCAAAACTGCCGCTGTCACCCCAATCCTTAAAAACCTGGTCTGGATCCCTCCTCTCTCAACAACTACGCCCAATATCCAACCTCCCCTTTCTGTCTAAAACCCTGGAACGCATAGTCGCCTCACAACTACAAACCCATCTTCGCGCAGCCAATAACCTATTCGAACCTCTCCAATCTGGTTTTCGCCCCCTACACAGCACAGAAACCGCTCTCCTCAAAGTCCTCAACGACCTCCTCACCTTTTGCTGACACCCGGTTCCCTCAACATCCTCATCCTCCTCGACCTGGGTGCGGCCCTTCGATACTGTGAGCCATAACATCCTGCTCACCAGACTCAAAACACCTCGGTATCGGCCGGTACTGCACTCAGCTGGCTCCACCCCTACCTTTCCAACAGATCCCATTTCATCTCTCTCCACAACCACACCTCTGCCACAGCCACAGTCACTCAAGGTGTTTCCCCAAGGCTCCGTGCTTGGCCCCCTCCTCTTCATCATCTACATCCTCCCTCTTGGTCAGATACTCCGCCACTTCAACCTGGACTTCCACTGCTATGCTGGCGACACCCAGATCTACCTCAGCACCAAATCCCCCCACAATCCTCCCCTCTCCCACATCAACTCCTGTCTGTCAGCTATTAAAACCTGGATGCAACACAACTTCCTCAAACTCAACAGCGACAAAACAGAATTCCTTCTGATCGGCGCCAAATCCACACTCAGCAAAACCAATAACCCCACTCATCACCGCCCGGCACCATTGTCTCCCCACCTCCCCCAGGCCCGCAACCTTGGCGTTATCTTTGATTCCACCCTCTCCCTGGCGCCTCACATCCGTCAAGTCATTAAAACCTCCTTCTTTCACCTTCGCACATCGCCAAAATCAGACCCTCTCTCACACCCCCGCTGCTGAAAGACTCATTCACGCCTTCATCTCCTCCCGACTGGACTACTGCAATTCACTTCTCCTCGGCATCAGCTCTACCAACATCAACCGACTCCAACTGGTCCAGAACTCAGCCGCCCGCCTCATTACCTGCTCCAAATCCTGGCACCACATCACTCCAGTCCCTAAAACAACTCCACTGGCTTCCCATTTCCCACCGGATCACCTACAAAATCCTGGTCCTCACCTATAAAGCCCTCCACCATCTGGCCCCCTCATACCTCACTGACCTCCTCTCCCCTTACCAACCCTCACGGTCCCTCAGATCCACCTCAGCCGGTCTCCTCTCCATCCAAAAGTCCAACCTGCGCTGTTTTGGGGACAGAGCCTTCTCCAGAGCAGCTCCCAGGCTCTGGAACTCCCTCCCCAAGAGATCCGCACCTCTGAGTCCCTCACCATCTTCCAGTCCCGCCTCAAGACCCATCTCTTCACCTCAGCCTACCCATAGTCCACCTGCCCCCCTCCCTTTTTCATCTGTATCTTGTTTTGTTCTACTTGTTTTGTTTGCTCGTTTTGTTTTGTTATGTTTTTATAATCTACCCTGCCCTGTAAAGCGACTTTGAGTCCATGAAAAGCGCTATATAAATTCAATTTATTATTATTATTATTATTAAAACTGCTGGTTCGGGTCATCTGGTGTAGGTACCAGATGTGCTCGGTCTGTCAGATCGGCTCGGGGTCCTGCATTTTTACAGATGACGTATCACTATTAAGACAATACAACTGACTGTACGCCAGATGGTACTTTTACAGCGATGGCTTTGTGAAATGCTTTATCCACACACTCACATGCCACAACATGCTGTCACGACATGCTGTGGCAAGAGTGTGTGGATAAAGGGTTCGATTGAACTAATTTAGGCAGGCTTCTTTCAAGTGTTACGTCATCTGTAAACGCAGGACCCCGAGCTGATGTTGTAGGCCGAGCACTTCTGGATTCGCCGGCTGGTCCACGGGTGGTGTGCTCTTCTCTCCTGTCCTCTCCTTCTCCTGTCCTCTCCTCCTGTCCTCTCCTCTTCTCCTGTCCTCTCCTCTTCTTCTCCTGTCCTCTCCTCTTCTCCTGTCCTCTCCTCTTCTTCTCCTCTCCTCTCTCTCCTGTCCTCTTCTCCTGTCCTCTCTTCTTCTCCTGTCCTCTACTCTCCTCTTCTTTTTCTCTTGTCCCCTCCTCCCCTCCTCTCCTTCTCTTCTATTGCTAAAATGGCAAAACACACACATTAGCAGTGTTATTGTTTTTTAGAATTGCTATATTGCTCATTTAAACAAACATCTTTCCTCCTCTATGGGATAGAGCATATGTGTGTATGTGTGTCTATCTGCGTCTTACATTTTTTGTTTTTTGTTCACTATATAGACAGAGGTGTTCTCTTACATGTTTCACGTAGAACAGCAGGTATGCTGTTCTCTGCCGCCGGTGACAGACATGCGTGCCGGTTGCTTCACTAACGTCCTCTTCATTGTACGTTGTGTTGTCAGACATGTCCTGCGGTTTCTCGTCCCTGTGGGCTCCATCACAGATGTAATGGCCTGAGAGGAGAGGACACATTTGTTAATGGTACATCTGAAGAAGCCGTCGATTCTTTAATGTTGAAATTTGTGTCTGCCAAACGCGACAACACACTTACCAGCGTAAGCTGAGGAACCCAAATGGCTGACAATGCTCATTAGGGAGTAGCAAGACGGTGTCTAGAAAAGAACAGTTACCAACAATAAGTTACACACGCAGACACATTTCATTTGACTACACTACAGTAACTCTATTTGACAGACTTTGTTCTAAGTCAGTTTATATGCAGAAAAAACAAATATAATATCTAATTATAGTAAGTCATCTTTACTTGTACAGCAAATAAAGCTGTTAGACAGTAAAAGTTGCCCTTTCTTTACTGAACATCATCTCTACCTGTTCACTGGCGCTGGACTCACTGGTGCTGGACTCAACGTTCAGCACCAGCTGCCTTGATACAATGATGGGGCTGTTGACCTTCTCCAGTTTTAGGCATTTGATGTAATTAAACCTCTTCAGCTGGATTATCAGTGCGCTGTTGACAGGAAAGCAGGTCAGATCACAGATTGACAGAGGAGGACAGACGGAGGCGAAACTGCCCAGCCTGACACCTGATTGAACTATGGCGATGGATGATTTTACTGACTTTGGCAGCGTCAAAAATGACCCCTGCTGCGACGACGTCGTAACCACACTCGCACCGATACTCCAGCTGGTTCTCCTAGCGGGGAATGGGTAAGAAGCGGGTTTCAGTTTTCATCTTTTCATGGATGATATCAAAATCCCGCTGACAAGCATACAGTATTCACACAAATTCACATTCTGTGGAGCGTGAGGATGAGTGTTTGAGGGAGTTGAAATCACACTAAACTCTGAGGAAATGAGCAGATGCGGCATTACTTTGAAGTAGCCCTGCAGACACTGCCGCACTGTGCCTCCAGGCACCAGGTCCAGTGACAAATTAATGAAGTTCTCCTCCCTTGTAGATTGCATGCCACATCTGCAGAATAAAGGGAATATTCAAATTAAAATACAGCCATAGATATCACACATCCTGATTGAGAAGTTTTCTACCACAACCGTACATGGGGAAAAAAATCAATCACATTGTCAACATTGGGAATCTCTACACCCCATGTATAAAACGGTCTGCGGCTGTGTATTCATACACATTGCAGGTCTTGATTGCTCAACATCTGGAAGGTGATGTTAGCATTAACAGGGCAGGTGTAACTGAATCCCCTGTTAAATGCTTCTTCCTGCAGGTCGACGGAGACACACTTCAGCTGATCTAGCACACAGCTGAGGAACTCATGGGCGTCCTGCACAGAAACGTACAGGAACAAGAGTTTTTAGAAGGTGGACATTTTTTACAAAAAGTGTAAAAGTATTTATCTAAAGATCAGTGTGGTACTGTGCTGTGTGTGTAAATAAAAAGCGTACTAACTTTCTGTCTGTCGTCCTCAAACTCGGAGTCCTTGTGAAGGCAGCCAGTGCCTGCTTTTTCACTGCCATGCTGGTAGTGAAACTGGAGAAGCCAACTTTTACAAACCCTCTGGAAAGAGCATAAACAAAGAGGGGAAAAAATATATATATTTTTTAGTTTTTGTTAGTATGCTGACCTGCAAAGTTAGAGGACAAACCAAAGAGTAAGAGCGTCTGTGTGTGTGTGAGGTGTTGTACCCGAGGAGCTCCGACTTGGGGAGAGAACTCCACACGCTCTCCTGGTTGTAGATGCCCTGAATGAAACCTCTAATCGTCAGGAGGCCCTGCAGTGTAGAGTTCATGTAGCACGTCTGTGCCAGGTTGGGGAATCTTTAAACACATCACAGAGGGCAAAAGTCAGACTGGAGCTTTTTTTTATATTATTAAACCTGGAATAACTTTATATACAAGTCTAAAAACAATATATGAGCATTCAGTGTATGTATATGAGTCTCTTTGCAGGTGCTTACCCTAGGGAAACAAGCACCTCTTTGGGGAGCTTTCCTTTGGTGTTTTTGAGGTTTCTGTCTACATTTGTCCACAGATCGTCGGTCGTGGGTTCGACTTCGACCTTTAGTCTCCCACCATGACCTCTTGGGGTGGCCGGCATTCCAAGACTATCAGTGGGACACTTGACTTTCTGTTTCTGTTGGTTGTTTGTACAAAAAAAAAGAAGGTGAATACAGCAAACAAAACCACATGTGCAAAGCTAATATTCATTTAACATGTAAAATCCACGTTTCTGTGGTCTGGTAGCAACATTTGGCTCTGTGGAACATACCTTTTGGCGAAATATAAGACAATGAGATGCCTTTATTTAAGAGGAAACGCAGACATGTTGTGTAATCATTTACAGACAAATACATTTTTATCATTTCCTTTTAAATTGAGAATTAGTGGAAAAATAATGAAGAGATTTAATAGACATTAAAATAATCTCATACCTGTTATCTGTGGCAGTAGAGGGCAGTCCTGGGTTCTCTGCCACATCTTGAACCTTCACTTGATCCTGAGCTGCAGCTGGGACCAGAGTATCAGGGATGGCTGAAGCTTCCTCACTAGCTTCTCCCTCACACTCGTCAGTGGTGCTGACACTGGTGATAAGAGGAAACACAGACGGTTATTCTACTGCATGGTCCAGGATGTGTGGTTGCTGTTGTACATTTCCTATTAATTTATCCCAAATTGTTTTTGTAATTATTTACAGACTTCTACAATCTTTTTTTTTATTCAAGTTGAGAATTTGTGTAAAAAAATGAATAAGAACATATGTCATATGTCACATATAAATATCTCTCTATCTATCTATCTATCTATCTATCTATCTATCTATCTATCTATCTATCTATCTATCTATCTATCTATCTATCTATCTATCTATCTATATCTCAGGGGGAGCCGCGACGGTGGTGTCCTGCTGAACAATGACTCTGATAACAAAGAGAAAATACAGATGATTATTCAACTGTATACTGAAGTCGACTTCTTACAAAATTGTGAAAAGACAGTCAGGAAAGACAGTAATCCCTATCCTTTTAGAAGTCTGACATTTAGAAAAGTATTTAGACAATTGTGACAACAAAGTCTCTATTGCCTAACAAATTGAATATAAAAACCATTAAGAATAAAACAAATATGAATAAACAAGAAGAAGAACATTAATATATTTATGACTCATTATCGACAATAGTTTCGACAATATTGAAAGCAAGGATTCAGTAGTGATTATGTCACATGAGGTGCACCAAGTTATAAAAAAGATGTTGCTTTACAGCAAAGCAAGTGGTTTCGATCACATTTCTGCTGAACATCTTAAATGTGCCTGTTTGAGGATAGCGACTCAGTGTTGTCCGTTCTTTTAAGTGCCAGTTATTAAGGAAAAAGCTAGTAAAGTAGGCCGCCTAGACAATTACAGACAAAGAGGATAAATGTCCGGATATGAAATTGTCTGATAATAATCAACAACTTTTTTTCTGTCTGTTTAAAATATATAAAACCACATGTGATTAAATATGACAAACACATAATCAGCTGCTTTACAGAAAAATATCATCAAAAAACATGACAATCGTCAAAATTCTGTGCCGAGCCTCTCAATGCACAAAGTCAAACAAACAGTTTAGAAAACAGTAAATCAGGTGTATACCTTCTGTCGATTCAGATTGTTTGTGTTTACTAATGCTAAATGGTCTAAAAAAGAAGAAAATCCAATATTTAGGGTAATGAATGTTAAAACGTACATCAAGTTCATAAATGTGCTACCAACAGCAGATTTTTGTTGTTTTTGATGTTCCAAAAACAGTTAGATAATATTGTGAAAAAATAAAATTAAAAATATTATGAGTAAACCGCACTGTAAAAGTCCCTAAAGCAGTGGGTTATTGCAGTTCCCCAAGGAGAAAATCTCATTCCTTGCCAGTTTAACTTGAGGCAACACATTTCAATAAAAGTACACTTGGTTTACTTACCTACTTGGATATTTCATATCCCGTTCCAGCCCACTGCGTCCTGAGCAGTGATTGACAGCATGGGCGTCAGTTTGGTTTGAAATGTGCTGGGGACAGAGATGCATTTGGAAGTGCATTTCCAGAAGTGCTGGGTACAATGATATTCATTTTTTTTTGTCTTTTGCGCAGGTCATGTTTTGAGAGACGCTGTCTAATGTATCAGATAACTTGTAAATTAATAAAAATGTATTCAAAAATGGGATGACAAAATGACAAAAATAGTAATGCACAGTGACTTGGATAAGTAACTTTAATCTGATTACTAGTTTGGAAATAGTAACGCGTTAGATTACTCGTTACTGAAAAAAGTAGTCAGATTGGAGTAACAAGTACAAGTAACGCGTTACGTGGCATCACTGGTTTCAGCAAATATGACAGTTAGTTTTATAAGACTTACCTACTGCATCTTTAATATATAATTTGCTTTATTTAAATATATCTATTTAAGATCATATGTATATATATTTAAGTGGTTTAACAAAAAATATATTAATAGCTCCACCTATGAGATTGATTTACGTTAGATCGCCAAAAAAAGTCTCATACAGGACAGCCCTATGCGCATGTGCGAGACTGCGCGCGAAATGTGTGCAACAGAGCCGAATTTCACTCTTCAAAGTTGAAGGGAGTTGGCTGGCTAACGTTAACTTTTGGTGGCTAGCTAGTGCTAATTTTAGACTTAACGTTACTATTTATTGACATAGCGTTAGACGCCACATTGACTGCTTTGGTTAACTTATTTGTTGCTCTTCGTCGCCGCAATATTGGACGGGGCAAAACTGGCCTGTAGACAAAGTGTGTGTGTGTGTGTGTGTGCGCGTGAGTGTGAGAGTGTGTGATGGCGGCGGCGACAACCGTCAACTGTCACAGGGGTATGTGGCTCGGCAGATGCAGTTAAGCCGCCTACAGTTCATCCCATAGATGTATTAAGAGAACACAGTAAACCTGCTCTACGCTGTGTGTGTGTCTTAAGTTTCCTATGGGGAGAGCTGTGGAGATATTTTTGAGGAAGCGCTACCCTTTGTGTTTTGCACCACTCAGAACCAGAACTGCCGCCAAGCGCTGTGCTTAAAGTTCAAATTATTTCAACTTTGACCTCGTTGGTGCTGACCTTTTTAAAGGCGCAATGATGAGCTATAACGTTACTTGTTCTGCGCTTTGCCTCTGTGCTGATGGGCAGGCGGTTGGAACAGAAGCAAAGTTTAGCTGTGAAATTGTTAGTCTGTCAGTATACTGACAGACTAACAACTAAATGTAAGCCTATAGGCTTACATTTAAAATTATTGTATTAATTTAACAATTTCTGCTACATTTTGGCATTTTCCACAATATTTAGTGTTAACGGTTTATTCTATTTGTATTATCATATTCTCCCAATTACATCTGAGTTTTCTACATCACAGAAATCATAGGGCCGTATTGTAGGTTGAAGGTGTATGTACGTGTGCACTAAATGTGTTTGACTATAATTAATAATTACTTTTATTTGGATATGTCGCCTGAGTATTTTCTCCATTGCTCACACCTCTAATATATGTATCATCTTTTTGCAGTTTAAGTTGTAAAGCAGCTTATGGCAACCTCTTAGGGATGGTACGTAAAAGATTACTTGCTCAATGCTAGTACAAGCTGATTTGCATCATTGTAATTTGTTCAATGTGATATGTGCTAATTCTCTTTATTCTCCTTTTTTATTCTCCTCTTCAAGAGCAAAGGAGGTGTGAAGGGGCACAGGATTAAGGAAGTCCTGTCTATCACAGATTTGGTTAGTGGAAATGCATATAACGTAACTTTTTTTTGGTTTGGGGGAGGTTATTGTAAGGTTTTCTTGTCCATAGCTGCTTATTTAAAGGTACTCTAAGCGATGTCACGTGTTTTTTAGGGTACAACATTTTTTGTCACACACAGTAAACTTCTCCTCACTATCTGCTAGCTGCCTGTCCCCTGAACACACTGAAAAAAAACAGTCTCTGTAGACAGCCCAGGGTCCACACACGGCAACAAAAACAAAGTGGCCAACCTGGACCACAAAAATAAACAAACCGTGTTCCAGCGTTCAGCCAATAACCGACAAGAAGGATTTGGTGGGGGGGGTAGTTCGCTGAAGGGGACGGGATGAGGAGGAGGGAGGAGCGAGCTAGTCTTCGTTTTGCTTGAAAATACTGTGAACGTCAACAAGAATAACGTCACCCAACATCGCTTAGAGCACCTTTTTAAATAAGTTTTATAAATGGCCTACTTGCCTACGTGCTTTTATCCAAATACTGTTTTTTCATTCACACCAATAGCTATGTAAAACATGCAAGACAACTACAAACTTGCTTGTTGGGGGCATTTAGGGGTTAGGCGTCCTATTTAGACTGAAATGACCCTCCAGATCTTTAGACAACCTGCTCCTTCCCTGTGCCACCATAACAACCACATTTGACTAAATTGTGTCATTTTTTTCACCCCTGCTTTAGTGTGACAACATCAACACCCGGAGGGAGTGTATCCTGAGAGGCCTCATCATCTACCTCAATGAAGATCCAGACACCTTCTTCAAAGAATATCTGGTAAATTCATCACAATATGTTTGTCATGTAGTGTTGAACAGTAACTCCCTCTTACTTCTCCCATGGCGCACTTCATTTATAATGACAAAGCCCTATGGTGCACCATTCCCACCCACAATATTGTAGGCGATGGGAAATGCACTGAAATTTGAAATTTGATATACAAGCAATTAGTGTTTTTTTTGTGTGTGTGTTGAAAACTGTGCATGAAGTCCACTTCTCAAGTTTCATTTCTAAATTGTCACTTCCTGGGGGTGTGTGTGTGTGTGTGTGTGTGTGTGTGTGTGTGTGTGTGTGTGTGTGTGTGTGTGTGTGTGTGTGTGTGTGTGTGTGTGTCCATCACCTGTGGAGCCCTGCATCACTGTGTCTGTCCCCTTATTTCTCTGTCCATCTTTATTAAACACTTACGGTGTTTTCTCTGTTTGTGGTGTTCAGGCACTGGCGACTGAGGATGCAGAAAGGGACCTAGCAACCACAGTCATGGGGATTTATGTGATCCGAAGAGATGGGGATCAGGAGCCTGAGGACGTTGGAGTTGTGATTGAAGGCATCAAAGTCCTGAGCAACTTGGGCAGTGTCATCATGGGATTCGTCATGCTTTTTGGGCTCATTCATGCCCTTGATCTGAGTTTTCCAGACAACCTCAAATACGCCTTTGAGTTTTTCCAGAAGATCATAATGAATTTGGATGGGCACAAGCTGAATGCAAAGATACAACAGCTGAAAATCAAGTTGTTTGCATAGAACAAAACCATGTGACAATCTACCTTGATGGAGGGTTTAAGACTGAGATTACTTGGGCTTGGACAAGTGTTTACACATCATAATTTGTTGACTCTACCTCCTCGGTGCCAAATCCTTTTTTTTTTTATTTCATGACTCTCGAGATGGATTGTATTTTACTTTGATTGTGAGTGGCCAGAACTCTTCCCTGACTTCCTTGCTGGTTATAATCACTCAGAATGTTTTGTGATTTTCTTTTTTCTTTTTCTTTTTTCTTTTTCTTTTGCTTTAACTGGTCCACAATATTTTTTTCTGTTACCAGCTATGATAACACAACAATCACCAAGGCTCTTTCCAATTTAAATGAACAGTAGTGGGGAATTTTGTATTTGCCATAGCCTATTGGTTGTAGATGCCAATTGCAGATTTTTTTCTTTCCCTTTATGTAATGGTAGTTCAAGGCAAGCAATTACAATACACTTATCCAATACAGAGTTTTTGCAGTGCATTCTATCCAGTTACGCAGGAGTGTCAAACTCAACTTCACTAAGGGCCACACTGGAAAATGAGAATTGCATTAAGGGCCAACATGTATAGTTTATTGACATGCTTTTATTTAATCGAAAGTAAAATATTTTTCACTGTATTATTGAATGTCTTATATAGCTTTCTTAGTTACAGTTTGGTCGACATTAAGCCCTAAAAAGTTCCTTAAAAATCATAGCTTAGCAAATTCAGCAAAACAATAAAAATTTTACAGCAACCAGTTTCACAGCCTAAATATAAAAACTCTGCTTCTGTGTGAATTTCTGAGTGTGTCAAAGTCTGCAAATTGCAAAATTCTGCATTGAGTGTTCTGTAATTACAGTTTGAAAACAGTTCCCCGTCTTTTTGGTTTGGCGCACATCTAGGCTGGCCAAAATTGATTGTGAACCTAAATTGATACGCAGTGCTGGACCAAAACTTGCGTGGGGCCGGATTTGGCCCGCGGGCCTTGAGTTTGATATGTGTAAGCTATAGTGTTTTTTTTGTTGAGATTTGGGATAGCTGGGCATTCATTTTGTACCAGTATACTGTTAATTCAAGTTCATATACTTGTGTTTTATCTAGTAAAAAAGTTAATATGTTGATATTTTTGTTTGTTTAAAGATGCCCTCCAGACATTAGTATTAAGACGCATACAAATCTGCTTGGAACAATAATTTCTGCCTTGTTTTTAATTTTTTTTTTTTTTTTTTTATGCAGAAAAAGTATACTTTTCACATGTAAAACCTTTTAAAAGGGCAATTTACTCCTACCTCATTAGAATTTCCAGAATCTATGAATTTGCACATTTATAAAGTTTTCCTGCTGGACTCAAGATGTCCAGTGGTGCAGTAACATGCACATTATTGTGTGCATGTGTTACATGCATGCAGTACTGCACACCCATGTTCAGTGTATGTGCACTTCACAGCTTCAAGTTTCTACATCACATTAATATTAATTGAATACTGGATCAGACTTGAATTCCAAATTAGTTGTGACATCACAAATCATGCCAGTAGGCCTGCCCCTTTAAAACTGGATTTTCACTGAGCTTGGAGAAAATTCCCACTTTCGGCAGATGAATGTGAAAACAGACTTTTATGTCTCAAACTTGAGAAGTAGAATAGATGGCACTTCAGCACCCCACAGGGGAAGTTCACATTATCACAGCTATGTTTCGTGAGCTGTGGTAATATGTGAATGTCCCTTGTGCGGATCAATAAAGTTCATTCTATTTTACATCACAAAAACATATTTTTGAGTGGAGGGGCTCTAAGTAAAAGATGTTCAAATCTTAATTTATTTCAATAAAAAAAAGCGTCAACCAGGTTTGTCTCATGTGAATGTTAATGGGGGATCAAATTAATTAAATTAATTGATATATATAATTATATACGTTTTGAGCTGGACAAATGTTAATCAATTTCATTTAATGTAATTATTTCATTTCAGCTGAATTTGATAAAAATTCATTAGGCTCAGTCATTTATATTCTGTTGCATCTATTTGATCTAAATGAGTTAGGCTAACTGATTTACATTCTGTTAAATGGATCTACTTAGTTTGAGTTGGGGCTACATATATTTATTGGATGGAAATCCTGCCCACAATTTAATTGAGTTCATCCAATGAGTTATTTTTTTAGTGTGGGTTATAGGTTGCCAGGTTGAGGCGACAAACGGGTTGTAAATTGTATATGGAAAAAAAAAGATTGTGTGAATAGGAAGGATGCGTTTCATACAAGAAACTGGTCAACATTAGACAAACATATTGGTCCAATTATTTATAAAGGAGTTTGGGCCATGCAAATGACGGGAGTGACGTGACGTTAACAGTCTATATGGTTCAGGCTCAAACACACGGAGCTCTGAGCAGACCCGTGCGTTGCTTTGTGTCCGTTCTGTATATAAAATGTACTATACCCCTGCCAATAAAGGACTGCACCCCCATAACTCAGGATTGCAAAGGCTGCCAAAGACAAACTTTTCAGGACTTTTAGTAGACCTCATACCATGCAAGTATAGCAAATTGGGTGACTGTCAGACTTTGCTGTCCTGAGTTGGGGGGGGGGCAGTCACTTTTCAGGTCTCATATACCCGTGCCAAAAAAGGACTGCACCCCCATAACTCAGGATTGTGGGAGATCCAGATTTGGTTTTGTCTAGCTATCATAAGCATGAATGTACTTTCTGGTCGGAATCTTTGTGTGGGTAAAGAAAAAGGGTCAACACTCTACTTTGCTGCAAACCTGAAATTGTGTTGTTTTTCTGGCAACAGAGGTCACTTTAGTGATGTCAAAAGTGTCTGGTTTAAAACTTCACTTGCATCTATTGGAGGAAATTGGTGGCTTTGTGACTGGATCAATGCACAAAAGTCACAAACTGGGGCTTTTTCACATAATCCTTTACTGAAATCTGGTGGTAAAGGAGTACCAAGAGTAAAATGTAATACCACAGTGTAGAAATTATGTGTTACAAGTAAAAGACTTACATTCATTAAGTTGAGAAAAAGTATGAAAGTATAAGCCTACAAATATATTTAAAGTTCAAAAGTATAAAGTTTTATCTTGATCATCCATTAATGAGATTTTGTAGTGTTAGCCTAATATGAATCTGCAAAGTAACTAAAGGTATTAAATACATGTAGGGAAGTAAAAAGTACAACATCTCCTTCTGAATTCTAGTGGAGAAGAAGTATAAAGTTGAATACAATGGACATGTACATGTAGCCTACTTAAGTACAGTACTGAAACCACTGAAACCTCTTTTTTATGAACAGCTAACGAAGACGGAAGTAGCAAAACATGAACTCTCTCTTTCTTGTGTACTGCTCTTTGTTGGAGGGAGTACCACTTTAAATGAGGGCGTATCCCTTTGGAAATCAGGAAATACGTTATTGTTTGTAAGGAGCAGTCGAGCAGTCCCTCCCTATGAGTTTCACCCATACGTATGTTTATATCTATGAGTTTGACCGTTAAACCGCGGTTAAGTTCAACGGCCGCCTCTCCAAAACATCACCAGCAGGCCTCCCGGTAACAACTGTCCGTCAATGGCTGATTCAACCGCCAATACTTGTAAGTTCCCAAGCTTTTTCCCTTCTGTGGAAAGTTGTAACGTTAGCAGTGCTGCACAGTCGGAGTCGTTTATATTTTCTCATCTCCTTTAGAAAAGTTTGCTCTCATTTTAAAATAGTTGAGTTTATTAAATCATGTTGGCCAGGTTGTTGATGGCAATCTTTTTTGTTTGTTGAAAAACTAACTAACGTTACTACACATTAGACATTACATAGCTACACATTACACACAGGTTACTGCGTTACAGTCCAAACTTCAAGATATCATGCAGCCCATGTAACGTTATAGAAAGAAGGAAGAAAACATATGGAGCATTTAGGGCAAGCTACCATAAAATGCCACTGTAAACATAGAAACAACAGACACATTATAAAGATGTTTAATGACTTAAACTTTAGCTAGAGTATGTTTGTGTAGCTTCTTATTATGAAATGTTTCCCAAGGTATCTATGATT
Source organism: Perca fluviatilis (assembly GCF_010015445.1). Lineage (NCBI taxonomy): Eukaryota > Metazoa > Chordata > Actinopteri > Perciformes > Percidae > Perca > Perca fluviatilis. The sequence continues at coordinate 16,328,249 of NC_053125.1, forward strand.
CAGTAATATTAAGGGAATTAAGCCCTACATCAACTGTTATCTCGAGGTTATACAGCACTTATGGCTTTATATAAGTTATTTACATCTTTTTCAAGATTTCTGTGTAATGAATTGTCCAAAGACCTAAGAGATGTTTGTTGCAGACTTTATTTCACCAGGCACCAGAGCTTACACTGTACGTTTCCTTCCTAAAAACCTGTTATTTCTGTGTACTAAACATGTAAAATCGAATTTGAAAAGCTCATGACATCATCCAGAGGACCACATAAATTAACTTAATTGCCACTCAAACCAAATGAACTTGTTCCTAGCTGCAGTATCCATAAGGCTCATTGTTATATAAGGCTTATATAAACATATCAGTGAAGTTCAGTGATTTTCACTGCAGCAGCCAAAACCACAGAATATAACATTTTAAGGTGGAACTGTAATATTTGAGTAACGCCATGTATTTAGTAACTGTAGAGATATGGTATCTGCTTTAATAACATACTCTGAAGTACATACATGACAGGAACTGCCTCGGTTTAATAATACTGGGCTAGGACAAAAAATGTAAACAGCACACGTGATCGTTGTCAATTCAGAAGTGTATATTTGAACAGGCTGTTGGCCTGGTTAGTAATGAGTCTTTTATTGTCTTGTCAGGATAAAAGCCTCACAAGCGATGAGATGTTTTACAGTACACAGTTGTTGGAGACTTTAGTAAGAGTCTGTGGATATCTTGAAATACTGCTAGGAGGACTAATTATGTCAGAAAAGAGTACTGTACGTGTCTCTGCATCAAGACATACTCAAGCCAGCATTCGTTTTTAGGTCCATGTTACTGCTTTGGTTTTCTTCATAACCTTTCAAATTCTGGGCCTGTTCCAATTTTCCACGGCGAGTCTACTGGAGTCTGTGCAAAAAGCCAAGGCTGAATCATCATGCTTATTCAATTAGACCTAGTCAACCAGTATGTTATTTTGGTATTAATAATACACTCATGCAATGTGTGTGTATGTGTAAATAAATAAATGTGAGGGGTTTAAAGTGATTAAAAAAAAATTAGGACATTTTATTTTATCTTGCACAAAACAAAACAAATCAGGATGCGTTCACCTCCTTGGGTCTGTGAAAATCAATCAAACAAAACAAGATCTGAAGGAAAAATTGTCCACACACAAGACTAAGACCTGTTCTGCGAGGTTACAAGCACAGCACAGTATATTATATTGCTTTATTTTTAGGGGTCACAAACCGAAAAAGGTTGGGAACCACAGGCCTCCTGGGACTTGTCGGCAGGTAGACTGTTAACTTGACATTTCTTAACATTCATTGTAAGACGGCATTATTATTTCAATGCTGATAATCAATTTTAATCAATTTAAGTCATTTTACAAGCAGAACTTGTGATGAGTTGCCTCTTTTCTTTTGTTTATAAACTTAAAAATGTCACCTTGGGCTTTGGGAATAGTTTTTCACTATTTTGTAGACCAAACGTTCAATCGATTTGTTGAGAAAATAATTGGCTGATTAATCAATCATTTAAAAATGATGTCAATTGCAGCCTGCAGCCTGTAATTTAGACACCACAGCCCTATTTCTGGATTGTTTGCCTCCAAAAATTGATGCAGTAATTGTCTCTTTCCTCACGACAAATTAAAATGTTCTGCTCATTGATCATGAAAATGCAGTTTAGCAACTTTTCACACAACAAGTGCACGCTTGCTAAGGCTGAGCTGGGCTGTATAAATGCAGACATTCATGGGAAAGTTTATTTTGCTAAATGTATCTGTTTTGTTGTGCCATTACCGGCGAGCACAGGGGGAATATTTGGCATAATGTGCTGTGTGAGACCTTGTCATCTCTCAGTGTCAGAGTTGTATCTGTACGTGAGACAGTGATTGAAAGAGATTTCATCTGCACTCGTGAACGAGCTCACTTAGTGACTAAATGGATAAAGCACCGAGGGTTGGAAAGACACGACTGACTCGTGTAATCTAAAATGATATGTGGTTAGTTTAGGTCAGAGGGTCTTAGATTTGCTTTCTTAGCTGCACATGATTTCCTGGAATATGAGGAAATGGGTAAGCCACAGATGGGCAGATCATTTTAACACATTCATATTCAGTTCTAAGCTGGAGGCCACAAACTCCTTCTAATGTGTTGTTGTGGTGAAATGAAAAACCTTTTACTTTGTCACTTTCTCAGCAGTTTGGATCGACAGCTATTAAGTACTGTATATTTACAGCTATTCAGTAACTTTTAATTGACTTATACTCTACGTCTTGGGGCTAGTATGACAAGAAAAGAAAAGATTTACCTCCTGGGGTGAATTCTCAGCGAATGATGGTCAGAAAAGTTGAATGTAGAAATAGAAAGAAGGAGAGGTTATCGACTAGCAACACGGTGGTCAATGAGCAGACGTCAAAACGGTTTCCATTTCCACTCGCTCTCCTTCCCGAGATTAGTAAATGGAGAGTCATAAATGCAGTTGCATCTGGTTGAGGATCAGATTACTGACTGGCTGTTAGCTGAGAGGTCACGGATAAAAAAAAAGGGCAAAAGTCTTGCAGCCATTTCTTTTTTTCTTCTTTTGTTTTGATATTTTAATTACAAAGAAAACAAAACAAATACTAATACAACACACACAAACACACAAGGACAGTACGTCAGAGTTAACAGAAAAAAATGGTACATACAGTGCCTTGCGAAAGTATTCGGCCCCCTTGAACGTTTCGACCTTTTGCCACATTTCAGGCCTCAAACATAAAGATATAAAACTGTAATTTTTTGTGAAGAATCAACAACAAGTGGGTCCCAATTATGAAGTGGAACGAAATTCATTGGCTATTTCAAACTTTTTTAACAAATAAAAAACTGAAAAAGTGGGCGGCAAATTATTCAGCCGCCTCTTTCGCTTCCCGTGCAGCAAACTCTCTCAGAAGTTCAGTGAGGATCTCTGAATGATCCAATGTTGACCTAAATGACTAATGATGATAAATAGAATCCAGCTGTGTGTAATCAAGTCTCCGTATAAATGCACCTGCTCTGTGATAGTCTCAGAGGTCCGTTTAAAGCGCAGAGAGCATCATGAAGAACAAGGAACACACCAGGCAGGTCCGAGATACTGGTGTGGAGAAGTTTAAAGCCGGATTTGGATACAAAAAGATTTCCCAAGCTTTAAACATCCCAAGGAGCACTGTGCAAGCGATAATATTGAAATGGAAGGAGTATCAGACCACTACAAATCTACGAAGACCCGGCCGTCCCTCTAAACTTTCAGCTCATACAATGAGAAGACTGATCAGAGATGCAGTCAAGAGGCCCATGATCACTCTGGATGAACTGCAGAGATCTAGAGCTGAGGTGGGAGACTCTGTCCATAGGACAACAACTGCACAAATCTGGCCTTTATGGAAGAGTGGCAAGAAGAAAGCCATTTCTTAAAGATATCCATAAAAAGTGTCGTTTAAAGTTTGCCAAAAGCCACCTGGGAGACACACCAAACATGTGGAAGAAGGTGCTGTGGTCAGATGAAACCAAAATCGAACTTTTTGGCAACAATGCAAAACGTTATGTTTGGCGTAAAAGCAACACAGCTCATCACCCTGAACGCACCATCCCCACTGTCAAACATGGTGGTGGCAGCATCATGGTTTGGGCCTGCTTTTCTTCAGCAGGGACAGGGAAGATGGTTAAAATTGATGGGAAGATGGATGGAGCCAAATACAGGACCATTCTGGAAGAAAACCTGATGGAGTCTGCAAAAGACCTGAGACTGGGACGGAGATTTGTCTTCCAACAAGACAATGATCCAAAACATAAAGCAAAATCTACAATGGAATGGTTCACAAATAAACATATCCAGGTGTTAGAATGGCCAAGTCAAAGTCCAGACCTGAATCCAATCGAGAATCTGTGGAAAGAACTGAAAACTGCTGTTCACAAACGCTCTCCATCCAACCTCACTGAGCTCGAGCTGTTTTGCAAGGAGGAATGGGAAAAAATGTCAGTCTATCGATGTGCAAAACTGATAGAGACATACCCCAAGTGACTTACAGCTGTAATCGCAGCAAAAGGTGGCGCTACAAAGTATTAACTTAAGGGGGCTGAATAATTTTGCACGCCCAATATTTCAGTTTTTTATTTGTTTAAAAGGTTTGAAATATCCAATGAATTTCGTTCCACTTCATGATTGTGTCCCACTTGTTGTTGATTCTTCACAAAAAATTACAGTTTTATATCTTTATGTTTGAGGCCTGAAATGTGGCAAAAGGTCGAAAAGTTCAAGGGGGCCGAATACTTTCGCAAGGCACTGTATATCCTGTATATACACACACATATATGCATGCACATACATACACATGTACATACATACACACATTTGCTTGTGCTTATACATACATACATACATACATACATACATACATACACGTATACTTAGGATGACATTGCATCACCTTAGCTTGGTCAGTCAAAACAAACAAAGAACTTAAGCTAAATGACTCTTATTGATATAATCTTTAATGAGTGTCCATTGTCCATCTAATCCATCATTCCTGCATAGTTGCTGTAAAGCAGAGGCTGCCTGTTCCATCATCAACAGTTCAGCCATTTCTGATTTCCTAATTTTGCTCAGACTATTATTATTTAATGCAACATTTGCCAAGAAGTGACTCACAAAGTTGGGAATGATCTGAAATAGGCCTGCACAATATATCGTATTTTTTTAAATTTTTTTTATTGTCATCGCGATATCAACTGGCGCAATAAACACATTGTGAAAAAGGCTGCGACATATCACGAAAAACTGAGTTTTTTTGTGTTGGGTAAAAGAAAAAATCATTAGAAAACTGAACTTAATGTAACTGTCATTCTTTTTTCAGGGGTGCCTTTTATATTCAATTCAGTGTTCAATTTGTGCTGGAAAAGAGCATTTGTTTTGAATTCAACAAGCAATTTGTTGTATTTTAGCAGAATACTGAAAGCGGCAGCAATGCAGAACTTAATACACTTTAATATCTGTTCATTTATCGCAAGTTATATCGTTATTGCGATATTCAACAACGTCATCGCATGTCGCATATTTTCCTCATATCGTGCAGCTCTAATCTGAAACCTAAATTGAAACCGTAAATATTATTTAGGGTAGGAAACATACGTCATGTGCTGTCTGGTGTCCCGAGGTCTTTTGCTGATCTCAGGAACATTGACATCCTTTTTTTTTTTTTTGCCCTTTTTGCATTGTGGTGTGCTCATTGGCATTATCCTCTGACACTGTTGGTAATGGGTGATTTCCATGTTCAAATCTGGGTGGTAGCAAGAGCAGGAGCAATGCAAAGTGCAAGATTTAAATATTACAGCCCACACAAGCAGTGTTCAAATGGACTTTTCCTTTACTAATAGCTAAAATAGTTCCACATTAGCATCTGAATGTCAAAGAAAAGTCATGGTATAGTATTACAAAATAAAGTCATAGTATAGTATGTCGGGAAAAAAAGTCATATTAAAGTATGTCGAAAAATTCATAGTATAGTATGTCGAAGAAAGTCATAGTATAGTACGGTATGTTGAAAAAAAGTCATATATTATGTTCAACAGAGAAGAGGCACAGGAAGGGAAAGAACAGCAAAGAGAGGATAAAGGCGAACAATTCAATCACAAATCTACTTTTGTGTGTTTTTGCGGAGATTGATTTTACATCATTCTGTGAAAGAAGCTTTTGCAGCAGAGACGTCAATAACCTTTAGGAAGACAGAAAACTGCAGGAAATGAAAGCAGCACAACAGTAATGCGGACCTATTCAGCCTGCGCTCAGCTCCTCACGATGTTTCAATTGAAGGATTTGACCGTGTCGACAGAAATACTTCAGCTCCTCTATCTAAAATCAAAATCCGGAGATTCATTGGATGTTGCAACCTTGTGTGTAACACAGTATGTTGCTGAGAAATATTTTCTCTCGCCTATATTCACCTCTCATATTCTCCAAATGTCGAAATCAACACGGTTGCTTTTCTTCTCCAGTTTATTTTTAGTGGAGCTAACATCAACACCACTATAAAATAAAAAAAAAAAGTTATGATTTAAATTGGGTAATCTGTGGCCGGGTTGGAACAGTGGGTAGAGCAGGCGCACATAAACATAGAGGTTTATGCCTCGACGCTGAGGTCCAGGGTTCGAGTCCGACCTGTGATGATTTCCTGCATGTCTTCCCCCTCGCTCTCTCCCCTTTCTCACCTAGCTGTCCTATCCATTAAAAAAAGGCAGGAAAAGCCCAAAAAATTATCTTAAATTGGGTAATCTGATCAAAGAATGTGTTTTAAGATCAGACAAAACATTTGATTCCCACCGAAACTATCAGTTGATTAGTTGTTTTTCAAATCGATTAGTTGATAGAACAGACAATTTTGATAATCGATTGATCGTTTGAGAAAAATTATCAAGTCAAAATGCTAAAATATTTGGTTCCTGCTTCTCAAATGTGAATATTTGCCGCCTTTCTTCGGTTTGATTTTATATATTTTTTTTTATTGAATAAGTGTAGATGACACCTTGGGGGATGGGGATTTATATTTAGTATTTTCTGAAATTTGATCGACTTCAAGAAATTTAAAATAAAGTAGTGGACTGATTAATCGATAACAAAAATATAAGTTAGTTGCAGCCTTAGATTTGATTTTAACTTCTGGTTTTAGATCCGTATATGAGGCTCAGTACCCAGCCCTATTTATAGTCTAACAGAACAGTGTCACAAAGTATCTAATGAAAGCTTACCAAAGCCCAAAAGTTTCTTATAAATATCAGAATTTACTGTATGAATCCACATGATTACTATATAAATCCACACCTGCGATGTGCATGTGTCTCAGAAGTAGGGCTAGGCGATATGGAGAAAATCAGATATCATGATATTTTTGACCAAATACCTCGATATCGATACCGCAACAATATTGTAGGGTTGACTATTGGTGCTTTCACAACATATTTACACAATGAGATTTTAGATAAATAAATAATCATCAATAATGTAGATATAATGACTAAGTGGTTCAGGCAAATAATAGTTACAGTTACAACAGTCTGGTAAGTTCAGAAAAGTACATATCGATATATATTGCCCAGCTCTACTCAGATGTCTCTTTATTTTCTGGCTGTCCCTCTGATGGCTTTCACCATGGTAGCAGCTGTGGTTGCTAAGAGATTTTTATGACTCAAATCTAAATCCTCCTCAAGGACCCTCAAATGGGTTGATTGGATTCAACCCATTTGCCAGTCTCCAGTCTTTTTTCCCCGATGCTTTTTTAATACAATCCTCTAATTGATCCGTGATTACTCGCGAGTCATTTGGAGAAGCATGTGCGCGTGCCAGGCCAGCACACGGCCACAGGATGGTCAGTGAGAGGACAGTTGGTCTTAATCAGTGTGTTCAGTCTGATGCGTCAGGGAACTGGGACAATGGGAGAGTACAAATGCCTGTATGCATCAGGAGGCCCATGGTTAGGTATGCAGATACACGCCTACAGCATACGCACTGTGCTGTGGTACATTTCAAAATGGCACCAACCTCTCATTTGATTCTGATATGATTTGAGATTCTGTTCAAACTGTGACCTACCATTTCTGTCTGTGGGTGTCCCTCTCTCTCCCTCTCTCTCTGACTCTATGTGTGTCCCCCTCTCTCTCTTCCTATTGACTGCTTCCTGAGCTTTTCCTCACTTCTGATCAACATAATACTCTTCCATAAGACTCTTACAGCAAATAATGGGAGTCTTCTGGTGTGTCATGGCTGATTTTTAAACCTGCCCACTGTAAAGCAAGCTGCTTATAAAATGTCAGTGAAAGAGACAAAAGGCCCGAAAGAAAAGAGGAAACATGATCATTGCAAGTAGAAGACTGGATCAACTGAATGAGTGAGAGCAATGTTTTTCTTTTCTCCTACTCTTTTGTGTCGACGTACTGTATGACAGAGAAAGGGTTGGGCACATTGCAGAAAGACACACACACACACACACACACACACACACACACACACACACACTGATGCGAACAGGAAAACAAAAGGCCTCTTGTGTGTTGTGCTGGAATTCCTCACGTGGTGCGCCGACTGCAGGAGCCAGGAGATCCTTCGCCTTTAGCTGACCACAGGTCACTGTCTAAACTCGCTCTATGGTGTTTTAAGCCCCCAACGTCTCCTTCCAGGCAGCGCTGCGACCGTTGACTTCAAGGCACCTAACCTTAACCCTAACCTTAATCATAACCATTGCCTAATCCTAGTGTATTGAGGGCTTAAAACACAGATAAACTAGTCCTACTACCCCTTGACCTTAAACCTCATCAGGTTCCCATTTGTTACATTAAAGAAAAGCTATGAGCTGCAACAATTACATTTCATTTGAAAGAAAACTAATTTGCAAGTATTTTGATAATTGAACAATCATTTAATGGATTATTTTAAGCAAAAAATTCAAATATTTGCTGTTGAGTGATTATTTTCTGCGTTTGTTAGGCAATTGTTAATTGTAAACTAAATATTTTTGAATTGTGGACTCACTGTTGGTCGGACAAAACAGTCAATACGAAGAAGTTACTTTTGACTCTGAAAGTGGGATTGGCGTTTTCACCACTTTGTCACATATTATAGACAAATAATGAAATCAGCTAAGCTCAGCACTGTTCTCAGTCATGTTGCACTCTGATGGGTCTAAAGTCCTGTGTGCAGGTGGGTGGGCAGATGGGAGTGGGAGTGGGAGTGGGAGAGGGAAGCTAGAGCTATATATGGTGGTAAAGTTTATGGTCCTTGTGCTCTTTTTGCTGCTATAAGTAACTATAAAAAACACTAAGATATGACCAACATGTAGAATGGGTGTTTATAGTTTTTGGTTTTGCCTTTTCACTCACTCTATCTCATAAGCTGTGAAATGGGGGACATCTTGCACCAGATCAAGCAGTTAGAGGGCAGAGAGAGCAGCTGACTCGATTGATCCAGGAAGGGAACATGAAATCTCTGTCATGTTGCAACTGATAGCATTTAAATCCCCTCAGCTGCTCGGCCCCAAATGCACCCTCAGACTCACTGTGGATATCAGGTTGCCATCAAGGGGCGTTATAATGACAATCCATTATTTTGTTCTTCTGTGTGTTCTGTTGCAACAATATTTAGAATCTTTTTCTTTTCTTTTTTTATCTCCCTTCATCTTCCAGCTGGTCAGAATACAGCTACTGGAGAAGGTGGAGGTGCAGCAGCAGCACCGAGCAACCCAGAGTACATCGCTTTCGTCCTGGTGCCTGTTTTCTTCCTTCTGGGCCTGTTGGGGGTGGTCATCTGCCACGTGTTGAAGAGGAAGGGCTACCGGTGCACCACTGAGGCCCATGATGGGGAGGATGGGGAGTGTAAGGAGGAAGAAAAGGATCCTGAGCTGGGCGGAGGTAAGGCAATCTGAATTAAAGAGGGAGGGAGTTGAGGCAAACTCCAAAAACTCCTGGGTGTTTAAATAAATTGTGACATTGCAGACTCTTAGAAATGTGTCACTGTCTGACACCATTATGATTAGCTTTATGTGTTTATCGCATTAATGTGCTCATTGTTTGAAGGCATCCCTATACAGTACACACACAAGATGATTGCTCAACCAGGCTTATGTTAATCTAAGTAGATGGACAAGAAGTTAGAGAGGCAGTAAGGGAGGGAAGTGAAATTGTTTGACAGAAAATAAATTGCTATAAATTGGAAGCATGCAGAATTTTAAGATGCAATACCAGGTCAGATACAGGTCAATATATTGATATGTTTAAAGATTTCTTTTGGTTTTTGCAGAAATGTTTTATGTTTATTTGTTTCACACTCATAAATACAAATCATATTGAAGGATTATAAAATACACGTGAGGGTGTGGAAGAAACCTGTCATGGCTTATATAAATAACCACACCCGAAAGACATATCAAAGGTAAAATGTAGACATACAAAATGACCAGTACATTTTTAAGTTGTGTTGTGTTCAAAAATGTCATATAAAATAAGTGTAGAGTTCTGTTTAAGAAAAAGAAAATGAATGTAAGGCTTCTTGTTGAAGCATTTTCTTTTCTCATGCCCAGTTAATCATCAAGCACTCCTAGTGACCAATCAGAACGCAACGTTAAAGATTTTAAGTCCTGCTTCATATGGCGATACCACAGGTTACCGTGGTAACATCAAGTGCATTTTAATACTACAGGTCCCAGAATTCTAGAGGCAGCGAACGCTTCTCTATAAGAAATGCAACAGAAGAACAGTTGCATGTGTTTACAGTGCAGCACAAACTCACGTTTGAAAAAAAAAAAAAAGTCAATCAATAATTATTGCAACCGCAATCTGTTTCCTTTCTAGAGTTGGAAGTTTGCCACTCACTGGGGCTGCTCTGACTTGTTTCGTTACTCCCTGCGATATTTAAAATGGATCCAGGAAAACAGCAGAAAATTATAATTTTCTTTTCTAACAGAACAATCGCGGTTTACCCAAATGATGGCTTCCGGTGGCTTCCTCACAATAAAAGCCACCTGTATGTCACCAGATGAATGCTTTACATGTGAAGCAGCAGCAGTAGGATGTTGAGTTTGCATTAGCAGTAATCTACAGTGCCTTGCGAAAGTATTCGGCCCCCTTGAACTTTTCGACCTTTTGCCACATTTCAGGCCTCAAACATAAAGATATAAAACTGTAATTTTTTGTGAAGAATCAACAACAAGTGGGACACAATCATGAAGTGGAACGAAATTTATTGGATATTTCAAACCTTTTAAACAAATAAAAAACTGAAATATTGGGCGTGCAAAATTATTCAGCCCCCTTAAGTTAATACTTTGGTAGCGCCACCTTTTGCTGTGATTACAGCTGTAAGTCAGCTGGGGGTATGTCTCTATCAGTTTTGCACATCGACAGACTGACATTTTTGCCCATTCCTCCTTGCAAAACAGCTCGAGCTCAGTGAGGTTGGATGGAGAGCGTTTGTGAACAGCAGTTTTCAGTTCTTTCCACAGATTCTCGATTGGATTCAGGTCTGGACTTTGACTTGGTCATTCTAACACCTGGATATGTTTATTTGTGAACCATTCCATTGTAGATTTTGCTTTATGTTTTGGATCATTGTCTTGTTGGAAGACAAATCTCCGTCCCAGTCTCAGGTCTTTTGCAGACTCCATCAGGTTTTCTTCCAGAATGGTCCTGTATTTGGCTCCATCCATCTTCCCATCAATTTTAACCATCTTCCCTGTCCCTGCTGAAGAAAAGCAGGCCCAAACCATGATGCTGCCACCACCATGTTTGACAGTGGGGATGGTGTGTTCAGGGTGATGAGCTGTGTTGCTTTTACGCCAAACATAACGTTTTGCATTGTTGCCAAAAGTTTGATTTTGGTTTCATCTGACCACAGCACCTTCTTCCACATGTTTGGTGTGTCTCCCAGGTGGCTTTTGGCAAACTTTAAACGACACTTTTATGGATATCTTTAAGAAATGGCTTTCTTCTTGCCACTCTTCCATAAAGGCCAGATTTGTGCAATATATACGACTGATTGTTGTCCTATGGACAGAGTCTCCCACCTCAGCTGTAGGTCTCTGCAGTTCATCCAGAGTGATCATGGGCCTCTTGGCTGCATCTCTGATCAGTCTTCTCATTGTATGAGCTGAAAGTTTAGAGGGGGGGGCCGGGTCTTCGTAGATTTGTGGTGGTCTGATACTCCTTCCATTTCAATATTATCGCTTGCACAGTGCTCCTTGGGATGTTTAAAGCTTGGGAAATCTTTTGGTATCCAAATCCGACGCTTTAAACTTCTCCCACAACGTATCTCGGACCTGCCTGGTGTGTTCCTTGTTCTTCATGATGCTCTCTGAGCTTTACACGGACCTCTGAGACTATCACAGAGCAGGTGCATTTATACGCGGAGACTTGATTACACACAGCTGGATTCTATTTATCATCATTAGTCATTTAGGTCAACATTGGATCATTCAGAGATCCTCACTGAACTTCTGAGAGAGTTTGCTGCACTGAAAGTAAAGGGGCTGAATAATTTTGCACGCCCACTTTTTCAGTTTTTTATTTGTTAAAAAAGTTTGAAATAGCCAATGAATTTCGTTCCACTTCATAATTGGGACCCACTTGTTGTTGATTCTTCACAAAAAATTACAGTTTTATATCTTTATGTTTGAGGCCTGAAATGTGGCAAAAGGTCGAAACGTTCAAGGGGGCCGAATACTTTCGCAAGGCACTGTAGCTCTGATACAGCTGTGGAAGAGTTAACAGCGAGACAGATGAAATGAAAAACAGTACGCCAGATTACATGCTGCCTCGTTTCTTCTTTTCCCCTCGTGCTTGTGAAGGCAATTTTGAATCCAGTGGAGGAATGGCGGCTGCTGCCACTAACAATGAAGACTACTATATAGAGAGGGAATTGCACTATGTAGATGCATCAAATGGCTAATGCAGAAAAAAATGCTGACCATAAATCCATCAAAGATGGGATTTGATACAATACACATTTTAAGGATTATAACTTTTGGTAACCCTTTACTTGAAGGTATCTACATAAAAGTGACATGACACTGTCATGAACACATGACACTGTCATCATGACACAGTCATGACACGTGAACCCTAACTCAAACCCAAACCTAACCTTAACCATAACTTGTCATGACAAAAACGGAATGACACTTACTTCAAGAAGCTTTATGTCGTTTATGACTTGTTTATAATGTTTGACACGTTCATGACAGTGTCATGTCACTTTCATGTAGATAACTTCAAGTACATGTAACCCAACCTTTTCACCTTGTCTCCCTATTTGCTTCACAACTGCAGCACAGTCATGAACTTAAAAATTCCAATCAAGTTAAACATGAACTGATAATCCATATCGGTCCAAATTCTCTCACAGTCAGTCAGACTGCGATGCGGTCACGTCTTAGCCAATGGAAAACTAAATGCAGAAGAAGCATAGATTTTCTTTCTAAGTTGTTTTTCCAAAATGAGTCATTGGTCTGCTGGAAGTTTTTCATGTTCCTGTCATGTGATGGTGAAATGAAGGTCAGCGATCATGCAGTACAATCACTCGATCTTCCCACCTGCCCTCTTAGTACTTACAGGCTTGTACTATATTTCTGAATTCAATGAGTTTGCTGTGTGCCAGGTAGTGTAGATTATGGCCGCTCGATCATGGAAAAAATCATAATCACGATTATATTGGTCAATATTGATATTATTTAACACGATTACTCATAGACTTTTGGAAAGTTGTTGCATTTATAGAACTTTAAAGGCAGTGAAACATAACAACAGTGAAAACACCTAGGACTGTGACATTTCCCCTAATACTTTTCCCATTTGAAATGTTTTTTTTTTTTTCATTCAGAATACAAGACAAAATAAGAGTTTACTTGCTAAATGTAATGTGCAAAAATAATCGTTTTTCTCGATTATTATTATTTTTTTTGTGTCATTAGGAGCCAAAATCGTAATCGTGATTAAAATTTCGATTAATTGCACAGCCCTAGTGTAGTCTAGACAGATGTTGATAAGAATATACTTGTGTGATCACGTGAATGGCTCCTTTCTTTGCGAAAAAAAACCAGTAACAAATTAGATATTAAATACACATTAAAACATGCTAAAAAACAATGTTTGTCAGAGTTCATTTCAAGAATAGTTATTTTATGCACCCTCATTTTAGAGGTGTTTTTTTTTTATATATATATATATATATATATATATATATATATATATATATATATATATATTTGCAACGTTTGTGCTGATGAACGAATCTTCATAAAACCCTCGTGAGATCACAAACAATCTCAGAAATCCTGTTAACGGTGTATTTACAGCAAGTCATCATGTGGTGGTATCAACAGCTCTTTGACCATTGTCTTGTTAAGCAACAGGCTTATCTCATCCATATTCCTCTATTGCTTCTGTCTATCCAAGGAGTAGAGGCCATTAGAAACCAGGGTGACGTTTGGCATTCACACACCACTCGAGTTCTGACTTAACGCGAAAACAAAGACATTCTCTGCACAGGACCAGTTTAATTTCCCTCGGCTCGTAATGATAACCGCAGATAATGCTTAATTGCCATGAGCATTGTGTTCGTGAGCATGAGGTTTCTGGCCTCTCGCAGAATGTAGTTGACTTTCTGAACTTCAGCATACTGAAAAGAGGTTTACTCGCTTGGTTTCCCCTCCGTCTGCATGTGTTGTGTCTTTACTTTTTTTTTTTTTTGCAAAGTCCAGTACGTGGCATGACCACACAGAGAGAGGGGATGTTAGTGCTTCTTTGCCTTTCCTTCTAGTAATTGTCGTGTGCAGACGGGAAACCTCTGGGATCACTGGGTTCCCTTGGGGTACATCACAGGCATGAGAAATGTTATGGAAAGAATGAACTGTTTACACCACGCTGCTAAAATGGACGAGTCTGTGCAGACTGCCTTTCTCATTTATTTGTTATCATACAACAAACCTCTGCACAGTTTTCATCACACTATTTCACTATTCCACTATTTTCCATGTACGCCAAAGCCCTGAACCCCTCCATTGAATCATGATAATTATTACCTAATTAGTTTAGTGGAGGTGGTTTTTCTTGTAGCGTGAATGTGATCTCCTTGCCAGCAGCACAATAGTTAGAAGTGCCTCAGCTGTTTCCCCTTCTCTCTCTCTCTCTCTCTCTCTCTCTCTCTCTCTCTCTCTCTCTCTCTCTCTCTCTCTCTCTCTCTCTCTCTCTCTCTCTCTCTCTCTCTCTCTCTGTGTGCGCGTGCGTGCAATGTACCCAACCCTTTCTCTGTCATACAGTACGTTGACACAAAAGAGGAGAAAAGAAAAACATTGCTCTCACTCATTCAGTTGATTCAGTCTTCTCTTGCAATGATCAGGTTTCCTCTTTCCTTTCGGCTTTCACTGGCTTTTTATAAGCAGCTTCCTTTACAGTGGGCAGGTTTAAAATCAGCCATGACGCACCAGAAGACTCCCATTATTTGCTGTAAGAGTCTTAGGGAAGAGTATTATGTTGATCAGAAGTGAGGAAAAGCTCAGGAAGCAGTCAACAGGAAGCTATATACCCCTCACAGGGGTGTGTATGTGTGCGCCGAATGGAAGGGGGCTCATATGTACGTTTTCTGTTTCTATTTAGTCAGTCAGAAGGAAAACAGTTAATGATTGTTCATTTATAGAGACATGATCACATGAGGGCAGAGGTGAGGTATGTTAACAAAATAAAATACCACAACACTTGCCACCTATCGATATAATACATAAATTGATAAGAATATCACAATTCTTTATGGAAATATAAATTGTGTTGTGTTTACAGCTTGTTGTGGTGCCCCCAAGTGGCAAAAACATGCCATGAATGCAAGTTTAAGACAAACCATTTCATAATATATATATTTTTTTATACAGCCAACAGACAATATCTACTCTCATATCAATATATTGCCAAGCTTGTATTTAAGGTTATAAGCAAAGAAAATGCACCACGTGTCTATGTGTGGGTTTCCATTCTAAATAATGAATTGCATTCCTGCTTCAGTAAAACCTACGGGAGTATTATCAAGTTGTAATATTAACAAGTGCTCTTGAATTATGATATCTGGGTATCATGTTTAGCATTTACGATGTTAAAGTGGGCCCTTAGCTAATGCCTGAAGAGTGTTTTTCCTCTTAAAACACATTTAGTCACAATAGTCTTTAGGCTACTGAGTTTGTTTTACTGCACTCCAAAATATACAGTCTAAATATTTGTGACTTTCTTTAAACATGTTGCAATATTTACAATACACTTAATAAGTATTTCTAATTGTGTGTATATTTTTCTGCTTATCTTCCAGACATGAATGACACCCTCAGTGAAAACAATGACACAGTCGGGCAGATTGTCCACTACATCATGAAAAATGAAGGTATGTGTCCAGACGTACTAAACAACAAACACAAAATCAATTTCTTTTGCCACCTTTTAGAAACCTACATGTTGATTACACAATGCACTTGAGGTTCCCTTTTTCTGTCTCTTCCATGAAGTCATTATTACAGCTGCACTCCATTAATGTTTTGGCAAGTTCATTGTCACACACTATTCAGGAAATGAAACAGAAAAACTGCCTGGCTGTTCAACACCGAGACAATCTAGCTACTGCAGGAAATTAGTAATGAATGTGGTTTAAACAACATGGGTGGTTACATCACTGTTGCCCAGTGAAGTCCCAGCAGCGTCTTAGCTGTTATTAAAATTAAAATTGCTTTATTCCTGTGAATTGAAATGGTTTCACTGAACTGGAACATGAAGTTAAAATCATAATAAATCACAGCACTCTCCTTGCTCCAAGGAATTGCAGTTCTTTGTTCAGCTGAGTTTATAAGTGGCAACAGGAGAGATAAGACTCGGGGCTCGTATTGTGTTAGTTTGATTAGTACGAACACACAACAACTTTCAATTTCTTCTAACAACATAAATCGTACAGAGGCAGGGAAAGAGACAGAAGTGTAAGGTGGGAAAAAGGAGTATGAAGGAAAAGAAAAGGAGAGGGAGACAGTTACACAGTAGATTAGAATTAGAAAAATTGTCATTTTTATTGGATGCAACACCTGAAAATGTAGCTCTACACCTTGTTTTAGGAGGTACACGGTCAGAAAAACATGGCTCAAATGCCTCAGTTTTAAACCAAACATGCATACTGCATATCTCTGCAGTGACACGTATACCCCTACACTCTCTCTAGGACCTATTCACCTAATATATAAACATCCAATAAATAGTCTAAATACACTGATGATGTAGTGGGACTTTCCAAGTGTTTATTGATGTGGTTGTCAAGCAGTTTAGCTCATCTTGGTATATAAACAGAAAATAAATGACAATATATTATAACACAGTAGTAATTATTAGCGGTGCACGATTCAAGAGGGTCAGAAAATAACCTTTGTAAATGTCTATGCGCCTAACACATCACAACCAGAGTTTTTTCATGAAGTCGGCAATACAGTAAGGAGTATAGGGAATGATAACATCATAATTGGAGGAGACTTTAACCAGGTTAGGGATGTGTATTTGGATAAATCCTCCCAACCTAGGCCAGTTCATGACCCAGCATGTGCTGCTGTAGATGTGATGATGGAAGAGCTGGGACTGGTGGATGTGTGGAGACTACTCTATCCCCAAGAAATAGATTATACATTTTACTCTCACCCACATTCAACCTATTCCAGAATTGATTATTTCCTGATCTCCCGCTCGCTGGTGAGTCAGACTCTTAGTGCCACGATTGGCAACATAGTTTTAACTGACCATGCTCCAGTGGATATAGCCATATCTATTACAGAAAACACAAACTTTACGATGAGGTGGCGCTTCAATAATCTATTACTAAATAGTGAGGAATATTGTGAGTACATAAGAACTGTAATAAAGGAATTTTGGGAGTTTAATGAGGGTTCAATTGATGATATTGGCATAACTTGGGATGCTTTCAAAGCCTTTGTAAGGGGGCGTCTCATTCAATATAGTTCTCGATTTAAAAAAGTGGAGAGGGATAAATTACAGAAGCTATAGCAAGATATCAAGGAACTTGAGAAACAACATATGCAGTACCCTAAGAGGGAAATATGGAACAAGTTAATTAAGTTAAAATATGAGCTAAACGATAATCTACAGAAAATTTTTGAATATGCACTATTCTGTTCCAATCAAAAATATTTTGAACAAGGTGAGAGAGCTGGTAAGATTCTAGCGCATAGGGTAAAACAGAGGCAGGCTAACTTAATTCCTTCCATATTTGATCACAATAACAAGCTGATAACCGATAAAAAAGCGATTAATGAAGTTTTTCAAATGTTTTACCAAAAATGATATACATCGCAAGGAAACATTGAAGAATGGATATTGATGGACTTTTTTTCGTCCATTAAAATTCCAACTCTAACGGAGGAACAAAGAAACCTATTGGAAGGAGAAATTACATTAGCAGAAATTAGACAGGCAATTCACAGTCTTCGGTTAGGCAAGGCTCCTGGCAATGATGGATTTCCGTCTGATTTTTATAAGAAATTTGTGGAAGATCTTGCCCCAAGATTGTTAGATGTTTACCAGGATGCTTTGCGTAGGGGTAGACTCCCAGCGAGTATGAGATCAGCTGTTATAACTTTACTCCAAAAAAAGGGATAGGGAAAAAAGGGAAAATTGCGGAAACTATCGTCCAATCTCGTTAATTAACGTTGATGAAAAAAGTGCTTGCTGCCAGGAAAAGGTGCTTCCTAGTCTGGTACATGCTGATCAGGTTGGGTTTGTTAAAAATAGGTGCTCAGCTGACAATCTCCGCAGAATATTTACACATAATGTGGAAAACCAGGAATGATATAGACCCCATAGTTGCCTTCTCCCTAGATGCGGAGAAGGCTTTCGATAAAGTTGAATTTGCTTTCCTCTTTCATACATTGGAGAAATTTGGGTTCAGTCCATCCTTTAGGCATTGGTTACAGCTAGTATATACAGAGCCGATGGCTACAGTTGTTACTAATGGTGTGATGTCACCTCCATTCAAACTTAGTCGAGGCACCAGACAGGGCTCGCCCCTGTCGCCGCTGATATTTGCCTTATTTCTGGAACCACTGGCAATTGCATTGCAGGAAAGTAAAGATATTAAAGGGGTTCAAATGGGGCGTGAAGTACATAAGCTTTTTTTGTATGCTGATGACATTCTTTTGATTACAAGTAACCCAAACACAGCAGTATCCAGGATCTCTTCCATTATTGACGCATTTTCAGAAATCTCTGGCTACACAATTAACTGGGCTAAGTCACAGGCCTCTCTTACAAAACTGAGCTAAATTGAATATATCTTTGTTAGGTAGGATTAACTTGGTCAAGATGATCATCTCCCCTAAAATCCAATATATTCTGTACATGCTTCCATTAAGTTTTCCCCCTAGCCTCTTGAAACTATACAACTCTGTTGTGGAGAGTTATATATGGGCAAGCAACAAAACAAGCTTTAACTGATCAAAATTATTTGTGGACAAAGAAAGTGGATGCTTATCATTGTCTAAAATAGAGTGGTACCATTATGCCTTTTCACTCTCCCAGTTAGCCAAGATAAATAATTCGTGGGAGCAGGTGCCTTCCTGGGTTAAAATAGAAGAGGAACTGGTGGCTCCGACCTTACTCAGATGGGAAGACCGGTACCCTTTAAGGACCCAGTTTTGACCTTTGTACAGGAAACCTGGATGAGTGCTCATCAACATATAAAATGTAGCCCGCATCTTACCAATACATCTTCTATTTGGTATAACAAAAAAATATTAATTGGCAAAAAATCTATTATGTGGGAGAAATGGGCAAAAGCAGGAATAAACTTGCTTGGCGACTTGCTTAGCGAAAATGGATTGAGGTCATTTGATGAAATTTAGCAAGAATATAACCTTACACAAGAGGACTTTTGGAAATTTCTACAAATTGGGCACTGCATTAAAGCTACTCGGGGGGGAAGAACCCTGACCCTGTGACCAGGATTCAGGAGTTAGTCCAGGTAGCTAAATGTAAAGAATGTGGAGCTTCTAAATTTATGAGATTTTCAGGGAGGCTCGTCCACCCCACATGGAGGGCTTGAGATTGTGCTGGGAGAAAGATGTGGGCGATCAGATCTCAGCTGATAGATGGATGAAGTTGGTTG
The DNA here is from genome assembly GCF_010015445.1 of Perca fluviatilis. Taxonomy (NCBI): domain Eukaryota; kingdom Metazoa; phylum Chordata; class Actinopteri; order Perciformes; family Percidae; genus Perca; species Perca fluviatilis. Next base: position 16,347,930 of record NC_053125.1, read on the forward strand.
CGTCTTGGCATAAATGTTCTCGTGAAGCGCAATCTCAGCTTATTCTGTACAAATTACTTAATAGAAACCACTGGACCCCCAGTAAAATGGCCAAACTAAAACTTAAGGACAGTAACACATGTTGGAGGTGTGAGAAGGAAGTGGGTACTCTGGTACACATGTATTCTTGTGAAAAAAATGCACATTTGTGGGATAGGGTTGTTACCCTCTTGAATGATCTATTCGGATTACAACTCACCAAGACCCCAGCTGTGTGTATTCTGGGTCTGCTGCCAGACAATAACACTCTGACCGGTAGACAAAGACTATGGATACGTCTAGCTACTACAACAGGATGTAGAATAATTCTGCGGCACTGGAAGTCATCTACTCTGTGCTGTTTTAGGGAATGGACTGAACAGATGACAGGAATGGCTACGTATGAGCGAGTCACTTACAGAGTAATGGGGAGACAGGATATCTTTAATCAAGTCTGGGGCTCCTTCCTGATGGCAATAGAGGGGTTGTCTGTCTGAATATAAGGCACCGGTTCTGATCCAATCCAATATAGCATTTGACTGGTAGAATAATGTATTGTAATGTAAGGCGCATGATGTTTTTTTTTTTTTTTTTTTCTTTCTTCTTTCTGTATTCGTAAAACGGGACAGTGGATGATATAGATGTCGTGTTAGTTGTGATGGTGACATAGGTTGTACTGTCCGTCAAAAATATTAATAAAAAAAAAAAAAGGGGTGCACGATTCAGAAAATGTCTCGATTCGATATTGATTTTTAGGCTCAAGATTTGATTCAAAATCGATTTTCTATTCAAAGACGACAAAAAAACGATTCACAGTATGTAAATGTAGTTACTTTTCCCATGTGATTGCAGTAGACATACAGTTAAAAAAATAAAGAGATTGTGATAGATGTGAATCGATTTTTTGCACAATAATTATATAAAATATGTCTTCAAAGAAAGATTAAGTGTTGACAGATACTACACAAGTAAACTCTTAAAAATCCTAAACACTTGAAAATATCAGCTTATAACTACATTATTATTTATAGATAATGGATGAAGTACAGTGCTAACACTATCAATTCATTAATTTAGATTTCCCCCTTCCACACACACACACACACACACACACACACACACACACACACACACACACACACACACAATAGAATTCCTGCAGCTTCAGTTTACCATTTTTAATGTCTTCTTTCGCATTTTATTTATTTGAAATATTAATCATATGGATCAATTTACTTACAAAAATTTGACATGTCAAGGTAATAGTGTTGGGCTAAGATGTTTTGAAATACAAGAACTAAACAGACACAGCTTATCTGTGAGTATTGATCCCTAGTGCTGCAGTCTAAACCCTCCTTCATATCTTATCCAGATGACTAACAGACTGTGTGCCACACGAAGGCAGCATTGTCCTGTTTTGACGTCTGAACTTTGAGCTGACTTATCACTGTTTTCCTCCTAACAATGTTTGCAGAGTTGGAGTCAGTTAATTGTGACTCATCCTCATACTCCTCCTCAGTGTCACTCTGGAGATATGGTGTGGTTCTGGATCCCTACTATAAAAAATACTCCATATTATTAGATAGTAAATGTCTGTTTAACCATTCAACTGTGATAATCAATGGAAGCTTCTCTACTGGCTACTCTTAAAAACCTACGTTGTTATTTTTCATAGAAATAATTATCTGGAACACAGGAAGGAATTTCCACAAGCAGCAGTTTGTCTATAAATAGACAAGTCACTATGAGGAGCAGTAGTCCTCTTTGTGGCTGAGCAAAAACTGCCATCTACAGATAATCTCAAAACAAAAGCGTCACAGTGCTGGCACAATTATACTTGTTCTTATTGGATGTCCATGTAGCATCACTACACTACAAACTTAAAAATAAAATCCACCTGAAGGATAAATTTGCTTTTCTGTTCTTGTGTGCTTGTAATTTACACAATAATTCAAAATTTCTGAATGATAAAAAGGAAGATATATTTAGAGTTATTACTTAAAATGCTGTGTACTGGGGCTTTTCACCACATTGCATTGTGTTTTAAAGGCTAAAGTAGCCCATTACTACTGAACAACCCATTGGATTGAAAATTGTTTACATTTGCCTGCAGTCAAGCTTTATTGTAGCTTCCTTGGCAACGTTTATCTACATTTGGCCAGGTATATGTAGGAATAAAAGAAATAACTAAATGGGTCCAGAAATATACAGCACATTACAAACATTGTTCCTTTTTAAAAGATGTGTTTAAAGTGGCCGTGAAACAGCATCATTTTGACGAAGTGTGTTAGAGTATATTTTGAAAAACAAATGAAAAAATGAGATACAAAACGATTACGTGTTAAATTACAATAAATTTAAAGGCGACCTTTTTTAAAACACCTGAAAACTTTGTTTCAAATGCTTCTCTATAACATTATATAACAATATGTATGACCAAATAAACAAAAATAAAAGTTTTAAAAAGGCATTACTTTTTAGTGGAACACTCAAAAATGTCGACTAATCTTCTCTATCAGAAACTGTGGGGGTGTGGTTTGATTTGATTTCAATATTTCTTAACTCTGATTGGTGCACAGCAACACGCGACATCACCTTTTTTCAAGTGATCCTTGCCTACTTCAAACCAGTGAGAAAAGCAAGGACAAAACAAAAAAAACACACACACAAAATGAAATAACCAAAAACCCAGTGCCACAGTCCTCAAAGGGTTGCCTTTTTCAAATAAAATGACCATCAAAGCGGTTACAAGTTCATAATACTCATGGACTGAATTAAATATGTTTAGCTGTTATCCAGGATGTTGTTGTAAAAACCCTGCGGTGCCTGCTGATGTGAGGATGATACGGAGAGACGAGGAGGACAGCGGTTTGAGTCAGACCTCATGCTCGCGTTCAGATGAAATCATAACACGAAACCCCCCCAACGTCCACCTACGTGATTCATCCCGTCTCAGTACCGCGCTCAATACATCTCCCACCGTTATCTGTGCATGCAGTGTGCTTCTGGGGGAAGTCAGTGAATGCATCAGGGCCTTAGGGGAATCTGTGTCTGGGAACAAATTATGCGAATCGATGCCTGAACTGTTGTCTCTCTGAGTTGATGCGACTTTGTCTGGGAGCAGAAGTTTGTGGAGTTGTTGTTCATGTTTAAGAAAACCCAAACAACTGTACAACCCTAGGCCAAATTCCCGACCATTATACAGAAATTAGGGTTTTCGGAGTTTGTTTGCTCCAACAAAAGTCTGGTACATTCTTTTGTTGTTGTCTACAGTAATTGTGCTCAGTGAGTTCATGTGTGTCATTTAATTGTGTTAAGGAATTAATCAGTTGTAACCATCTTTCAATAAGCGCTCTGCTTTTGAAGTCACTGGAGCGTTCTTCTCGCTAATTCCAACACAACCTTTATCTCCCCCTCTCTGTGTTCCTTTGTTCTATCAGTGTGTAACTTTCTCTCTTTCTCTCTCCCTCAGCAAACTCGGATGCCCTAAAAGCCATGGTTCATGAAAACAGCATTGACTCTGATGGGTAAGTGTCCTCTCATGTCATGTTTTTACTAGCTGTGAAGTATTAACTATTTCAACCACTAGATGGCCCCATAGGCCTCTTTGGAAGCCTGTTGGTGTCACTGCTGAAGGGACTGAAATGAGAGTAGCCAGAGCAGGACATGAACACACAAGGCAATCAGGCCACATTTCTCTTCTGATACCTTTCCAGATTGGCAAGATTTGATTGAGGGCGAGCAGCTGGGGACTCTTCCTGAAATGCCACCATGCCCCATATTACTGTATTGGGGGATTATTTAAGCATTTAACCATATTGTGCACAGTTGTTGGCATGTTTTCTTTTTGGATTCTTAGCCAGAACACATTGAGTGTGACTCAACTTAAAAAGGGAGTATTGGGCAAAGAAACTGTAGGTATCTTTATAGTTGAGGCCTTTCGAACACGGCAGCCTCAGAGGATTTATAATGCAAACATCCCAAATGTGTGCCGGTTCCAGCTTCTTCTAAATGTAATGGTTTGATGCTTTCCCCTGTTTTATGTCACTGTAAATTAATAATCTTTGCAATTTGGATATATCTGCTCTGGGACATTGGGATTTATTTTTTTTATTTTTTTTTTCTTCTTCTTTTTAGACCAAAACATTAATTTCATATTTTAAAAAGTAATCAAAAGATTAATCGATAATTAAAATAGTTTGACTTGGCACAACAGGCCTTTCAAGATTCTAATTTCTCGGCATGTTGAGGCTAACATCTGTCCTGCTTTTTGGCTTGCATTTGGATTGGACTGGATTTGAGGAAGTTTACACTCAAGCAACCCCAGCCAATTTGTTACCTGAGATGGCGTTACATTTGCCAAACACAATGGTTAGTCCTCACTCTAAAATACTTTTTTATCTTATAACATTAAAAGTAAAACATTCTTTTTAAAACTACCAAGAATATATAAATCTAACCTCTGTATGTAAGCTAAGCAGTCAAACAGAACAAACAGTCTGGTCTTACATACATATATTACATATATTATAAACTGTGACTACCTAGTTCCACCCTGCAAAATTAAAATGCAGACTTTTATCCTGGGACCTGTTAGCTTCTTCTTAAAGCACAGTGTTATATAGCTGACAAGTGCATATTTAAGACCTTTTTATGGGGTTTCTGATTTAACCCAGCTCATGGATACACCAATAACTTAGCTAGCTACAGCTGATAAAAACAGCTAGTTACAGTTTCAGACTTTTTTTTTTTAAATAGACAGATTGTAACTAGCCACGATCATTGGCTAGAAATGATTAGCTCGTTATGTCTACCTCTTTGTGAAATTAAGGACCCATTGTTTAAAAAAAAAAAGACCATGCATTTCAATGGTAAATCTGCCCGTCATCATTTGTAAACTACCATGCGAGAACAGAAAGCTTGACAGGCATGGCAACAATGACTGAGCTGAACGGTCAATAGCAACGTTTCACTGGTTAGTTGCAGCCCATAGCCTGCATCTTTTTTAAATAGCATAAACATCGAATAGGTCTCAAAATTGATTTCATTTCATTCACATTTTGACGGTCACATCTCAAATCAAAGGCCGCCTGCTTGTCACTTTGAAACAACCCTGCATCATAAGAACAGAACTGATGGTACGAGCAGAGATTAGACGTCTTCGCTTTGGTTTGCCGCTGAGATAAGAAGAGACGGAGTTAGGTTGATAGACAGATTGGAGGAGGAGAAGCCTGTGACAGAAGAGCAGTGTGAGTAAATCGAGTTAGTGGAGTATGTTTTCCCCCTCGCTCTCTCTTCCTGTCATCTTCCTCGCCCTGCTACATATTGTTCTGGGAGGAAAGGAGAGAGATGAAGAGAGGAGGGATGTTCTCCTTTGTCAGGAAGAATCAGTGTGGATAAATGGGAGGAGCGTTGCCTCTGCTAAGGATTAGCTATTGAGGTATTCTGCCTAGTCACATTGAGTGTCCTGGAAAAATCAGCAGAAATCTGCAATCGCACACATTTTGCCACCTTCATGTGTTTCACTTCTTCATTCTCTCTCCAAATCTCTATCCACATATCCCCCCTTGTTTTCTTCCCCGTTTCCCTGCACTTTTATGATCAAAATCGCTCTATGTGGTACTCCCTCTTTCTCTTGCTGTTACTCTTCATATCTTTCTTTCTTTCCCTGAGCCAAGTTTGGCAGTCTGCCAGTGGATCACTTAGAGATGGTGGAATAGGGCGGGGGTAATTTATTTGACACTTAATGGGGGGAGAGAGACAGGCAGAAAGAGAGGGAGAAAAAGGAGAGAGAGATGGAGAGAGACTACAAGAAGGAGAGTGACTGTAGTGTGGCCAGGCGTTGCTATCTGCCTCTCCAGATTTGGTACTTAACTTCCCCTCGCAGCAGTGCTGCTCCCCCCCCCCATCAGTACTCCTCCACCTGCACACCTTCCCTCAGCCCCCTTCCCTCAGCCCCCTTTCCTCAGCCCCCTTTCCTCAGCCCCCTTTCCTCTGTTCACATCAGTTGATCTCTCCTTTTGCCATATTTTTCATTTTCCTCCTGTGGATCAAACTCCTGATTCATACCTCTGCTCATCAGGACTCCTCACACTGTACATGAGCATAATACATATTGCATTTCACATACATATACTCGCACATTGTTTACACCAGTGGTTCCCAACCTGTTTGGCTTGTGAAACCTTAAAGCAAAGTGATGTCTCATCTCACAGGTTGCACGTGTCTGCCAGTTGTTTCCAGTTCATCAGAAGACAGATTTTTCCTCCCTTGTCTTAATACTTTTTTTAAAAGGCCTGAATAAGCGGGGGGGGGTGGGGAAGCAAAGATTAGAGAAAATAAAATGATAAAAATAATTTAAAAAAAAAGTTTTATTCTGCTTTCCTATCCTGTTTATAATCCAATTTAAACAGAGCCCAAGGTTTTATTTCAGACATGAAGGCACTTTATATCTGACCTCTGGTGACCTGAGAGTTCATTGACCTCAGCATTGCATTTTTCCAGTTTTTGCCCCATCCCTCTCCATTATAATGATGAATATCTTTGCCAACATTGTATTTCTGTTCTAATTAAGATGCAATATGCTGCCAGCTGCCTCAGCCGTGGCCCTGTAATATATGGTTCCCCTTAAAATCCTTGAAAGTTTGCGAATTTGAGGGGAAAGTCGAGGCCTATTTGGAAAAGGCCTGTACCCAGGTGGCAAATAAAAGCCCCTGCTCCTCTGGGTAGAACTTTCCAATGGTTCAGGAACTGTTGAGTGGCGTTTGCAGGGCTGAACTTCGCCGATTAGTCAAGTGCAGACACCACAGCAACTACAATAAGGAAGTACTGGGTGCATGTGACCAGTAGGGCTGAACGATTTTTGAAAATAATCTAATTGCGATTTTTTCCCCAAATATTGCGATTGCGATTCGATATTCGATTATTTTTTTAAGCTCTTTGTCTTCTGTATTATTCAACAAAGACAAACAATAAATCATTGTATAGTATGAACAACACACAATTACACACTAGACAGTTAAATAAGTAAAAACACATACATACACACACACACATTTATATATATATATATATATATATATATATATATATATATATATATATATATATATATACACATACATACACACACACATATATTTTTTTACAGTGCACAGAGAGGAGCTGCCTCCAGCCCTCCCCTCGTGAAGTTAGTGCCGACAACCGTCAACACTGCACTTACTCAGAGAGGCTATCGTTACGTTAGTTGCTGTGGTCTTGCCGTGGGATTAACTGTACTAATAAAACCGTTGGCACAAACCCGCCCACGCTGCTGTGAAAGCTCCCCAAACCGTCATTTATCAGTCTGATTGTTACCCCTCTCAGTGGCAGCTCCTCCACCCATATCTTTATATCTTTATAACGGAGCTAACCGCTAACCGGAGCTAACCGCTAATCAGAGCTAGCTCGTTGCCAACCGAGCCTTCAGTTCTGCGTGCCTGTATCCATTAACTGCATGTATGGACTCGAGCCCAAACAAAACCCTTCATTTTATTAAAATGGCTGTAAAAGTTTTAAACTTCAACTCAGAATTGTTTGAATGACAGAGATCAGCTCAAGGTACAGTGTAGCGTTAGCATGCTAAGTTGATGCTTTCTCTGCGTAGTGCAGACTGATTTGCTCTTGCGAGTCATCAAATCGCAGCCTTTGCGATTAGGAAATCGCGTTTTAACATATCGCGATATTATCGCAAATGCAATTAATCGTTCAGCCCTAGTGACCAGGATTGATATTAGGATGTGGCGTTGTTTTTGTCCAGTAGCCCTCTGTGTTGGAACCCCTGCTGCAAGCGGCCTCCTTCAAATGAATGAAGGGGCTGCCGCTGACTTTGACCCAGTGCTAAAGCCAGTCTGAACGTGGCCTCATACGTGGCTGAATGAGAGCCTCCAGAGTGTCACGAAAAACCTTCCCAGAAGAGTGGAGGCTATTACAGCAGAACGTTAGGTGTTCAATAATCATATATGGGTGCAATGTTCAGCTATCCACATACTTGTGGCCATATACTGTAACTTAGCATCCCTCTTTTCCCTGTCCAGTGTCTTACAGTAAGTGTTCATTGCTGTGGTGCCTCCTGAGACACATCAAAGAGACCTAACTCATTATGCTGTCTGTCCCTTGACACACATGCATCGTTCTACATACTGTATATTATATGAGCATGTCAGTGGGTAGAAACACTGTTTATTCTGCCTTTGTGTGTAAACAATGTGAAGAGCTGCTCTCCAGGGTCGTAAAACACAAAACAGCCTCCTAAGCTGGCCTCAATAAGTCGCCGTTAGCACACTTCTCCGTTTAAAGATGAGATGTTAATGTGTCATTTCTGCAGGGCTGGGCTGCGATAAAGGAAGCGCTGATGAATTCAATGAGCTTGAATTATTTTCTGTAAAAATGGAAAATGTTTTGGACTGAATGTAGGTCAGATTTTAGTATGTGAAAGGTGAGGTCTCACTTCTCAAAGGCGCACTTTTGACAGCTGACCTATAAAAAGCTGCAACATTCTGCTGACCTGTAAAATATTTCTTGGTTGATTTCTCTCTTTGTTGCATAATTATTGTTCAGGGGCTGATTTACATTATTTTGCTTGTGCTCTGCTAGTAATAATAGGCCATAGTCATCTGCAGCGCCCTTGATTACACACTCCTGTATTGTGCAGTTGAATACTGTAATGTATAATGTATTTAATAATAAGTGTCATTACTGAAGCAAAATGTCCTACAAACCTCCAACGTAAACACAAATTTCTGGTTCCTCCGACTTTAGTCCTCCGGTCACCCCCACCTCTCCCGGCACCCCGACCCCTCCGATGACTCCCATATCGCCAGGTGCACCCGCAGGAGCCGCCAAGCACACCTGCAACCACCTGCACACCATCGGTGGCCTGGGCGGCCAGAAGAACATCTGCAACCGCTGCAGCCAGAAGAAATGGCCGCTGATGAGGAAACCGTTGGCCCGTAAGACGGAGCAGCGACGCAGCCTATTCGGAGAGGTCACGGTCCTTGCTGTGGGCAGGTGTGTGTGCGTGCGTGCGTGCCTGCGTGCATGCATGTGTGTGTGTGTGTGTGTCTGAAACAAAACAAAACAAGGTTTGTTTTTTTTGCTGCTTTACGGTGATTCTTTAATATTTCTTAGAATCATACCACACAAGGTGCTTTAATAAGCAGGTATAAATGAGAAACATTTATGCCCCAGAGGGATATTAGTTCACACACAACATTAACAATCAAACATTAACCCTAAAAACATCCACACTTAATTACACCGACTTAGATTGCTGTGCACTTTGACACCAGAGCAGTGACCTGGAAAATGCACGTGTGGACGGTCAAGGTGAACCCTGGGAAAATAGATGCTGCAGGGTTCAGACTGTTGTCATTTATGTGAAGATTCAGTAATTAAACTATGTTGTGGAGGCGCTGCTCCTTGGCAACAATGCCTGTAAAAAAAATAAATAAATAAATAAAAAGGCTAAACAGGAGAAGTCCACGCTTTTAATGTGAAGCAGCGGGAATGGGATGTTCTGTTTGCATTAGCAGTAACTTAACACAGCTCTGACACAATGTAAAGAGAGTGAACAGTAAACAGTGAGGCAGATACCAATGAGATAAAACTGCTGGATTACATACAGTACATGCATTTTCTCCCTGTGATTACCTCGTACTCGTGAATGCAGTCTGAATCTGGCACTAAAAAGACAATTACTGAACATACATTGAATGGCTATTGCTTAAAAAAATGGGTTTGAGTCCATACAAATCTTAAGGATTATAACTTTAAGAAAGCATTCTTGTTTGTGATGTGTACCTGGACGCTGAAGATGGACTTGGACTTCCAATGCTCTCCAGTGTCTGAAAGGTGGTTTCAGACACCACATTTTGATTTACACCCTGGCAGTATGCTACCATAATAACCCTGTGTCTGAGATGTTTAAAGTAAAGAGAACATTTCTCAGCCCGCTAGTGTTCAGCCTCGTCCCCTCCGCGCAGCGAGCGCTCTCTTCATCTGTAATGTCCCGTTGCGAGCTGATTGGGATGCAGAGCGAGTGCTTTTCATTTGCGCACCCAGATGAATGGCAGCGTACGCACAGGGTCAGCACAACCGGGATACGAATAATCATTTACTGATTTAATTAAAGCTTTGGAGTGTGTTGTGTGTGTCTGTGTCTGTGTGCTCACAGGTGCCTTTGAGTGGGTGGGTGGGTGGGTGAGTGAGTGAGTGAGGTGTAAAGTTTAGGTCACACGGAGTGTTTGTGTGTAATATCAGTGAGAAGCAGATGCCAGCTGTGGCACAAATGAGAATAGCGGATACCCACTGAGTATTTATTGAAGGACCGTTTTCTGTGGATAATTTATATTGCTTTTGATATAAATATACTATTTACAAAGTGAACAAATCAACAGCAACGATGGTCTGCTAAGTTCTATTTTATTTTGACCTAGAAAAAAATTCACTCTGGGTTCCTTTTTTCCCCCACATAAGAGCAGGAGTTTGTTTTAATGAGCCAACCCTGCAGTGTGCGAGACCTTGTTCCTCATTTACCAGACTGCAAAACATTTTAAAAACCTTTTTATTTGTTGTCGTCTCTCAGGTTCCGGGTGACTAAGTGTGAAAAGCCAACCAGGGAGAGACGGACCCTGCTAATAACAGACTCCAATGGGAGCGTTCCTGCATCTCCTACGGAGGCGGGACCTAAGAGTCGGACGACGTCCGAGTCCCAGCAGGTCTGTATCCTGGAAACTTCATCTGTGTCCTGCTCTCTCTTTGTCTCCCATCAGGCCCTTCCTAGCTACCACCCTGTGTATGAATAAGTGTTGCATATACAGCTCGTGGTGACATTTTGCCTTTTTATGCATTGGTTGACAAATTGTTAAAAATCACAAATGTTACAGCTTTGATCATTAATAGCACACAACATTTAGCAGTGTTTTTGATATATATTATAACTGGGTTAGAGCTGCAACTAATAACTGTTTTAATTATCTCTTAATCTCTGGATCATTTTCTTGATTAAACTTTCAATTGTTTGGTCTATATAATGTCAGAAATTAGTGAAAAATGCCTATTACAATATTCTAAAGCCCAGTGTGACTTCTTTAAATGTCTTGTTTTGTCCAACTAAACTCCAAAACCCTAAAATATTCAGTTCACTATCACGTAAGCAGCTAAAACTATGACATGTTTATTTTATTTTCCTGAAAAACGGATTAAACGAATAATCGAGTAATAAAAAGTAATCACAATAGTAGCCCATTCGCTTTCTGTCGATCGATTAATTAAGTCATCACAAACTCACTAAAATGTCATCAGTGGTGACAGTGATGGAGTACATTCACACACCTGTTTAGAAAGCAGAAGTTAAGTCGACTTTATTGCATAGACTCCTAATATCACAATCATAAAACAAAAACAAAAAGTCTTAAACTAATTTACAATTAAGAGATGTGAACACAACAAGCTCTTTATCATCGTAAAGAGCCACTGAAAAATCCAGCCGTAACTATAAATAGCCTCCAGCTCTGTTGTTTTCTGTTTACATCACAGGAACTCTGGTTATCAAATTGCAACGCTCCAGGTGAACAGCCTCCGCTCGTCTCCCCTCAGTGTTCAATTTATTGTTCGCAAGAGTGTGCAGAACTGCACAATTTAAAAAACAAAAAACAAAACAAACATATTTAGACATTTTCTGAACTTATTGTCAGGGGGTCGTTTTGAAACATCACATGCACAAAATGTTTTTTTATGACATGTTTAACAGAGCTTGATAAAGGAGAATAGCTCTGAAAACGTGGTTACATTTAGCAGTTCAGGAAACCTTAAACTGTGGAGCTTTGATGTTTGTGTAGCAGTCGGTTTTGGTTTGTAAGAAAAAAGACCGAGATGGCAGCTTAGTCGTTTGGTAAGTTCTGCATCTTCTGTACACAACACCAGTAATCCTGCAGCAGGAACTGCGTGTCACATGTTAGACACGTTTACCATGATGGTGGTGATGCATTGCAATGACACAATTTCATAAACCTTCTCAACACATAAGCCTGAAAAGGATGTTGGTGTATGGGCTTACACTCATACTTACTTACTCACTGTAAGACCTGATGTGTGTAGTAGAAATCACCCTGTGTTCTATCATCAGTTTGTTTTCTACGGATTCTGAAATTCAGGCTTGGTAATATGAGAGATTAGAGTCTGTTTAGAGTCACCAGCCTTGACTGAATCCGTGTCCTAACCAAATTTGTTTAAGGGTGGGGAAACATTACACTCATGTTTCATAGATGGTACGAATGCAAATAATCCATTCACACAAAGAAACACATTTAACATCCGTGTTTGTTTCGTTTCATACGTTTAGCCCTCAAATAGACTTTCATCTTTCCCACATTGACTGTGTGAGAAAGAGAAAAAATGCTTTCAGCCCAGGAAAGTAAACAAACCTGATGGCAGAACACGCCTAATCTGAAGATTATGAATGATTATTTTCCGTATTAAATCAAGATTATTTCCTTGTACAGGAGCAGACAGACAACTTGGACAAAGAGAAACGATAGAAATCCAGGTAACGTGTCACGTTTTCATCAGCTACATGTGTGCGTTCCATTTCTGTGTCCTAACGGTTTTTCTCGCCGTTCTACAGCTTTTCCAAAGAGAGGAGGAAATCAACATCTGGCCACTTTCCAAAAAAAACCAAACAAGAACATTAAGACATCAGCGCTGTAGGAGCGAAGTGGGCCAGGGAGTCGTCCCCTCCTCATTCCTGCTCCACAGGGAGCCAAAGTGCTGCTGATGATGAGGACGATGGTGGTGAGAGTGACATACAGAGTCACACCAGCCAGTTATTTTACAAGCAGAAAGGGGACATTTGTGTCTATTTCTGACACACTCCATTTCCTCTGAAAATTTCACAATTGTGCCTTGCTTAAGGACCTTTTAAGCAAAGCGGCTGCTTAATGCCAAGAGAGCCTGAACCACGGCTTTCCCCGATGAACTATGGTCTAGTTACTCAATATGCCGATGACGTGTGTATATATGTTTTTGTATGTGGAGGCTAGGAAAAGTCATCAGTCAGTTAATTGATAAAACTTCACCACAGAAACAGATACAGCCAGTCTGAGATTAAGTGGTTGTCATTCCCAAACAGGAATGAGGAACAAGCTGATAAATAATAGTGGTCAAAGAAGCAGGAAGTAGATTGGAGCATTAGCAGATGTGATAAGAGAAGCCATATCCTGTAATGACGTGAACATGATGTCTGAGGGTGCCTTTTTATTCTCTTCCAATCTGAACTCTAATAAAGAAGAGAGTGCAGCATTTTGGGTCAAACTACAAATTGTCTTTAACATTTAAACATGGTTCTCACTCAGTGTTTTTTCTTAAAGTGACGGTTTTATTTTGACAATAACTGAAAACAATAAGCCCGCATCCTCAGGCAGTTCCGTCTGCTCCAACCCTTCAAGGTGCCAGATTTTCCATGAGGAATTTCCCACGTGTCAGATAGGCATTACTAAATTGTTAAAACGTATTGTTTTTTGACATATTATCAGCTTATAAAGTTGTTTAGGCAAAAGGTTACCCGTTTAAACATCCAGCAGACATTGAGCAACATTAGCAGTTATGTGGAGTTTCTGTCCACCTGACGAACTCTTCTTTTACCTTTTTGTTTTGTTCTCCCTTTTAGGGCAAGATCATTCTTTTTTTTTTCTTCAAATTTGTCTCCTGTAAGTCCTTCAGCTTTATGGAGGTGCAGTACTAAATCAATAGAGTAGCTCTCATGAAGTAAGACACAATTATCCAAATATGTATTTTCCCCAACCTTTGTGATCAAAACGTATCATTTTAGGCAGGTTTCTTCCAACTTTGTGAATGTCATTTCATTGTACCTCATGTTTTAAAAAAAAAAGGCATACATATAACTGTTATTCATATTTTGCGACAGTTTGCTGTGTTTGTATCGTTTTGTAATGAAAGAAATAAAGACGACTAATGCATATCAAACCATAAATAATTCACTTTATCGTTGTCATTTAATCATACACTGTATAGCAGTTGACACATTGGTGCATGAGAGTCCGCTGTCCTGCAGACTAACTTCTCCCTCATCTGAGCGAACCATCCGTCTTCGTATTCTATTCTTTCTCATTTCCATTCCTCATCTCTGCACCCTCCTCACTCCTCCTCTCCCCTTCCGCGCTGTAATGAAAAGATGATTTGTCATATTCATCTCGACTAGGTAGTCCGACGACCTCGGGCTCTCTATCCTATTATTTCCAGATAAAGGAGAAGAGACGGAGAGGTGTTTTAAACATTAACAATCCTTGACTCCTTTTGTCTCCTCTTGACCTTCTGAGTCTTATCAGGTTCACTCAGCACTAAATTATTAACAGGTGCCTAACTACTCTGACTCTATAACTCTAACTACTCGGCAAAGGACGTGATTAAAAGAATTTTCTGAGTGACACGTGGCTGTCGCTGGTGTCACTTGACAGCGCAGCAGGGAGGATTGACTTTCACAGTGTTGACCGGGAGGAAGAAACATTTACACACCGTGGAAAAGAAACCCTGATAGCACACAAGGCACAGTCAACCCACCCATGACTTTAGGCTCAAAGCAAACCTGACTTTTTTTTTTACACACACACACACACACACAGAAGATGGCTTTGGGGTGTTAAACCTGTCTGACAGTGCAGGACATACAGTAAATAAGCAGCAACCTGGTGCAAATATTGACTCCGTGTACTGCATGTGTTTACTTTAGCTCTCTCTGGGTGACGGTGTCACCAGCGTTATGAAAGGTTTCTCACGCTGCATTTAAACGACTACAAATTCCATGAGGAAATTAGGTATGCACATAAAAAAAAAGGCTATAGATAACAATAAAGCTCTGTTCTGTCTCTTTTGCATGACTTCATAAGCAGTAAATTTATCTCGGGCACTGAATTATTCAGGCCTGCGGGCGACAGGGTTCCCATGCCGATGCCAGGCTAAGTGCCCTACATCTTATCTTTGTGGCTGGATATCAGCCAAGAGGATGGAGCTCTGTCTCGGGGAGTTGGAGACAGGGGTGTTTCTTTTCAGGGAAATATTTGGGACCAGAGGGAGTAAGTCTAGTCAATGTTTAACACCTCTTGAACGACATCAGGGCTGTAGATGCGGTGACCTTCTGAAATGGCTAACCGCCCACCTTTCTTTAACTCAATAGTGGGATCCCAGTTTGGGCACATGTTTTACACATGACAGCAATGACTGGAAAATGGCTTACAAAGTATCTGTAACCAGAGTTAAAGCAGCTCTATGTTAGCTTCTGAAAGTACAAGAAGACATTTTAATTTTTTCACAAATGAAAAGTGGAACTCATAAGTAATATACTCACCTTTGCTCAATTCCGTCAATGGTTTTGCAGCTACAGCCTTTCTTGGTCTGGTATGACCAGTAGCTTACAGTATGGTGCCTATTTTTAGCTAATGATCTTCTTTACTTGTGCTATAAACTATAATATATTTTAGCATTCACCACTGAACCGAATTCAGTTTCCAGGTAAGGAATGTAATATCTAACCAGAGTGAAAACATTGGCTAATTTTCAGGGCAAATTCCAAAACAAGGTGGACTATTTGGGCTGTTTCTCAGACATTTTAAAGGGGAAACATACCATTTAATGTCGACACTGATTCACACGTTTTCAGGACAATTATTCATTTGAATAATCCCGTTTAAGATGGATTTTTCCTCTTTAAATATAGTCTTACCCATTCCTCTGAGACAAGAATGTGTGTGTGTGTGTGTGTGTTTGGCACAATTAAGGGTGACATCATTAACTCCAACAAAGCCTTGAGAAAAACAAACATGTTAACCGAGCGCACACACCTCGGGGACTCTACAGCAGGCTGCCTAATGGACCTAATAAAAACAACATGAAGGAATCTGACACATAAGTGCTCTTTATTTGCCTCAGTCTCCATTCAACACACAGCAGGTTGTGGCACAAATAATCATGTTGCAAAACTACTTTTGTGCTGTTATCTTGAGGCGGGGTGAGGTGAATTGATTACAGCGAGTCACTGGGATGACAGCTAAAGTGAAGGATACTGAGAGCTAACTTATATAATGGAAAACAAGACAGAAAAGGTGAACTCTATTTCCGGCTTTATCTGACTATCTCTGATGACACTTTTATGGACCTTTTTGGTATTGTGATGCTTTTAAAGAAGTTAAAATATTGAAGGCTAAGTAAAGGGTAATATTATATATTTTTATTATGAAGAAATTCTATGAAAATACCAAAAACCCGCAATGGATTTATCCTGCTAACAAGTCAATCTCTAGGCCCTGGATGCAAAATTACGAATCCCACTATGGCCATGCCATGACCCGCCCTACGAAGCAGCTTGATTGGTTGGGGTTAGGCATTTGACCTTGAGTGGTTAAGACGCCTGGTTAATAGTAGTGTGTAAATGCTATTGAAGGGCGGGTCTTGGCGTGGCCATAGTGGGAAAAAAAATATCGCGCTCTGGACACCCACACAGGTGTTTTCAGTTATTCTGTCAGATTATTAGACCTCTGCCCAGGTTGAAGGTGGGCCAGAGCTTAGATGGGAATTTATTAAGTCACACATCTTTATCTACCAATAAGACTGATGAAGGTGTCATGTGTCCAGCCCTAACAGGTGCAACAGACCCAACAGGAGACTCAGGAAGATGTCAATCAATCAGTCTAACCACACCCCCACAGTCCTGGGAAGAGGTTAACTGAAAACACCTGGGTGTCCAAGGCCTTACAGCACACCCGGGCAAGTACACATGTAGTTGTAAATAATATGTAAATTAGAATTATCGGATTTTGTTTTAAGGTCCAGATACATGCTAAGTTCCAGATATCTACAGTAGTGTCCTATAACAGCTGGGCACTGTATGTTTTAGCAAATGTTACTCAAAGAGGAGTAAATAGACCATTTGGTAGGTACTATTTTTAGCTGTGGAAATAACACATCTGCTGCACATATTTAAGGCTGCAAGACTACATGTGGGGTTGAAATACATTGGATGTGTTTATTGTAATGAATTAACATGACACCTAACAGTGTGGCTCATTTATGTGTTTTTAATAGTTTTCGGACACTTACAACTCAATACAAACACCAAAAACCTTTAAAACGCATCTAGACACTTAATCAATCTTGATCAATCAGCTAATCCAGAGATCTTCAACAGGAGGTCCGGGACCCCTAGGGTGGGGTCCTCAAAGTCACTGCAGGGGGGGCTCCAAGTTATTGTCAAATTTTAAAAGTTTTCTCATAAATTAAAATGTTTTAACACAATTCTAACATATTCTTAGCAAATATAAATCCCCACAAATGATAGGCTTACTGGTCTATAGGTAAGGTAGATACAGTTAATCGTAAAGATCACTGTGCCACATGTATGTGTAACATTAAAATAATGCCAACAATTGTTTTAATAGCTTAGTATTCGATGCAAAAAAAGGTATGTATAAAGGCTTTAGGACGCCCTACACGTTATTGTAGGCCCAGGTTAATATGCAACTTCATTGTATACAATATATGTAGTAGGGGGTCCCTGATCCGTCTCTCTTTCAGTTAGAAAGATCCTTGGTTTAAAAAATGCTGAAGAACCCTGATCTAATCAAAAAGCCAGGTGTGGATCTCTAGACATTCATCATGGCAAATGTTTGCCCAAAGGGAATGATAATGACATCAAATAGAGCACACCTGTGTTTGTTCACTGAAGTTTACATGGGAAATGTAGTTTACAATTGTTGTTCCCAATGTTCAAATATATAGCGAGCTCAATATTTATATCACACAAACTGAGGATGACGACTTCTGTTATTTATTTCTGTTATTAAGATTTCTTGACTGCTTTCTGTATTGCTGTATTTTTTGTTTCATGCCTTTTGGGAACTGCAATTGTGAACTACATTTCCCATGTGTACCTGTGTAAGATCAAGCACAGGTGCGCTCTATTTGACGTCATTATAAGCCTTGAAGTTCCACTTTGTCAAACATTTGCTCTGATGAAAGTCTGAAGACTGGAAGCTTTTTAATTCAATACCTGAGTGACTGAAGGCTTTCTTCTTCAAGATGAAATGTTTTGGTTCTTGCACCTTAGCAAAGAGTCGTGAGTGTGGAGGCTGTCTCGAAGTGCACCCCCCCCCCAAAAACAGATAGAGATGACAGAAAGTATTGAGAGATAGACTCCTTTGAATTTTGGCCATTAATGGGATATGTTGACAGTAGAAAACATATAAACTACGGCCAGCCTTCTGCTTTAAATGCTTCTCCATGGGTTGGAACCATTTTTTAGACCCTCATTCATAAAACCTTATCCCTCAATTCGGATAAAGCCAAACATTTAGCCAAAACAAGGCTGACTATCTGTTTTTACCTGGCAAGAGCTAATAAACATAATGAACAAACAAAAAAACACACCAAACAGACCTGTATTTAATTTTTATTTTTTTTACTACAAGTGAATTTTACCTTAAAGTTTCAGGCCAACATGGATTTGGAGCTTTTCATTTCTGGCTTTCCTACATCGATATCATGTGTAATTGAATCAATTTAATGCTTTTTAAATAAGCTAAAGAATCCGATGCCCCCTATTGGTTAATACCATTTTTGAAACCATTCCAGGTGCATGCAACATGCAACAACTAAAGCCATTGTAAAGCAACACGCAATGAAATCATGCACAAAAAAGGCATGGTTTCTAAGAAGTTCACACTTTGGACATAATGGATTTTCAGTGATGTGATCATGTACATATTCCTGTGAACAATATGGAAAGCATGTCATTCATGTTTTGCTTAAAATAAGGGCTGCTATTTTGAAGAAGTCGCAAACCAACCTGGGAGTGTGGTTTAATGTAACCTAAGTAGTTTTATTATCACACATAAGTTTATTGCTTATATCCAAGCACTTCTTTTCAAACATTTGAGTGCCAAAATAAATCTCCAGCTGTTGTATCTTTGATGTATCTATCTATCTTTACATAATCTGTGTATTTTAGAAAGGATCAAAGTAATCTGGTGACGCACAAGCGGAGCACGGCTCTGTTGTCATTTGTGAATTGATGAAAAGATGAGTCACTATTTTGATTAAGCAGGAACTCTATAGCTGATCATGTTGTTATCATGGAAATATGGAAATGTTCTTTCCTCATTTCGCGAGACAATCGCACTTTCTCTCATGCGCACGCGCACACACACACACACACACACACACACACACACACACACACACACACGCACACACACACACACACACACACACACACACACACAATCTTTAGTGAAGGTGTGACTTATTTCTTGTACTGCAAACATACGGTGTCCCTTCAGAACCTCATAAAGGAAAAAGCAAATTCTGAAAATTGTCTTTGACTGGTTTTTGATGTAGGAACCACATTAGAGTTTGTGTGATTTGATTCCTCAAAAAATCTTGACAGATTTGTTTCACTTCAGAATTAGGTGGTAAGACTGTAAACCCTAATGTCTTGTTGAATCAGCCATGTTTTCAATGTGGTTTTGCTCTTTTGGAAGAAGTCCATACCGAAGAACGAGCTCATTTGTTCTCCAGCTTGTGATTTGACTGCTGACTTAAACAGCCACGCCACTATATCCAAAAGTTATCTTGTCCATCATGGAAAAAAAAAACAAAAAAAAAAACACAACAGCCCACAGAGACACAAACCTACTTGTTCTCTCATTTTGTATGAAATGTTCAAAAGAACTGTGAACATATTCACAGACCCACAGGCCTCAGCGTGGCCTGGAGGCTGGCAGTCTGTCCCAGTGACATTGTGCTGTATTGACATGGATTTGGCTTGAAAAAAATATATGAAAAATACTCCTGCAAGTAAAACCAAGCAAGTTGCAAAGACTATTTGACCAAAGACTGTTCATAACATTCATTTATTTAAAAATCAATATACCTTGTGAAAAACATTCAACCCTGCCATGCCTAAAAACAAAAACAAAGTCCAACTACAGAGAGAATCAAGTTTCAGGCCTAAAGAGAGCACACTGTAATTGTGAGACTCATGGCGAGCAATTACAGACACGAGGGAAGAGCAAGAGAGATGAAGATAGAAGGGAGTGGGTGAGAAGAATAGATAAGTGTCCAAAGAAAGGGATAATTTTGGTATTACCAGGACTCTGTTCCACCTCCTGCACTGCCAGAGACACGGAGACAGACACACTAACAGCCTCTCCTGCCGCGAGGAGCTGGCCTTTTTTTCTTAGTCATGGTTGTGGAAATTTCCACGGTGCTCAGGGTGAGTCTTAATGGTTCAAGCTAAAAGCCCTGCGGTGTTCATTATCCGAGGCCCCGAGGCCCAGGACGCTGCCCGCCGAGGCTCCAACTGCTGTGATGAGTAGGTTTAATCACCACAGTCCCTACAGCGATTTGCTTTTTGTTTTGACATTTTAAAGATTTAATACAGCATTTTTGGAAGACAAACTCAAAATACTAAATAAACGTAACACTGTCATCCAGTGAATTTCCAGGGAACTAATGTCGTGTGTGGGACAATCTCTTCAGGCTTGAAGCAAGAGCAAATGACACACAGCTAATAAGGTGTTAAGAAAACAAAGTTATTTCAGGGAAAAAGTTAAGTAATTAAACCAATATATGTTTGAAGGCCACCAGCATTTAATTGTATGGCAAATTTCAGTGGAATCTTTGTGATTAATAGAGCCGCTCGCAGGAGTGAAGTAAATGTGCTGCTGGAAAATATCCTCGGGAAGGAACTTGTTTTGGTGACACGTGTAAGTTCAAAAGTCGTGCGAGAGAAAACTCAGATTGGACAGATAGTCTAGCTAGCTGTCTGGATTTACCCTGCAGAGATCTGAGGAGCAGTTAACCATAGTCCTCAGAAATCCACCAGTTACGGAAATCCGATCAAAAAAAAGGACATTAAAACAACAAGCAACAGCAAAAAATAGCGCGGAAAATGAGATAGAATGCAGGTTTAAGCCACTCCCACATTGATTTCACTTTTCTGACCCAGAAGCTTTGTCCATTACTTTATGCAGTCTATGATAAAATTCTAAAACGATTTACAGTCTGGCTAACTACTAGCTTACTAGGCTAACAGAGGAAATGACTGGAGATTTACTGATTAGGCCCAAAGAAAAGGACAGCAACATTAAAACCAATCTTCGGGTCTCCAAAGAAGACAAAAAGGGAAAAAGGTTAAATTAAAGTCTTTTAAAAGTAGCGTGTCCTCCTCCAGGCCTAGCGTTAGCTGCCTAGCTAATACCAGTCACTATTTCTTCTGTATATCCATAATATCTATTCTCTCACATTATCAACCATACGTATGCTACACAAAGTACCTCACAGGCCAAATTACATTCCTTTATTTTACAATACATATATGTAATAAGTAGAAATTATTTGGCAGGCAAACAATGAGTGAAAAGGTGAGATACAGTGAAAGAAAATAACGTCATTATTCACAACAGCTCATTAAGCTTTAACATACTCATCACAGTCTTTCCACTGCACCATCTAGCCTCAGTTAGTTCTTTATTAGGCACATATACGAGCTTCGGATTGAACTAATGTCACTGGCCTGACTAAAAACACAAAGCCTGACTTATAAAAACCAAAAAAAAACAGAGCTATTAGGGTGAATTGATGGCCTCTTTGTGGCTTATTCACCAATATTTCAAAGTTCAGCTAAAGTTGAAAAACTAAGGCGAAGTGAGTGAAATATACTATACAATATATATATATATATATATATATATATATATATATATGTGTGTGTGTGTGTGTGTGTGTGTGTGGTATATATATATATATATATATATACATTAAACACATAATACATACATATATACATATATACGACATAATACATATATACACACACACACATATATATATATATATATATATATATATTATATATATATATATATATGTGTGTGTGTGTATATATATATATATATGTGTGTGTGTATGTATATATATATATATATATATGTGTATGTATGTGTGTATGTGTATATATATATATATATGTTATATATATATATATATATATATGTATGAAAGAAGAGAGAGTTGTCAGTGTACATGTATCTGATGATGTAAGTATAATTTCCAAGTAGATACAATATTGACCAAATCAATGATGACACAATAAGTTATAAATAAGAACCGCTTCCTCGTTCTCTCTCCAACAACATCCACTTTCTTCTCACAATAAATCAAAAAAGGATGACAAGTGAAGATATAAATAACAAGAGATAGAGACAAAACAATAGGTATAAAAAAAATGACCTTTAGTCTTTCGCCTGCTCAGTGAAACGAGGGCGAGGTTCCTGAAGAGTAAGCAAGCTATGGCAAAGACTGTTGACAAAGGACATAATGACTCTATGCCAGCAATTATCAAAGCTGTGCTCCAAAAATGAGCCAAAATGTGACAGAGGCAACATGTTGTTTTTTTCTAATTTCTAACGAGGGCAGTATGGACATGGCAAAGCAGTGAGGGAGCACATACAGGCTCATTAGGACTGTGGAGTGTTAAATACACTTGATTCAAAACAGGCTGATATGGCTGCAGTCTACACATTCATTTGTGGTATTGGAAAAGTTTCCTCATTCACAAGGCGGACATTATCTGTCAGTATAACCACAATAAAAAAATATCCAAGATTTTGAGTTCAAAAAATAAATCTGTATTTATTTTTGTAAGGAGAGTTTTCCTTCATTCGTTCCATGCTCTTTGATAAAAACACAAAGTGGGTTTGAACGCTCCATCAAGTCACATTCGGGTCTTATTTGGTGATAAGCCAGAGGCAGCGCAGGGGTCTGTCAATCACAGTCCTCCCCGGCGGTGGCGGCCTCCAAAGCAGCGAGAGCCTCTGCCACCATCGAGTCCGTAACGCTTTGCACCTCTTCCTCGTCCTCGCTCTTCATCCCCGAGATCCCGCTCTCGACGGTGGTAACGTCCACATTCTTTGGCAGTGTGAGCTCGTCCCTGGTGTCGGCCGAGGAAAGGCTGGTGGTGCTGGTGTGGACGTCCACCGACAGGGCGCTGCCCTCGTCCCCAGTGTCGCATGGGGGCTCCGGCGTCCCTCCCACGCCCTCGTCTATCTCATCTGCTGACAGACTTTCGCGGCCGCGTCCCCACTGGCCACGGCTCCTCTGGTTCTCGTACTCGTCTTGTATGTTGGGGTAAATGGGCACCTGGATCGGGCCTTTTTCCTGATTGACCCATCTCGGTCCCAGAGCCTCGGGCTGGATGATGTACAGGCCTCCGTCTGCGAGTGGGGGGCTCCCCTGCCGGAGCAGCTCCTTCGCAGGGGCCGCGTGCTTGATGTAGTTGACGTGGTTGTTGTCCACCTCCAGTTTCAGTGTGCTGTCGTTGGACTTGCTGTAACCCAGGTTGTTGAAGCCCTGCTTCTGCTGGTTGAGGCCGCGGAGCTGGTCGCTGCCGGGATGGTGCTGGGGCTGGTAGAGCGAGTTGGCTGCAGAGTCGGTCTTCCTCACATCCACCGCCACAGAGGGGTCATAGATGTAGCTGTGAGGGAGACAGACGGAAAGGGTGTTACAGAGACGGGAAGGGTCAGAGGTACGTTTGACTTCCTGGATCAGCGTCTGTTCGCCTGACTGAGCTCCAGGAGTCAGATGTTCCCGCGACGATCGATGAAAAAACTCTCACGTACACTGACGGAAACAAGGATACCTCATTGTGCAGTCAGCGCACCTTTCTAAATGCCACTGTCTAGTCTTCGCTTGATGTTTACACTGCATCTTGCTGTGGCTGTGGTAATGTTTGCACAGCTCGTGTAAATGTCAGATATATTATGCAGACAGTTATCGGAAGGAGCGGAGAAAAGATGACAGGGAGGTGTACGCAGGCCTCTGACTGCAATCTTCTCCAAATCTGGTTCAAATTGTAAGATACTGACTTAAAGGGTGCGATTTGCTGGGGATTTTTGGGATTTCCCCCTTTTTTGGTCTATATATCCCTGCCTCTGCTGAATTCTTTTATCCCCAAAATGTATCCACCCCTCAAAGTGATCAATGCTACTTCACCAAAAGACCATATATCATTTAGCCTACCTAAAATAGAAGTATTTTAAGAGTTAGGGTTAAAAAAAAAAAGTGCTGTAACGTGAACAGTATAGAGTGATATAACGATAAAATCTGAGCAGCAATTGCTGGTCGTATTTAGCCGCTACAGAGCTCCGGGACGCCGGCTACCAGCGGGCGCCAATAGGTGACTGCGAGCCGGCTACAAGCACCGCCAGATGACGGTCCTTTCAGGGGCCATGTAGTGGAGTTTACATTATTTTCCATTGAATATTGAAGTACATAAATAAGTGTTTTGGCACTGCTGGCTGAGCGGCACTATCCATGGATATCCAATTCTTGCCAAATTGTATTTTTGTGCATGATCAACCTCCCACCCGTTCTTCTGATCTAGCTAACTAAATAATAAACAAGCATATTTTCCAATTAAAGGAGACTATCTTATAGCCTGGATGCCAGCCGAACTTAGCCCCGCCCACAACATTCAAGGTCGGGAAGTTCGGTCTGGACTTGCTCCGTTGAGGAGCATTTATTGCCCGAACAGGATCTGTTCAGACCAATCAAATTGTTGGACAGATGATCAACAGTAACAGAATCAACTACGTCACCAAAGAACGCTTGGGTTGAATTTGTTTACAATAGGTGGCTGCCGCTGGAGAATTGAGATGTGTAGATTCCACCATCGCGTCTGTTACAGAAGATATGACATTATTTTTAAAATTAATAAATTGAGGAGCCTCAACAACTGCCCGAAAGCACGGTAGCGTTATATGGTGGAGCGAGATAGAGAGTGAATGAAGAGAGAGAGCGCCCAGCGGCGTTAGAAGAAAGCACGGTAGCGTTATATGGTGGAGAGAGAGAGAGACTGAAGAGAGGGAGCGCCCAGCGATGCTAGAACAAAGCCGTGAATCAGAGAAATAAAACGTGTTTTCGCGGATTCATCTCTAGAAATGCAACCGTAGCAAGCATGTTACTATCACTAACGTTATCCACATTCATATTTACACGCAACAAATGATATATCCAGCTTCAAAAAAGTCTAAAAGTCAGAAGTTAGAACGAATGCATTGTGCAAAGAGTGGTTGCTATGGAGACGATACACAGTGTTGAGTTCTGTTGACGGTTGAGTTGAGTTCCGTTGCTCTGATTGGTTGTAGGTCTATCCAATGAATGCAGAGGCATTTTTTTTCCTGGTTCGGTTGGAACACGCCCCATAATCACAGCCCAATGGAGCGGTTTCAGACTCATATTCTGACTAGAATCTGAGTATGACCACGTCAGGCTAACTATCTTATTCAGCCTAATAACAATAACCCTAGTTTTTTGTACGGTAGAAGCTAATGATACTAGGTCAGTGGTTACCAAACTGGGGACCACAATTCGATCTTGGAATCCTGGATTCGATCCTTAAGCCTGGTTCACACGGCAGGATAATTAAGCCGATTTTAGCCCCGATTCACCCCTCCCGACAATCTTAAGGATGCTCCGATTATCGTAACATAATCTGATCAGATATTCCTGCCGTGTGTGGTGTGTTAAGACTGCGCTCGTCTGCTGGGAAGGACATCGGGACCACTCCGATCTCAAATCGGGGATATCCAACGTGTTGGATTTTTTTGGCCCGATTTCTCCTCGTGTGTGGTATCCCCCGGGGACAAACGAGCACGCAGCCTCTGGACTGTGGCGTGTAGCCAATCAGAAAGCGAGGTGACGAGGTGGCGAGGAAAGCACCTGGGAATACTCGGGAGTCAAATCGGTTCGTGTGTGATGTGTTGATTTTGCCGTGTGCTGCGCACCACACACTGTACGACCAAAACTGTTAGACCCGTGATTTTTTTATCTCCGTGTGTGGGGTCTCTCAGGATTCATCGAAATTCTCTCAGGAAAATCGGCAGACAATTTTAAAATCGTCCCGTGTGAACCAGGCTTTAGGCTCATAGATTTTCACCTTGATTTAATGTGGACCACAAAATTAGCTGTCTCCTGCTGTGAAAAGACACTAATCAGCATACTTTAAAGTGTATGGTCTTCTTGTGATACCAGCTCAGATATACTTTTGATTATAAAAAGAAACAGGCAGCTGATTACGTGCAGTCTGTCTAAGAACAAAAGAAACCATAAATGATGATAAACACAAATGAATTAACATTTTGTTTTTCGAAAAATAATGAGCTCTAGTTATGCCACATAGTTCAGCTCATTGAAATGAGTGACACAAGTTGAAAGGCTATTTTCACTCTCTTCACTTTCATTTTCAATCACATTAAGCAGCACTGATACATAATTTAGCACCAATGTGATGTTAGATGTGTCTTTCGAATCCCTGCTCACTCTTTTTTACTCTATTGTGTAAATTATAGACCGCCATATTCTCTTTCCAAGAGATCCGTCGATGTCCCAATTCCTCGTAGGATGGTCGAGGTCAATAAAGGTCTGAGACTAATTAATGCTCATTTAAGCTCTACACCTTAAATAGTTCCTTGTAGGCTGCAATGACTGACTGATACTACCTCTTTCTGGAGGATTTTCTTACAAGGGCATATAAGCGCAAGATGACACACACACACACACGCACACGCACACACACCTCGACAGGTATTAGGAGTGTTGGCAGGTGGGCTTTATTGTGTGGGCAGTGTAACAGGCTGTCAGACATCACCTGCTGCGAGAGCCTCATGTTTCGTCCTTTTATTTGTTTTTTCCTCCACCCTCCGAGCCTCGCAACCCCAATAGAGCTCCCTCCATCTCACACCTCGCCAGGGGCCTCGACACAAACCTCCTACCTGTCTCTCTTTCGGCATCATTGTAATGTTTTTGCAGCTCACAAATCTACTATCCCTTTGCACTTGACTTCTCCTTGATATGAGCGCTTTCCTTAAGCTTTATTCCATCGTCTCAATCGCTACCTCCTCCTTCTTCTGTCTTAACTTGTCCTCTTCACTCTTCTTTTCTGTGCTCGCTCTGTTTTTAATCTCACCCCCCTTTTGGTTTTTACTTCACACTGTTCAGTATTCATGTTCTTAACAAGAAGTCCTGAGATTTAAAACTTTCAGATATATTGATATATTCAATCACATAACATAGTCACAAGCTAACATGCTCACCCTCTGACTTAAGCATCTCTCTCTCTCTCTCTCTCTCTCTCTCTCTCTCTCTCTCTCTCTCTCTCTCTTTTTTTTTTTTTTTTTTTTTTTTTTTTTCACTCACACACACACACACACCCTGCATCCTTCCGTCTGTCTCCCCTCACAGTGGAAAGCTGAGAAAATGAACGTCTTCCATTTATTTTGCTCCTGGGCAGCGCTGCCGCTGGGCCAAGGTGAAATTTGAGGCTTGCTTTCAGCACACACTCAAACTATGTTGCTGCAAGTTTCTGTTTTGGTTTTTATGGTGGAGATAAACGGACACTAAAGGCAGACAAAATGTCAAATTTGTGTGTACACTGAATAAAAATAGACCAATTTTATGTCTATGTAAAAAATGTGTGAGTGTTTATGTGGTTATCGGACCTAAACCAAATTTCTCCAAGCTTAAAATGTCATACAGACAGAGTCAAAGCGGCAGCTCCCCAGTGTTAGGCTTACATTTTAACACTAAAAGAGTATTTTTACATATACAGTGAGTAGATTGAGTGTGGGGAGTTCCTGTTTTCTAACCCATTTTGTTTATGTTAAAGATTTGCATATGTTTTAACTGTGATGGTACACCAGATGAGATGCTGTTTACTGCATCATGTTAGGTCAAATAGTGATTATGTTACAGGAGAAGATTCCTTCGAGTTAATATGATGATTGGCCACCCCTTCAGTGTGTGAGAAAAATACCAACTCACTTCTTGTGCTACACACATTTAAGATGATTATATTGCAGTCCTTCCAGAAAAATGCCGAGTTTTTTTGTGATTGTTGCGGGCAAAAATCCTTGATTATGCGGCATGTTTTCTTAAAAAATGCGATGGAATATGCGCGATATTTATGCAATTGTATGCGATGAAATTGCGGGAACTTGCAAAAACTGTAGTTTGATGAAAAAGAGAAAAAAAAGAGATTCCCCCAACACCCCAGCATAAATATGTGGACTTTGGCTGATTATGCGATCACATAATCGCGTTTTTCTGGAGGGACTGATATTGGTTTAAAATGTATTGCAGGGTGCAGTGGTACGTATGGATTTCATGCCGCCAACACCATTAAACATGTGATGAACATCCTAATTGCGAGCACACAGCTTGTCCTCTTAAGTGAATGGAAATTTCCACCCGAAAGTGACAAATCTATAAAAGTGTAAAGTAACTATGGATGTTTTATTTCTAATCAAGTTTAAAAAAAAAGAATAATTATAAGAATAAATCTCACAGAATCTTCTCTTCTTCTTCTTTATTTTGTGGTACATTCTGCTTTTGTTAAAAATGCTCAATATTAGAATGGGACTTCTGCATTATTTTTTATTGTAGTTCCATCAACTGGTTTAAAATGTAATTTGTCCAATACTTTGGTTTATGGCAAAATACCTGCAAAACCTAACATTCCCATCAGCCTCAGCTGAAATATACCTGGTATTTGGAGAAAGCTAAAACGAACTTCTGATCATGTGCCAGAGTACTTGTAAATAAGTAAGAAAACAATTCAGATTTCCCCACATATGTACAGTATACCTTTTTAATTCAATTTTTTTAACCAGTTTTCAAAATAAAAGAAACGCAACGTCAGCCTACTGAGGCCGCACTGTTGACCCACTAACGTACAGGCCCACCCTACCAAACCCCAAACACCACTAAGTCCAGAAATGTGACACTCCAGACAATTAGAGAGGTGTGTGTGTGTGAGTCTCACAAGCATTCACATGTGTGTCTTTCACATGGGAAAGAAAAAAAAGTGTGTAGGGGGATTACGGCTCTGGTATGCGAATCACAGCGTGCCCTTTCATTAATCTGCAATCAGAATCTTGTTTCCCGGCCCTGTGCTGTCTCCGTGTTCACCTCAAAAAGCACAATGATGCTGAGCTTTGTAGGCGTTTAATGAATAGACAGCCCTGCAAAGAAATACAGTTTCCAAGGGTGATGGCTATTGGCATATTGACTCACAGTTTGCACAAAGAGCCCACGTGAGGCTGAGAGTGCAGACATATTATAAATGGACCTCTCACTATCTGCATGAAACAAGACAAGAAATCATTATGTGGGCAAGGAGACATTTGAATTGTCACTGTGCACCTGCAGATAAGTAACTCTATAGTGAGAGATTGTTACTGAGGAGGTGGACTGGAACTAGTTGGTTGATCAGATAGTTGACAAGATTTTTACAGTCTACAGCCATACTTTGAGCTAAATGCTAAACTCAGCATGCTAACATGCTTACAGCGACAATGCTAACATACTGACGAGTAGGGCTGAACGATTAATTGCATTTGCGATAATATCGCGATATGTTAAAACGCGATTTCCTAATCGCAAAGGCTGCGATTTGGTCTCGATTTGATGACTCGCAAAGAGCAAATCAGTCTGCACTCACGCAGAGAAAGCATCAACTTAGCATGCTAACGCTACACTGTACCTTGAGCTGATCTCTGTCATTCAAACAATTCTGAGTTGAAGTTTAAAACTTTTACAGCCATTTTAATAAAATGAAGGGTTTTGTTTGGGCTTGAGTCCATACATGCAGTTAATGGATACGGACGGGCAGAACTGAAGGCGCCGTTGGCAACGAGCTAGCTCTGATTAGCGGTTAGCTCCGGTTAGCGGTTAGCTCCGATATAAAGATATGGGTGGAGGAGCTGCCACTAGAGGGGTAACAATCAGACTGATAAATGACGGTTTGGGGAGCTTTTACAGCAGCGGGCGGCGGCGTTTCGTACCGGTTTTATTAGTACAGTTAATCCCACGGCAAGACCACAGCAACTAACGTAACGATAGCCTCTCTGAGCAAGTGCAGTGTTGACGTGTCGTACGCGCAACTTCACGCGGGAGGGGCTGGAAGCAGCTCCTCTCTGTGCACTGTAAAAAATATATATGTGTGTGTGTGTGTGTGTTGTATGTATATATAAATATATATATGTGTGTGTGTGTATGTATGTGTTTTTACTTATTTAACTGTCTAGTGTGTAATTGTGTGTTGTTCATACTATACAATGATTTATTGTTTGTCTTTGTTGAATAATACAGAAGACAAAGAGCTTAAAAAATAATCGAATATCGAATAATATCGCCAATATTTGGGGAAAAAATCGCAATTAGATTATTTTCAAAAATCGTTCAGCCCTACTGACGAGCAGTTATATTAACCATGTTCACCAATTTAGTTTAGCATGTAAGCATGCTAACATGTAGTACAGCTGAGGCTGATGGGAATGTTAGGTTTTGCAGGTATTTTGCCATAAACCAAAGTATTGGACAAATTACATTTTAAACCAGTTGATGGAACTACAATAAAAAATAAAAAAAAAACCAGCTGGGGGCCACATAGGCTGAAATAAAGATCACCTCCAGTAACATTATAAAATATCAATACCTTTCTACGAAATCCAAATTTAAACATTTTATGAAAAAAAGAGCAGAGGAGTTGTTTCACACAGCAAATGCCATGTATTTCATGTGTGTGGCTGTTGTTACAGCATCTTCTAGTAACTGAACTGATAATTGTTAAAAAAAAAAAAACTTTGGGCGAGTTTCTAAGGATAGGGGCATTTTAGAGACTAAACAATTAACTGATTAACAAAAAAGGACGATTATTAAAGGGTCAATTTCAAATTACAAATTTGCACAAAAAAATTACTTACTATTTCTTCGGTATAAAGAAATCAAAGAAATCTGTTGACACTAAGTGTTTCTAGAAAGTGATGTTGCTGTTTAATCTTTTAGTATACTGTATTTATAGATTTTCTTTCAACATTGTAACACAACAAATGAAATTCCATTCACCTCAACATGTCTTGGGGTAAACAAAAAAAAAACCCTGAGTCATATATCTCACAGGTTTGAAACATAAAACCAAAACTGGCTAGATACTGATCGAGGAAAAACAAGTGATTTTAATATTGTGTCCTGACAACATTCACGAGAAGGATCCCGAAAACAAACAAGAAGAGGTAGTAATGACTCACCTTTTTATCATCCTGCAGCATTGGCACCCCATTTGGCCAGCTGTGTCGTGGAGCTGTGGAGGA
Source organism: Perca fluviatilis (assembly GCF_010015445.1). NCBI lineage: Eukaryota > Metazoa > Chordata > Actinopteri > Perciformes > Percidae > Perca > Perca fluviatilis. The sequence goes on from NC_053125.1 coordinate 16,379,204, forward strand.
ACATTAACACACAGACATTAAAGTTGAATCACACATTAAACTTTAATCACACAGACATCCTTCGACTAAACGGCACAGACAAAATCTAGAACTTCCTTAAAATCATGCACATATCGTTTTCAATGTCTGAGCTCACCAATCAAGGAAAGGTTACAGTTACACACACACACACACACACACACACACACACACACACACACACACACACACACACACACACACACACACACACACACACACACACACACACTTTGACAGTGTCCGATACTGCTATCGATCAGACAGTTCACCACCTCTGACAAGTGAGTGGTTTTTAAATGAGGGCTCTCTCGAAGATTCCATCTCATCAGTGAAGTTTTGGCTTTGCCCTTGGTCTCGACGGTGTTTGGACACGAGGATGAAAACTCTGTCTGCCTGAAGCACCGATAAAGATGCTATTGCCATCCATCACTGGTGTGTGTGTGTGTGTGTGTGAGAGCGTGTGTGTGAGCGTGTATCTACTTGCAGGATGGGAGTGACCTTTTCTCTCCTGGTGGTGTGTTTCTCTAGGCTTTGGCATTTCATTGCCTGGGTAAATAATTAATCACTGAGTCTTGAACGGGTTTGTCTGGGAGCGAAGGAGAAAGAGAGAGAGAGCGACAAAGACAGAGGACACAGTGTCTCTTTGTGAAATATTAGAAAGGATGTGTGCCTACGACACAGACGAACCGTTTCTATTCTTAACCTTAACTCTCTGACCCTGCAGCCATTACCTTTGGTTGAATCTTTGAACAGAATAGGTAAAGTACAATAAGTTTGACTGATATTCAAGTCAGGTGTTTGTTTTTGACAACAAATTCCACGAAGAACCGTGTGTCGGTTTGTCTCTTATGACTTTTTAACTTCTCTAAGCAAGCCCATTTATTCCTATTGAGGATGTAAAATAAATATTTAATAACTAGTCACAAATACATTGTTTGCCTTTATAAAAGTAGTAAATAATTACTTCAAACACCTGGGCACTGTAGTTTTTACCAAATGTAGCTCAAACAGGAGTAAACATTTGTTGGGGACTATTTTCAGCGGCAGAATAACACACATTTGGTGCTCTAGTGAGTATTTACGATAGCAGGAAGAAGGGTTGAAGGTTTTTCTAGGATGTTTAAATTATTACTTCCCGGGAATGTAATGCTGTTTTTGCCACTCACTAAATAAAGCTTGATCTTTAACAGAACTGTAGATAATTAATCATAACAACATTACATTCATTCTAATGTTATAGTTACTGCTTTCAGGGAAGAAATATATATTGCTGGTGTCATTTTTAGCAGGTTTTTTTCATTTTTCATTGAGGAACAGGAGCATTATGTTCTTTGACATTTATTTGTAACTTTAGGGCCATCTTTTGCACTCAATGCTCCATTGTTGAATGCCGTTTTAAATCAGGATGGAGGTCTGCATATCTGATTAAGATATATCAGGCTTGGGGCGCTCCAATATCTCACCACATAGAGCACGTACCATTAAGGCTGAGTCATTACCGTAAATGCTTGAAAAGATAAATCAAGCTTTAGCAAGACAGACAATACTTGTTAGTAGGATATTTTCTGAGATTTGTTTACAATACGAAAAATATAGGAACGCTCCAGCCAAAAAGATGTGTACTATGTTCAATAGCTCCTGTAATCATTAGTTTTCTTCTGCATTTGTATCCATTAGTCATGTAAAATTTCAAGACAAAGTAAGGTCAGGCAACAAGAATGTGACAGGCTTTAGCTACGCAGTGGGACTTCATACATCTTTGTGCAAAGTCCTGGAGGGAACGAGCTAAGAGGTCCAGGTGGGCTCTGCTTGGGGGATTGATATGGAAAATGCATGTGGGAACAACAAATATACTCTCGACGTTCAGTACTCCTCATGTTAGCATTAAAAAAAGCAGACACGTGTCAAGAGGGCCTGCTGAGGTATATAATATTACAAGCTAAAATACAAGGCTATCAATCCAATACTGTGAACAGGACCATCATGACTGGGACACTTTTATTTTTTTTAACATGAAAGGCGGTATTATTTGTGCAAAAGCAGCAGAGCATGACTTTGCTATCCCAAGGCGTCTAATTATCCCCCCTACTAGAGGTGGGTGTAGTCGCTGAAGATGCAGCTTGGACACATAACAAATCTCAGAGTACAATCCTCTTGTCTTTGAGTGTCCTCTGTTCTCTCTTTCTCCTCCATAGAAACAATCTCTTGATCTCGTGATTTGAGGTGGACTTGACTGTAACCGAGCTGAAACAATCCCCACCACACATTCATCTGCATTTTCACACTGAGACCTCCAACACAGTCACAGCTATTTCTGAAAACGCCAAGCGGGTGTATCATGACAAGTGTAATTCAGAGCACCAGTGGTTCGACAGGATGTGCTTCAAATAGAGGACCCTGTTTTACACACTGTTGCCCTGGAGAGCACCCACCCAGCTGAAGTGTCCCTTATCTTCCAAGAGGGGGGCAAGAGAGGAGGTCATTTTCCAGCGGACACCAAGAAATATAACATAAATGGGACTAAGTCACTATCAGCTGACATTTACAATTACTAGTCGCATTCAAGCAGGCCAATAATCATCTGACAAGCTCCAACTCTCAATCTGCTGATGCTGATTTCTCCCTCTATTGCCACCAGCTTCCTCCTACTCTTGTTTTCTTGTTGTGGTGCTTCGTGCCTTGTGCATTATGTATATTCCATATCTCAGTGGTACGTGTCTGCTGCTTTCTGCTTTCCATACCCTTGGGGGTGTTTTAATGGGCTTGCAGGCTGCTTGGATTCGTTTGGGAAACATCCTCAAGCTCAGAGCCTGCTCTGCCAAGTACGACTGCATATCTATTTGTTGCAATAAATGGTCCTAAACCCTTTAGACATAACTATCTCTGACTGAATTGTCATGAATTAATTATGAGTATGAATAGGTTTACTTCCTTCCTGGCACCATGTTTTCATTACAGATAAAAACACTGTGACAGTACACGGATTATTACGTGTTGTGACTGGGAAGTAATTAAGAAATATCATCACTCCACATTTTTCTTTATAAAATGATCAAATATGGTCATATGAAAAGCTATAGCCATGCTTCAATTTAAAGGATTTTTATCTAGAATGATTTTAATTAGAATGTTATTACTGAACAACTATACACAGTTCAAACTAGACCCTCCTGACTTCCTGTAAATGGTGCATGGTGGTTGCTGTCTAATTTGTTTCTTTCTTAGCTGTAGCTAGGGAGGCTACAACATTTGTACAAACAAAAACTCCCAATAGTAGCACTAGGATATGGCATCTAAAATAATTTATATCTCTCAAAAATATCTGCATAGAAACTATTTGTTCTACATACAACACACAAATATAGGCGTTATGCATTAACTGCTATTTCTTTTTGGCTGATAACACTGTCAAGATCACTGCAAAGGAATAACATGAGAATAAACCAACAAGAGTCCAAGACAAAATGGCACGAGATGATCTTTGCCAGAATATTTACCCCTGCAGTCAATCTCATGACTTTCCCTCTCATGTGTCAGATCATGGGAATAGAGAAAGCTTTTGCTGAAGCTGGAAAACAAGGTTGTGTTCAATTAAACTGGACATGGCAATGAAACAGTTAATTTGCGGCCGCAATGCAATGAATAGTAAACTATGACACCCCCCCCGGAGTTCTACTTACTAAAATGGCTTCAATTAAATGTAAAATTATACAAATTCAATATTTCTTTTATTTCTTCCCACCAGAAATGTGTATTTCATTGTCACATGTAAGGGGCATATGCATGTTGTGGTGTGTTCAGGCTGACTTCTAACACCTAGTGAGGACACACCATCAGACAGGCTGACTGACGGTTGGCTGACTGGCTCGGAAAAAGCTGGTTTGCATCAGCATGGAGCTGGGTTGCAAATTTGCAAGGCAAAAACTGTGTCTGGGTTGCCCGAGTGCTGACAATGTGATTGTATTGTTACCTGCCCTGGGCAAACCATTGTGCTGTAGGTCAGCAGAAACTGCTCCCAGTCAGAGATGACACAGTGCCATCTTAGCTAACAACCTCCAAGCAGCACGGGCTGATGACTGAGTCGCTAGTTACGTCACTGTACTGATAACTAAGTGACATTGGCATTAAAAGTTAAAGACAAGTCCTAAGAACTCTGCTTAAAGGAAATGACAAGATAAATATGACTAACAAGGCAGGCTGATGTATGTTCTGGCTCCAGTGTCTACTTGCAGCTTTGTCACACTGTGTAAATAGCTATAGATACACAGAGAGAAGTGGAAAAAACAGTGTTGCGTGTTTTAATATTGATCTTTGGTATTGAGGAGTTCCGCGTGGTCCTTAAAGTCAGATCCGAACATGGCCGCATCTTTAAGACCCAACCCGGCTGAATGCAGCTGGCTCTGAGTCTTGAACCTGAGTACTGGAGTTATGGTCTTGCTTTATCTCAGTATAGGACTGCAGCTAAAATTCCTTTTCATTATCGATTATTGAGAAAAATGCCCACCACAGTTTCATAAAGCCCAAGATTAAGTCTTTAAATCACTTTCTTGGCCCAATCAATAGTCATATATTCTAAACCTATTCATAGTATTATCATATAAGACAAAGAAAAGCAGCAAAATCTCATGATTTAGGGGGTGGAAAAGGGCAATCTTTGACAATGTACCCGAATGCAACTCAAAACAAAACTTTGTTGGGTAGGGTAGCTGTAAGTAAGAAAGTGCATTTCCTTAAGTAATAAGTACAATTTTCCGACAAGTTTTAAAATAGTTATTTTTGGGGACATTTTATACCTTTAACAGATAGTGGAGTGGATGATGACAGGACTAAAACATGGGTCCTGGACACAAACCCGGGACATTATTGCATGACTGGCTTTTTAACCCTTAGGCCTCCAGGGCGCCCCATTTTGAGGTACTTTTTATAATTTTTATAATATTGTATTAATTTTACAGATAACGTTTTTGATCCAAAACAACTACATATGGTTGAACTGGTACTTTTCAGTAGTATATAAATCTTCTAAAGTATCTAAATCTTCCACCACTGCATATTGTATTGTTTCTTTATTTAATTGAGCTACATTAAAACTTTCATTAATGCACCTTCCACATTATGTCATGACTAAGTAATGAGTAATGACTAAGTTGGATAAGGTTAAGGAAGGCAGAATGTACCTGTATGTATTTTAGAGGACTCATGAGAAACTGAGTGCTATGGAAACCTGTCATTAATGAGGTTACAGGCTTTACAGTACCTAACAGCAGCTGACTCCCATTCACACTAGGGGTGCAAGATATATCGACTCAATATCGTTATCGCAATACATCGAAAGTGTCGCAATAAGTATATATTTAGTTTATTTTGTGGAGCGCTGCGTCCCGTCCGTTGGCTGTGTGGCTTAGTTGTGTTTGATTTAGAGCTCGCTTGAAATGCTAGAATGATCCTGTTTCACTGGCCAGTTACCGTGCCACTTGCACGTTAGTGCACGTCACCTACAAACCCTATGGAGCATGCCACGTGTGTGCATATTTCAACAGAGTGACAGTGTAAGTGAAGTGAAGTTGTGCCCTGTTCTCTTTTATTTATTTTATACTGTACAACCAGTAAAACATGTCCTGTTCTGTAGACATGGTCCTCATTTATTTATTTATTCATGTTGGACCAGTCCAATATGACTGTCAGTTGAAATAAACCTTGTGTTGTAAGAAAACTTAATTTGTTATGAATCTATTTTGATGCGTTTTCCCGTAACTTTTGTAATTTTACATATGTTTAAAAATATTTAAATTAATATTGATATCGCAATATTCAAAATCAATATTGCAATATCACATTTTGTCAATATTGTGCAACCCTAATTCACACCACAACATTTAAATGACCAATATGTTCTTCCCCTGGAGACTTTCCAAAATCATAATCAGATCAAGGATTCAATCTGTGCATCAAATGACTATCATTCATTCAGATATTGGCCATTGTTGGCCGGCAATAACAGTGCTTTATCTGCTCCTTGTGCCATTCAATATATAATATATTGCTCCTGTTTTCTATGATAGGGAAGATTGGAGGACGATTACTGAAGGGGAGAGATATTTTCATACTGGCAGCTTGGCTGAGCTCCCTTTATTTTGTTACTTTTATTTTTTTGAGTTTTCTCCAGGGGAATTGAAACATTTCATCTTGGAGAAACAGGTGCAATAAAAGTGAGATTGCTGTAGAGTGTCCCCTAAAAGTGGACTGTATTAAAATCCCAGAGATACCCTCGGAACTGGCAGTCAGAGTCATTTTCAAACGATTGCTGCGGGTGGGAAATTTCATCTGGAAAGATAAGGCTTAAAATAATTTTTCCTCTAGAAATAGTCCAGTTGAAATAAATGTTACCTGTTAGGAGTTTTGTTTGAAAACAGGAGTTATTGTGTGGGGGAGGAGTGATTGGTCAGGCTGAGCTAAATCCTGGCTGTAGCTTCTTATTGAGCAAACAGACATAAGAGTGGTATCAATAGTGTCATCTAACTCTTTGCCATGAAGTAAATAAGCATATTCACGTCAAACACATTCCTTCCTGGAAAGTGTCAAGAAATGCAGCAAGGCGTCAACAAAGGCAGTAAAGAAGAAGACTGCACGCTAATAAAAATGGATGTAAACAAAAGGATCCAAACGATGCATTTTGGTAAGCAGCACTGAATGTAAACATAACTTGTTGGTTTGCAAGAAAACACAGGGCGTCTTTAACATGCAAAAATACAAATAAATAGGACTTTAAAACTGTAGTGATTTGATCTCCGGCCTCTCATACCCCCTGGAAACACAAACAAACAGTCACCTCCTTAAGGTCATTTTCCTTCAGTGTCACATATCTGACACCTGTTGTTTTTGTTGTGCCCTTAGACGACTGAAATCTATCCACAACCATTTCTGTATAACTGTGGGTTTGAGTTGCTGGTCTAAACACCGCACACTATAAAACTGCATACAGGTAGACAAGGCTAAGAGACAAAAACAGAGAGCTTGAGTAACGTAAGAGGCTCGCTAATAGATCACAAAAATCCATCTTCTCTTATCTACTGGCAGTAATTGAATGCACATTCCGAAAGTTGTTGCCTGAAGTGTAGATATGAGTATTTCTCTCGAGGGTCTCTGGTGAACTTTTCAACAAAGGAGACTAGTCTTTCAGAGACAAGAGCCTGTTGTCGCTACATAGCTCGGTCACCTGAGAGATCTGTTCTGCTTATTTAAGCTGTGTGTAACATTATAAATTCATAATTTATAGCTTGACACTACTCAGTCAGACTGTGTGTGTTGGTGTTTTGTGTGAGTGAAGGGTCAGTGAGAAGGGAGATCATGTTCATGTGGGTGACATGGGAGAGGTGAGGTGATGGAAAAGTAAGCTAACTGGTAGGCTTGCACGATTCGGGGAAAAACATGAATTACGATTTTTTAGCTTTTTCTTTTCTCACAAAGTGTGATGTTTATTGGACAGATGAACCATGACAAAACAAAACAATTTGGCAGTACCAAACATAGAATTTGTTTTGGCACCTATCGCACATTGCACATCACCACAAGCCTGTAAACATAGAGGCTTCAATGAATAAAGAAAATAATGTACATACTGGCCATTTCAGTACAGTAGGCTACCAAAAATAGTGACATATAACACACTAGACTAAATATGGCCCTGATACAGGCTCTATCTGAACTCCTGAACATGTCTTTACATAATTAAAACATGTCAATCAACATGCTGCAGCTACAGCTTCAGTCTCTAGAGAATTGGAGTTTGTCAATTGCCAATTTAAGTACAGTATCAAAAACAGAATGATTTCTTTGCACAGTCTTTAACGGCTTGCCTTTCATGTCTTCAGCTGTCCTATCAAAATAATGGCTGAAAATGCAAAAAAAAAATCCAAGTCATTTAAAAATTAAATCGCTAACAGGGGTGAATCGAGATCGCATTTTTGCAACGATTAATCATGCAGGCCTACTAACTGGTCTGCCATCCATCTGACTGTCTGTTGTTTTTGTTTATTGTTCTTTATATTCTTTGTCTACGGTGTATTTGTCACATCTTTAGCGCTGGGTATCGGTCAAAAATGTTCGATGCCGGTACCAATACCAATAGTGTGACTTTGATACCGTTTCCTAAACGATACTGTTGTGTTTTTCTAAATTTTCTAAAACAAAAATAAATTACAACATTAGACATTACGGCACTAATCTTTTTATTTATTTTTTAGCTCCTACCATGTGAGCCTTCTCTGTGTAACATAGTTTTTCCTGCGTGTCTCTACAACGTATAACCGGACATGTTCTGACAGTAATGTGACCTAAAATTGGGGATAAATTATCAACATTGCCCGCCAAGATTACAGCTATCTGGCGTTAGCACGCAGCTGACGTTACTGTTATTAGCAGTGGACACTAATAGAATAGCAGCATTTTCTACCATCAAAAATCGGAGATAAAGGCTTTTAAACCAAATACTACATAACCGTGAATGTTACAGGAGTAACGGTAGGTTTCCACACAGCGAAATTTCGCTTTGCTCTCATTGAGGTTGAATGGAGACGAAATTCGCCCTGATTGAGCGAGATGAGAGCGAATCGCCGAGGGGAGCGAAATAAAGTTGACGAAAGTTTAACTTTATTCAAATGAGGACCACTCGAGAACCAATCAGGTCCGCGTGTTTGTGTTTGGAGGCGGGAGTTAAAAAAAAAGTCTGACCAAGATGGTGGTCATCAGCGCCGTATCATGAACATTTTGATGTGATTAAAATGTTTCTACACGAACATCTGTACTTCTATCAACACGAATTGTGTTTTATATGACACACAAACTTAATTAGGGCACATACACCACTAAATACATCACTGTATCTGAACTTTTCAGCTAGCCGGCAGGCTAATCGCTAGCATATTCGGACATTGGATTTCATTGTAGCCTAGCCAGGTAGCTAGCTAGCTAGGCTGCTTGTGCATTTGTTTGATTACATGTTTTATTGGCAAACATTGACGCTTGTAGCAACACGGATTGTTGTTTATATGTCACACGAACTTAAACAGGGCGAAGACACACCACCAAATAGACCACTGGAGATAGTTTAAACACTCAAAATGATTCAGCTAGCCGACAGGTCACCCGCTAGCATGTTAGGCATTGCATTTCATTGTAAGCATAGCAAGGCAGCTAGGCTACATAGCCAGGTTACCAGAGCACTTATGAGCTAACATTTTACCGATGGTTTGCTGCTGTGCATTTTTACCGCCCTGTCTTCTGACAGCCCGGGACATTTAAAAAAATGTTGCGGTCTTGCGTGTTGTTTTCGCGACCACGCCCCCCGAGGCAAACTTTCGCTGGCCGAAATTCGCGAGGTGTTTCGCTGTGTGGAACCCTACCGTAATGTGACCCGGAATTGGGGAGAATTTAACAACATTGGCAGCCAAGATTACATCTTTTACTGCCATTAGCATGCAGCTACATAGGACAATGTTAACACCGCAGTAGCTTAAAAAACACTCCAGTGTTCCTGCCTGGAGCAGATGACCAATCCTATGTGCCATACACACTGCCTGCGTGGCATGAGCATGTCAGCTGCGTGGCGTGTCCGTTTTTATTTTGGCTCCCCATACCAACAGGTTAGAGCTTGCACACTGCCTGCGTGACACGCACGTCTCAGGCTCGAGCCACGCCGAAAACGCGAAAGTGTTTCCTGGCAAAATAGAATACAAAAAGATGTTTATACTGTATGTCATTTTGACACAAATACATATTAATAAATGACAGTTTGAAAGTCTCTGTTTTGACATAAATGCAGATATAAATGTAATTTTAAAAAATAATAATAAATAATTATCGATTTTCAAATATTGCACCTGTCCATACAGAACTAAATATTCTGTAGCCTATTTTCCCGTCAATACTGCCGACGTTGTCTTTACTGGAATCAAATCCGTATATATTTATGTTTAACATGAAGTATACTGCTGCTTGAGTGCAGTAAATCAATGGCAAACATACTTGTGTACAGACAAGGCTAACAGCAGCAGTGCTGGGTCAGACATGTTTCTGGTGTGCAAAGACATAGAAAAATCCACGCAACTGACATGCAACACAAACACCACGCTCACGCCACGCAGCCAGTGTGTAGCCGGCGTAAGAGTTATGTGACACGGAGCTGAGAGTAGAAAAAACTGTTGAAACTGGAGCATTCAGAACAGTTGGAAATCTGAATGTTTTAGCTCAAGGGGATTTCTCTGAAATACGTTTACCTCGTTATTTGAAGGTTTGGCCACGTTAAACATGATAAACCGACATTATAACATTGTAGATATGACAGAAAATACTTTTATGTGTGTTGGTCTCTAGAGCTGGCAAAATGTGTGTGACCTACATCAAGCAGTGTACCTGAACAAATAGACAACAATAATAATAAATAGAAATATGGAAATGTTTTTTCTATTTAAGGTGGGTGACCTCCAACGAGCAATGTACCTGAACACATCCTGTGTAGACACATTTGTCACTTAGCTTTGCTGTTGTGAGCACAACAGCAATTTTGGAGTAGTGAGTCAAACGTTTTTGTGACCTGTCTGTATATAAGATGTTAAAGAACAGGAAACACCTACCATCAGTAATCAGTAATACTAATACACTACACTAATACACTGGTACTACTTCCACCAACAAGATTTATCAATATTTAAAAGGCACACAGTTAGTTAATCAGATCTGTGTTTACTGATACTGATCAATAAATTCTGAATGGCATCTGATTTACAAATAATATGGTTCTTTATTTAATCTCAACATGCAGCCTTGTTTTTGTGCTATATCTTTCTCTTCTCCAGGTGCTACATTAAAGCTGGTCTACTACCAATTTCATTTTATCAAGGCTTTAATCTCATACATGTGCTCATGAACATAAAGTAAAAAAGAAAAAGGAAAAAAAGCAATTTGACCAGATTTCCTTGTAGTCATCAATGACTGGTGTGACCCATTTCTCTGCTGAAAGAGAACTGCAGCATTCGATAAGGCGGTCGATTTAGGCCTCTTATCAGCTCTGAGGCTTTTAAAATCCAGCTGAAATGTCAATACACGATTTTAAAGTCTGTGTAATGACGAAAAATTGGTGCTGTCTCCTCCACTGCTTTATCCAGCTTTTAATAACCTGCATTTACAGTAAATGAGATAACCTTCCACACCTGATAACGCTTCCCATAAAAGAGCTCGACCTATTCATCCGAGTGACGCTATTGTGTAACTTTTTCAATTGCGGCTCAAAGAAACACTCCTAAATATCTGTTATCAAACAGAAGCAAAGGAGAAATCAATTAAATATAAGACTTTTGATCTGAGTGTTGGACACGTGTGCTTAACGAGAGGACCTAGAGCTGTCTTATTTGAATAAGCCTGTTGTAATTAGGCAATTGTATCCGTGGTGAGTTGTCATATGGACCAATTTATATAAAGTCAGCCCTCGTTAAGGATCAATCTACAGCATTCTTTTTTGAACGCTTTGTTTTGATATTAACTTTCTACTTATGCAACTGCTGTTGTTCTATTCAAACTAGTCAATGTACATTTATGGAGGTCAATCAATTGACCTGATATTGATCAGCTGGTCCAATAAGAAGTGTCTGAAATGTCAAAATACCTCCTCTAATTTCAGATTATACCATGAGGCGAAGTGTGTGTGTGTGTGTTTTCTGTGTGTTGTGTAATATGATGTGTCCAAACATCCTTTTCTGATGGCTTTGGGCAGCAGTCTGATGAAAACAAGTCCTGTCTCCTCTCTATTACCCAGCAGCCTCTTTATTACCCAGCAACCCCACCGCCCTGTGGATCCTCCTGATCCAGGAGCTTTGAATTGTACATAAAGCAAGTAAACTACCCTAAATTAAATTTATTATTAAGTTGATCATTCACATTCAAACAACCATTATGTGAGCAAAACTCTGTTTCTATGTCTTAAGGATGATATCTTTCCATATATTATCCAGGTTTGATTCTAATAATTACAAAGGCCAACAAAGTTAAATATAATATGTATAATACATTATATGATTATTAATGGATTGAAAATAGCGCTACCCATACAATAGCATTGAGCTCTATTTTCATGTTTACATCCTGTTTCATGTCGAGTCTTCCTGCAACAGCAGCCCTGGTGCGAAGCAAACTAGACCATGGGCAAATATTATTTGCATACACTTTCAATGGCTTGTTTTGTCTAATAGGCTGCAGCATGGGTGGAGTCTGTCACTAAAGGCAAGAAAATGTGTTTACCAAACTAAGCATCTTGTGTAAGTCATTGTCAGGATAGTTGTAAAACCAGCCTGCCTGGAGCTAAAACACAGGTCAGAAAACCATCAAAGGGTTTTAAGAGACACTCGATGTATGACAGGTGCTCGTACACAGCTGTTAACATCATGTTTAAAGGCGATAAACGCCAGACAGGACAGGTTTTGGCTCAGGCATAATGCTTGTATGCCGTTTGACCCAGAGTTTAGTGGGGCTACGTGTTAGATGTGCAAACAAAGCCCAAGGCCTTGTACATGAGTTCTGGTTAACTGATTCAGACCACTCCTCCTCCACCTCTCCACTCCATCCCAACAAAGAACAAATGTCCCCAATAACAGCCCTCCATTCACTCATTAACTTCACCTGCCTGCATGTGCAGTTTGTGCAGGGTATAATGGAAACTTTCAGCTACGTGACATTTCCAGCACTGTGTGTGACATACTGAAACAAAGAGGTGCAGTTTTTAGTTTTGTCTTCACACAGATGCACATTTACATTTTACAAGAGCTAAAACAATTACTCAATTAATTGAATAACAGATCAACAACCATTATTTGGCAACTATTCTGGTGATTAGGTATTTGTTTCAGTCACTTTTTAAGCAAGAATAGCAAGCATATGCTGGTTCCAGCTTTATGAATGTGAGGAGTTGTTTCTTTTTTTGGTTTTAGATTAATGTTAATGTTAACATTTAAATGCAATATAATTGGGTTTCTGTAATGTTAGTCGTAAAAAAGGTGGCTCTGGGAAATTATAAAGGGTATTTTTCAAACACTTTGGAGGCAAAACAATGAATTAACTGATTGATAAAATAAAACTTTTTGATTAAGAAATCTATCAATGCTGAAAAACAAATTAAGATTTAAAAATGTACACATGGTGGGTATTTTACAGGGTGATTTCAGTGATTCTTTATTTTTAAATTTCACTATCTGTAGGCTAACAAAAGCTTTAAAAAGTCACTATCTCTACCAGAATTGTATTTCAGGTAAAGAGGAAAAGGTTTTGAAATAACATGTAGACCTGTATGCAGGAAAATAAACCACGTATTGGAGCACTTAAATTAATAAAAAAAATATGAAACAATACCTTTTATTTTTAATTTTTTTCTATTTACGGGCATGCCTATACCTACGGTTCATACATTACTACTATAGCTATACATACGTATCTATTCATTTGTTATCTATTCAGTTTGTGTTTAGCATATGTCATTGTGTGCAACAGGTGTACACTCACATCTCCATTGTCCGTAAAAACTACCTTACATTCAAAAACTAACTTAAACAGTCTTATACCTTTCAACCTTATTTACTGTGGCACCATATTAACATTATACATTACCCATAACTATCTTAATTAACATAACAGCATGACGCCATTGTAGTATATCTTTGTTATTTAAAGCGTGCACGCGCCATATGGCTGACATCACTACTCAACGTTCACCTGTTGCAGTGAATAACCGTCGAAGCTGTGCTCACAGCGGTTTAATAACGCATTAACAACACTTGGCACACTCTTTAAAGTTAATTTAGAGTATTATTTTTCATGGAAAGAGAGCCATAAACGCTAGCAAATGGTGTTTCAACTTACCTGTTGCGCTAAGCGAAGGTGTGGCACTTTGCCCCAGGTATCAAAAATGCACGGATAGCTTCAGTTGTCATTTAAGTTGTTTCTCTTCCGGTCCATTATTGAGTGGAAATTAGAAATACAGGTGAACAAGGTAGTGGCTCCATTGAACAGCTTCAGTTGGATATGCCTTCCTTCCTTTGGTTTGAGTTGTTGTGGAGAAGAGTTCCCCCCCCTCGGTGACTCCACAGTCCCATGTCTCCTGTTTGAACAGCCGTCTGATGGTTGGTTAGCCTGGGAAACTAGTAGACCCACTGTCAAGTTGCACACAGTTAACTAAAACTGTTTCCTGTCACAACTATCAAAATAAAACGTATGAAACCTGACAAAAAAACACATTATTTACAATATTTATGATGGTGAAATGTAACTTATTTACTCAAAGTACTGTACTTGAGTCAAATTTTGAGGTATTAGTTTACTTGAGTTTTTCCATTTTATACTATACGTGCTTTTACTCCACTACATTTTTAGGGGCAAATATTGTACTTTTTCCTCAATTTATTTGATAACTTTAGCTTCTAGTTACTTTGTAGATTTGGATTATTAATACCAAATTAGTATGTATTATTATTGATTACTGTAAATTATCCAGTATTCAGTTGAAATAAGCCCCAACTTTACCAGCTGCAACATCAAAGTGATGTACACATTAAAGGAACACACCGACTTATTGGGACTTTAGCTTATTCACCGTATCTCCCAGAGTTAGATAAGTCCATACATACCCTTCTCATGTCAGTGCGTGTCGTAACTCTGTCTGACGCACCCACCGCTAGCCTAGCTTAGCACAGATCCTGGAGGTAACCGGCTCCAACTAGACTACTGCTCCCAATAAGTGACAAAATAACGCCAACATGTTCCTATTTACATGTTGTGATTTGTGTAGTCACAGTGTGTACAAATAACAAGGTCACATGAGACACAGCCGTCTTCTAACCGTATACATACTGGGAACTATATTCTCAGAAGGCAAAGCAATGCTACTTGGGCGGAGTGATTAGCGCAACACCTGAAAAGCACCGTTGTTACTCTCTGCTCCTCACCACGGAGCTTCTCAGGTGCTGCGAGCAAATCACTCCGCCGAGGTAGCAGAAGTAGCAGTGCTGTAGCAGTTGATCATATGGCTTGGCTGTGATTATGGTGGAATCACCCCTTAACATTTGCTACCCACTTAACTTGGCTTAACCCCAGAAAAGGGAAAAAAAACCTGACAGAGAGTCTGATTCAACATTGAAACAATATACAAAACAGTTTTTATAATAAAAAAGAGGTATATTTTGGCAAATGAAGAAAATAACTCTGCTGTATTGCAATGTTATGCACTTATAAATGTTTTCAGGAATTATCTATCAAAACTGTTCTTGAACAATATATTTTGTGTGGCAGTTTTGCTGTGTTGTATAACGTGATAGACAAATGACTTCCCTGAGAATGACGGATGCACAGACAATAACACGATTGCAGTTTATGGCCCTGGTCTGGGTTGTGCTTACACATCAGTTATTTAATAAAAAACAAGTGGAATTCTTCTTTTACTGCAAACTAATCTGAATAACTCTGACTCCAATAGGTGTGAGAATGTGTAGGTGTGTCACCTTGTCTTTCTGTATAAACACTTTTCCACAGACACAGGCTTTTGAAAAGAGGAAATAATCAGGAATATCATTGAAAAACACTGGAGGTGTTTTCCTGCTCTGGCTGTGGTTGACAGGATGGCAGCTAACATTTTGGCGAAGATACAGAACATGACAACAATGTGACACATCAAATGCTAAATAGAGCCCCTCTTGGCATTTTCAAAGACACGGCCAGTGGTGCTGCACGAATACAGTTCTCACTCCGCTGGTTTCTCCTTATTTACTTTTTTTGCAAAAGAGCTTCTGTGAAAGACTGAAACAAAGAGGAAAGTTGGGGGAGTTTCCAAATGTTTTAATAAAAAACATAAATAAATAGTTTAATAGGCTTTGTTGCAAAGAGTGAAATAAGAAAATACCACTCTTTCTCATATCTGTCTGTTCAATTTGAACAGCCAGGAGACTGTTAGCTTAGCATTAAGACGGTCAAAGGAAACACATACTCTCCTGTATAACCACAACTTGTTGCTTTTACACTTCCATATTTTTTTAAAGATTAAACAAAGAGATATGGCATGCTAGTTAGTGAGCTTTAAAAGTAATGGCAGATTTTAAAACCTTTGGACAAAGCCAAGCTAGTTGTTTCCCCCTGCTTCCAGTTTTTAATGCTAGGCTAAGCTAACCATCTCCTGACTGCAATCTGACTCTTGGAAAGAAAGTAAAGAAGAATTATAGAATTATAGATAGTGAAATTTCCATTTGTTTGAGAACTCTAAGGGGGTTCTTGTCTACGTTTGCTGAAAAGTTGATGCTCAAAGTATTTTACTGCAATTGTCTGTATCCCCTACCATGTTTAATTTCCTCTTCTGTCCTGAGCATTCGAATCAGAAAACGCAGCAGCACAGAGTGGACGCTCCAATCTCTTTAACCTATCACAGCCAAACAGCTCTTCTAACATCTCCCGTTTCCTACTGTTCACCTGAAATCAAAATAGAGAAACCTTATCAGCGTCTCTCCTCCCAGCATGCTGCAGAGGAATTAGGTCAGGGCTTGTTGGTAGTTATCGTTCCAAACTGGGGAAATGTGGGGAAAGAGTACAAGATAGAAGGGAAGGAATACGCGACAGTTGTGTGTCAGTGATTCAATTTGTATGATGAAGGAAATCCCAAATAATCAACTAATTATCTGTGGACACTCATAAGAGTGATTGCACTGATGAGTTAAAGAGGAGTGTTTTGGAGATATAGAATGCATTGTGTCTCAGAACAGGATCTGATTGTCTTAAAGAAGGATGATCTGAGGTCTCTGAGCTTGAGGACCCTAATGGAGTTGAGAGTGACAAATTAATTGAAGACCCTGTTCCTCTCACACTCTATAATAAGCCACACAGTCACAGGGGCATCATCAGACTTCTCAATAGAGAATATACATTGTGTTGGCAAAGCACATGATATCTATATGACTTGTTTTTCAGTCTTTAAGCATTGTGGCGATAATCAGACTTTTGTCAATTGCTCAAACTCACGTTGAACCGGACCCTGAAGTCTTGTATGACTCAGAGATGACCGTAATGAAGTCCACTTTACGATCCCCCACAATGCTCCTCTGTGCTTCTCAAGAAAGGGGGAGTTTTGAAGCAGCATATGAGCATGTGATTTCATCAAAGTATAAACTATGTTTTTTCTGTTAAATTAAAAAAAGACACACAAGACAAAACTCATATTAAAATGTAAACTAATTGATATGCTACGTTTAACTAACCATCCACAGGTCCTAAAGAACGACATACTGAAGAATTGCTACTACTACGCTACATATTTGCTATAACTCACCTCACAGACAAGTAATGGTACTTTGTAAAGTGTAAGCTTTGTCTTTAAGCAGCCTAAAATTGGTGTGATTTTCCTCTGCAAACTGTTTAGTTCATCAAATACGGGCTACTCAAACAACCAGAGAATATGTACTATATATTTTAGCTTATACTGTGCAGGGTTTGGCTGCCAGTAAGGTTAAAGTGTTCATTTATGGCTGGTTCATCTGGCCTGTTAGAGCAGAAGAGGGAGAAATATGGGTGACTCTTAGGCTTCCCCTTTGCTGAAAATACAGGTTACAGTTGAAAAAAATACAAGGATGACAAAACTAGGGCCCTTGCT
Source organism: Perca fluviatilis (assembly GCF_010015445.1). Lineage (NCBI taxonomy): Eukaryota > Metazoa > Chordata > Actinopteri > Perciformes > Percidae > Perca > Perca fluviatilis. Next base: position 16,396,893 of record NC_053125.1, read on the forward strand.
TATAGAGTAAACGCAGCTGAAATTGAAGAGGCTATTTTAGGGCTGAGTAAATAAGAGGCAATGTCATACTGTACCTACTGTAGGACAAACACACACACACACACACAAACATACACATACACATATACACACACACACACACACACACACACACACACACACACACACACACACACACACACACACACTGTATGACCGGTTCAACAAACAGTAGTGCAATTATATGCAGGTGGTATGTGCTAGCAATAGTCAAGCCCTCATTGTCATACAGACTGGAAACAGCCCCAATAGCCAACAGACATGAGCTCACCATCATTACAATGAGAGGTGTGTCCAAGCCTATCACTGCTATGGACCTGATGTTGCCGTGGAGACAGGACACACACACACACACACACACACACACACACACACACACACATATACACTCGCACACACAGCTTGGCTTAGAGTGACACCACTGGGAAATTAAAATGGTAACCCAAAGCAACAGGCTTTTATTGGCCAATCACAGCTTGATCCTGAATGTGTTTGCCTTGCAAGTTTGTGTGTGAGCGTGTGTGCGTATTTAGCGCAGGGCACTGTACAGGTGCACTGCACATGCAGCGCCTAATTATATTGACAATGTCAGCCAGTGTTGGAAAAATATTCACCACGCTTGTCTGGTATTCGGCATCAAGCGCAGAAGAGCAATTACTGGCCTATCAAATCATTTTACAGCTATGTTGTGTTGGTGTGTGTGTGCGTGTGTGTGAGGCTGTCAGCACTGTCAGAGTTTTCCGACTGGGGAAAAAAAAACAAAAAGAAAACATGAATTACCTGTTCCGCAGCATGCTCTGCAACTTAACTTATAGCTACTGTATATCAGTAAGTCAGAACTGGGCTAATTGTAGCCAATTAGAAGAAAGTTGTTCACATGAGTCATTGTCTTCTCTGAAATCAAAGGCAATAAATACAATGCTTTCATGCCTAAAGCAGAAACATGATCGCAACATCTTGTTGCAACCTCTAACCACAGTGAAAAGCCTGAGGCGATGCAGTGGAGGCAAAAAGTGAACCAATTTATTACATTAAAATGTTCCATACAAACGATGCATACACACTAGTTTCATATTGCTTCAGACATAAGTTTCTTTTCTGCTTGAATTCCAGTTAAGCAACTCTGTAACAAAATGTAAGTACAACATTTATGAAAATATAAATCTCTAAACAGGTAAGTCAGTCCTGACAATACAAAGAATACAATAGAAACATTCATTATACCAGTATGTCAACTATGAGTTGCAAACATGTAAGTTATTAAAAGTCATTCAAGTTACTTAACATACAATAATACAGTTTACTGGCTTCCATATGGACACATTCAAATATACTCTTAAACTGGCATTCCAATATATTTTATAAGAGGACTCTTTTTTTAAACGTTTTAGCAAAGATAGCACATTGTCTCTATCATAAACATAATCACAGTAGAACACTGAAACCATTTGGTAACAATATAATTACAGTACAAGCTTAAAAAAAATGAGACAGTCAAGAAAATGAAACACAAACCATAATCGGGACTTTGGCAATTACATAATATAATTGTTTTGTTTTTTTAAATTTAGAAAGAGTTGTAGGGAAATAAAGTATTTTAAAGCTTGATGCTGCTACCCGATTTGAAATTATCCAAGGGCTGTTCTCTCAACAGTTCAAAACTAGTAAACATACAATAAGATAGCCCTTAAAAAGTATATGTCAAAGTGTAAGTGTGGGGTTTTCAATCATGCCTGGCAGATCATTGGTTTCATCAGAGCTCAAAATTGCGTTTTGGGTTATTACAGACATGCTTAACAAAAGCGATCACGGTACCTGCAAGGTACAACCTCATAGATGAACTCATAAATAATTCATCTATTCTTTTAGATTGTCAGCAAACCAGATCTTTTATTTCAGCCTGTCATGATGTTACCAGGGTCACATTTCTGTGGGCTGTGAATGTGTCAAAAATAACTGTATTTGTGGAAAGAACTTCAGAATGTTTAAATAATATTTGTGCAGAAAAGATATCAACAGTGAGGAAATTTAAAGACTCAGAAAAAAATAACAGCTTTTGTTCGATCATAGAGTATAAATTCGAAGCACAAAGTACAAGTAAATGCAAAAAAAGAAGAAAAATTGATTTAAAGTATAAAATTTGGTCATGTTTTTGGCTATGAAAGCAAAAGATGTAACTTAAATGTGTGTTCATCTGTAACATTTCTGCTTTGAATCTGTACTTGGATGTTGACAAAAGCAGTTTTTCTTCTGTGTAACCTCACAGTTGATACAATTTTATTTATTTTGATATTCCTATTATTATTATACATCTATTTATTATTTGTTATATTATTATTATTTGTATTATTATTTTACATTTAATTTTGACAATCTTTTTTTTTTTTTAAGCTCAAAATCTTATTGACCCTTATTTGATCCCATATATCTCCAAATGTTCCTGTCTCTGCTCTCAGGTGTTAAGATGGCGGCATCTTATTATGTTGTAATGATACCGGGCATATAAACAGGGACTGTAGCATTTCAAGTGAGTTAGCTCTAGCCTGCAAGTACCTGGATAGTCTAGTGTATTTTTGTAGGCAAATTCAACACCTATTTTAAGACAACTCTAGATCACTTTAAACGATTTAAACAATGTTTCATATGAATACATTTAAATAATTTCACAAACCACTCATAAAGTGCTTCCACCTACTGTCTAAACCTCTAAATATATTCACATGGCCAAGTTGTTTCAGTGCAACATTGGGCTTATCACTCCTTCCTTTTCTATCTGAACATCTGAACAAACTCCACTAAACCTATAGTAAGTACACTGGTTAAGGCGTGAATGTGTATGGTGCTATGCTACACTATGCTCAATAGTGGTGTTTCCCTTAAAACAAACAGCACACAAACTGATGGAACTGCAGGTAAATTCACACCAAATTTACGTAAACTGTTCCAAGAAATTTCTACAACTATCATTACAAAGAGCAATGCCATTGATCTCTCGTGTTGTTGACTGGATTTCAGTACACTGATCGTGTAGATTTAACATCAATGCAAGTATTATGTAACTGTGTGTATACTGTGTTTACAAATTCCCTGCATTTTCATAAATCTTGTTATCTGCACATAAAGAACATTTTAAATTCCAGGCACTCACTTTGATTGCATTAAGCACAACATAACATTTTTTAAGGAGTTGCACAAATTGCAGCAGCCAGAAAGGGATATGTACATATGTTCATAGTTCTTCCTTTTTTTACAGTACCGACTGATGTTGATACAAACATAAATCTACTCTTAAACATTATGGCTTAATGTGCACAATGTAAATAATGATAGTGTATAATGAAAGTGGCCTAAGATCACTGGAATGGCTTTGAAAATGTTTGACCAAGACATTTGAATAATAACTTTGTTCTTCAAATGCAAAAGGACACATAATGGCAAACTAATACCTCACAGAATATACCTTTTTCTTTTTTTTCAAAAACTTAGAATATTTCTAACAGTCTTCGTGTGAAAAACAAAGAGAAACTGTATTATAAGTTGGAAGTAAGTAATACATAATTTGAGTGCAGTGTTAAAACGGTCGGCCCATTAACTACCCAGAGGGCTGACATCTGCAGCTGAATCACGTGGCTGTAAACAAGTATCAACTGCAACCCCAGAGATTCTAAACCTTTTAACCTATCTTCACCTGCTTGTCCTAACTCCACCTGCTTCTTTGATCTCCACCTATCACTGCAGAAGTTCAGTCTTTTTTGTAGGCGTGGTCGACTCACCTTCCCCAGAGTCAGACACGTTGATAGGGCTGTCCCTGGAGAAGACCTCGGTTGACTCCCTCCAAATGCAGTCGGCAACAGTCTTAAAGGAATGGTTGCCACATTTTGGCCGCACCTTCTGCGAGGCATTGTTGACAATCTGTCGGCTGTTGGAGGTGGCTATCTTTATCTTGAGAGCTGCATCGACACGATCCACTACTGTGTATGTGCCAATACTGCCGTCCTCGAAGCCAATGATGATGTTAAGTGCTCGCTGGGAGAGAGACAGGGAGGTGGGCGTCTTGTATAGGGAGCATGTGCCGATGCTCTTACCATCAGCTAGGCGCATCACGATCAAATTGGACACAACGCCAGCATCATCGTCTTCATCACAGTTCCGGAAACAGATATACACTAGATAACGTCCATCTCTTGATAATTTCTGACGCCAGATTATACCAGCAGCATGGACAAGCCTCAGCTTTCCGCTGTGAAGATCCAGGACATTAATATTCTCATCACCTTTGGAGACAATTCCTAGTTTCCCATTGGGCGAGATCTGGAAATCCTCTAGATTTTTGAGGAAATTGGTTGGCAGCTGGACTCGCCTGCAAACTGACTCATCTGCCACACTCCAGATGAAAACGGTCTCTGTGGATGTGATGAACACGACACAGTCAGGGCAGTCAGGAATGAGCTTGAAGTTGACGATGGTAATGCCATCATCACAGACAAACTTCTTGGATACGCTGCCCGACCACAGGCTGACAGCGAGGAGCTTGTTTTTGGAAGTTCCCACAAGGAAAGTGTTTGCTGTGGTGACCAGTGCATTCTGGAGGGTAACTAAAATGTTGCAAACTTTATGCCCAGTCCCTAGTCTCCAGACTCTAGAGGCATTCTGCTCGCAGAGGGACACTACAAACTGGTCGTTGTGGGTGATTAACAACTGTGATATTCTCTGTCCATTGATGCGGAAGATGTTTTCTCCTGTGTTGGTTTGCCAGATGTACTGACTGGACTTATCATCTGAAGTCACCATGAGATCCCCTGAGGAGGTTAGGACACAGTTCTCCACTATGCCCTCGTGCTTAAAGACAGTCTCAATAAAGCCAGTGCTGAAGTTCCACTTGTGGACAGCTTCTGAACCGTCCATGGTAAACACATAATCCTCTCTGCCAGTCAGCTGCAAGGTCTGGATCTTCTTGCCTGTTTTGTCGATATTGGACATGGCGGTGATGATATCAATGTCCCAAACAGACAGCACTCCACTGCTGGCAACAGAAAGGAGCAGGTTGTGGTGGGCTGATTTAATGAGTTTGACGATAGCCCCTGAGATCTCAATAAGGCTAGCCATGCATTGCCCACTGTCCCTCCTCCAGACAAAGATGGAAGAGGTGTTCTCCATGGAGGCCACAATGCTTTGTCCATTCTTAGAGAGAACAGCAGCCACAAAGCGTTCAGTGCGTTTGGCCTTGAACTTCTCTACCATTTTCCATACTTTTGTGTCCAGAACCTCGATACTTCTGGCCTTGCAAATGAGAATGGAGCGTTGGTCCTCAGATAACTCAATGCCCACCACTTCACTGTCATCCCCTCTACAATCGTAATCCTCCATCAGACGTGGGTTGGTGATCTCTTTGGTGTTCCATACTGACAAACTTCCTTCATTGTCAACCATCACCATTTGGTGAAGGGTGTCCAGAACTAAAATGGACTTTACGAATCCCCCAGAAAACTCAGAGGTCACAGTGGCCAACTTGTCCCCATTCCCCAGATGAAAGATGGATGCAGTATTGAGGTACTGGCCACAGAAGGCATACATTCCATCCGGAGAGCACTGAACACAAGTCACCTCGTACCAGCAATGGAACTGGTAGAGAGGCCAACCGTAGAGTAGGTCAATAACGTTGACGTCTTTACTAGCCTCAAGCCAAGCCAAAGCATGATGGGTGGACAGAGTAAAACCATTGATGAAGGCCACCCCACCAGTGACACCACCATGCTTGGACCCCTTGATTTCAACCTCAGATAAAAGGCAGGACTTGTGATTATCATAGATGAGCAGCGTGTTTTTGGTTGTAGCCACGACCAGATACTTTTCATCAGTGGTTAGCCTGATTCCAAGCACAACAGATTTGGCTGTGTCGATCTGCCTTTGAAGTTGTCTGCTCTCTACATCCCAGGTGCTGACAGACCCATCTTCGAGGGCTACAAGGACTATGTTTGGTGCTAGAGTGGGCAAGATCTCCACAATCTGCATGTAGCTAGAGCACAGAGGAAGCCTCTCTGGACTGTATGTGACATCCATAGAGGAGTGGAGAGGCACAATGGAGCAGTACTTCGGGCCATCTTTGTCACACTCAAGGAGGAGGTGTCTGAGCTTGGGGAGGGAGGTGACAACTGGCAAAAGCCTTTGCTGCAGCTCCGCAGATAGCGATGCTGGGCTATTCAGCACTTTTACTTTAATGCTACGGAGAGTGGTGGCCAGGAACTTTAGTTCTTTTTCTTGGGTGTAGCTGTAAGCTAGGTCAATGTCTGATACAGCCTTTTCAAACTGGCCAATCTTGATCATTGTGTACAGCCAGCTGAAGTTCATGATGACACCAAACATGAGGTCATCAGTGCGCCCACTCCTGGTAAGGTGGTACACCAGCTCTGTCATCTTCCTATGGTTGACAAAGAATATGTCAGGCTCCAAAAGATTGCACTGGAACACCCAAGGCTGCTCTGGAGTCTGTCTGTCATATGAGTACTTGTCAGAGGACGTTTTTTCATGGGACTGCTGCTGATGGGGGTTTTTGTGATGAGATATATTCAGGGAAGTGAAATGGTTGTTATCATAAGTGAAGATCTTCTTCCTTCCTCCTGACCATGCCCCCAGGAAGTACTCAGCTAGAAGGCTGTGCATTTGATGGACGTCTTCCTCGTTGCTTAGATACAGCTTCTGGGCAATGAGATGCAGGTGTCTGTTTGCCCAAACCATCAAGGTGACGTTACGTACCTGGCGTTCCACCAGATAACCATCCAGCTCCTCTTTAAGCCTTGCAACCAAATCATAAGAGATCCTCAAGGGGTTTTTGAGGTACGTTGCCACAATGACATCACCAAGAACTATATTATCAAGGGACAGAATATCTTCCAGCTCGACCTCTGTTAGCCCAGCCTTGGCCATGGTGATATACCCTAATGCTCTGAAGACAAATCGTTGGCCCAACTTGTTCTCCACGGAGTAGAAAAGCTGTTCTATGCTTTCATGCACTGTTGAGCACAGGGACCTGTCATCCACATCTTTGTGAGACCTCCAATGAACTACTTCTCTGTAGATGAGGTTGACAAACATCGGCAATGTACACTTGGCAAGTGCCTCATTGACATAGATCTGTTGGCCTGAGGTGACCTTTCTTTTAACCCCCAGCAACTGCTGTTTTAATGTTTGGCTGCAGACCTTGCGGTCCCTCTGAATTAATTCCACATAATACCCCTCATCATGAATGAGCTGTCGAAGCTTCTGCAGGATGCCATGTTTATTGGGTAACGTTGAGACTACAATACGGACTGTCCGAGGCAGATGTATGGGGAGCCACCACAGCTTGCGTACTTCATCGGCATCTGAGAGCTGCTCCAATGCGTCCAGGACAATGACTAAGGGCCTGTGGAATGAAGATTCTCCTAGAAGGTTGATCAGGAGCTCCCTCATCTCCTGGATCTTGTTAGGCAAAAAGTGAATCAGGCAGCGGTAGTTTATTGCAATCTGTTCACAAATGCTCTGGAGGAGGGTGCGTAGGTCTGTGGAGAGCTGGCTGGAGCCAATAAAACGGACAATAACCACTGGGTCGGTTTCAGGGCCCATCTCTTTCTGCAGCCATGTGTAGGCCTGAAAAACAGCATTGAGAGATGATTGTTAGAACATATTGAGTCATCTTTTTGTGTATAAGTTAAAAAAAAAAAAAGTGTATATTCTATATTTGAATAGCACATAGGCAAACCAAATCTTTCAAATAAATATCTTAAGATAGAGAACATTTTTTATATTTACTGTGAGCACTTGTATGTTGCTTGGTCTGGTCAAACAAACTGTTAAACAACTAGAATTATCAAAGCTCTACAGGGAGGGCACTAGGATTTAATGCATTGCTATTCTAACAACTGAGTAAGGAGTAGAGGTTTCATACATTTTTACCTTTATATTTATATATTTGTATTTCTCACTTGTCTTGGACATAGAAAAATGTGTAAATCTCAGTAATGTTAATTTGTAATGGCCTTAAACATTCTCAATGTAATACATGGATTAAATCCACAAAGTGTTTCTCATCATTAAAAACATATGAATGAGCACTACTCAAAGTTTTGAGGCCTCACTGATATTTTATTCCCACCATTCATGCATTTATTAAATGGCCCAGCTGAGATTTCATGTGGGGCATAAAGATGGTATTTGACACTTTTAGGGCAATATTGATGATGCCTACTCCACATTTAGCTATGTATGTGTGAGAGACAGAGAGAGAGAGAGAGAGAGAGAGACAGAGACAGAGAGAGAGAGAGACTGACAGTCTGTCAGTAGATTATTCACATTTTTATTTTAAATAATCTACAACTAAAATGTAACTGTCACATGTTACATTGAATACAGCTACAATGTACCTTCAGAACATGAAGGCAAGATTATAGTGCTATAAAATGGCAAACACGTCATCATAGCTTTTGGGAATTTGCATGCCAAACACCCACCATTACAATCAGACAAAGGAAACTCTACATAACTTTAATTAACCTGATTCTTACGTCCAGTAAATGCCAGCCATTATAATGGGCCTGAAATTCAGTAGAGTCTCTGAAGATTGGCAATATTCTCTAACTGTGCCAAAGCAGCCATTGCACTGTTAGGATTACATACTGCTGTATATTTTGCTATACGAGTCTATTTAACAGCTATTGTAATTTATCATCTGATATGTATTATTCTTGTTCTGCAACTGTGAACGATTTGGCTGATGACATGAAAATCTATATCGCAACCTTACACACCTGTTATCTTTACACAGCCTAAGGCTACGAGTTACTGTGGTGAACTGAGAAGATTAAACTAAAATGATTCCCTATAACATTATCCCTCTCCTTGTGACTTTATTACAGTCAGCTAATACTTTTTAGAAATCCAATTTTGTAAGAAAGTTGTAAATACATACCCTTTTACATAAAAACATTTCTGTGTGTTTTGTTTATACATTTAGAGCTCATTGCGACTGACAGGCACATCACCGTGCAACCAAAAGCTCTGCCCTGAGTCCCACAAATGTTTGATGACATTTTGACCTGGATTCCTCTTGTCTCGGTGGACTGGTTTGAATTATATATCAAATACCAGACAAAAATTCAGTGTGTTAACCTGTGAGTCACTTTTATCTTCTTTACTAACCACACTGAGTGTCCTTGTTTATAGTTAGTAAAGTAGATTAAAGTGATTTAAAGGTTATTACTATGCGCACAAATTATAGTATTCTATTTTTGCACATTTATTTTCTGCTGTACATATTACAACTGGCTTTTCTTTGTCATAGAGAAACTAGAAACAGAATATGGACATTCTATATCCTGTACTATATCATGACGAAGAAAATGGTTGCAATGATCAAAAGATTAATGGGGATGAATTTTTAAGCTTTGAGATCTACTATCGACGATATCTGCATCTGTACTGCATTACACAACAAACAAACAACAACTCGGTCCACTCAGAGGAGTACAGGACTAGGGCTTTGACTCCGAACTTCGTTATTCGAATATCATTCGAATATTAAAAAAAAATTAATTATAATAATTAATTAAACGAAGCTTCGAGGCAAATCATTTTGCATCGAGGATTTTTAGTAATCGAATTATTCGAGTTACTCGAGGAATCGTTTCAGCCCTATAAATGACAGATTTTCTTTTAGAAAACAAGGTTATACACTGTTTTACTAAGATACTTTGCTGTAGCAGGCATGTACTTTAAGAGAGAGCTCTTGCAAAACAGCCTGTTTTTACTAGGGCTTTGACTCCGAACTTCGTTATTCGAATATCATTCGAATATTAAAAAAAAATTATGATCTTCGAACGAATATTAGCCAGCCCCTAATATTCGAACCGGTTATGGGCATTACTTTTATGCGTTTGCTTGTAAACGTTGTTTTCAGTTCAGATTCCGAGGCTTTTTCACGCATTTCAAAATGTAACTATACGTCGCGGCGACGCACGTCTCTCGGCCGTGGCTCGGTAGCGTTGCATTCCCCCCTAATTCTCAAAGAAGGCAGGCTGGCCCAGGGCCAGGCCAGATCAGCGGCGTCTTTCTCCCGTCGCGTTCCGCTGTCTCTCCTACCTACACCGGCACCGCACCCTGTCCCTTCTCCCCTTTCTACCTGCCTGCTCAGTGCTGCTGCACATGAGGAGAGAGCACAGAGGGGAGGGCGGGGCTGCTCCTCAGTCACACAGCAGAAGAGAAAGGTGACTGTTTCGGCGGCCACAGGAGAGAAATACATTGCGTGCTCGCTGGACAATACTGGCGACTCTTTTTTTATTTTACAGAAAGTTGCCAGATTTGTCGCTAGTCGCTTTTGTGAAAAAAAAGTCGCTAAATTGGCAACACCGCCCACACACACTGGCTCAACGCACACACCAGCACACGAGTATAAACATCAGACCACTTACGTAGGCTACGGTGAAAGCTCCGAACTTCCTGTCGAAAGCATACTGTTTGTGTTTAATCCAGGGTCTGACTTTTAATTTTTGTTTAAACTGAAGGCATTTAATGGTCAAAATATTAATAATAAATATTCGAATATATTCGAATATTAATATTAATATACAAACGAACTTCGAAAGTCAAAGCCCTATACAGGACCTGGGTTTCTGAAAGATCTGGAGTGGTCTGAGCTAAAAAATAAAGACATAGATGCTCCAGGGTCCAGATAAATCAAACCAAACAGGTTAGGCGCAAATTACACCCTGTGGACTTGAGCACAGAGTTGTGGCACAGTGGCCCCAGACCACTTCACCCTTTGAATTGTTTGGACAGCACTGCACCTCTTTTAGTCTCGCCTAAATCTAATAATATCCCTCTCTCCGGACCTTCAAACACCAGGGCAACATAGGATTTCAAACTATCATGTTTTGTTTGAACTTGCTGTAAGTACTAAATGGCTGGAGATTAATACACAGGACAATACAGTGGTGAAGAACTACAGTTGTCATGCTAAATCTCTGATTAACATCCAACATCTGGGTTGAACTACATCTAGTGGTTTTGGGAGCGTATTTCATGATCTAGTCCTTTATTTAGCCTTTAAATAAATGGTAAAGTCTGCAGTTTCACATGTAAAACTGGACTAAATGTTGACTGGATAGTTTAAACATACTGCATGTTATTTGATAAGTCATACAATCATTAAAATTTATTGTTTTTGTTTGTTTGTTTTTTAGGATAATTACTAGTAAATTTTAAATGGGTGAAATTGATATCAGCATTTTTGTGAATTTCTTAAAAATGTTTCTGATGGTTTAAGGAAGCAGATTTTCTCTTTTCTGTTTACAAAAACACATTTCCACTCTCACACAGACTGTCAGCATGTTACAAGGAAGCTTTTGAAAGATCCACCTGGAATTAAAAACAAGAACGAACAAAGACGTTTATGGCACGAAAATCAGGACAGGTTCTAAAAAAAAAACCAGGTAAACTCCCCTGATGAAAACGAGACACATGGTGCTGTTGCAGTGAAGCAAAAAGACTAATTTGTAGCAGAATTAGGACTGTATAAATTGTTGGTTGCTGAACTCCCAATCCTAATTCTGTATCAAATCCCTTTTTCTCTTTTTCCTCCATAATCCTTTACCATGTTCTCTTACACACCTCCTCCTTCCTCACTTGTCACCTCTATCACTAGGTTCTGCTTTATGAGAGTGTGAATGTACATTAAGTGTTGTTTTTACTTTCACTTTTACATCCCCTGGTAATCTTCAATGCTGAAGTTTAGGCTCTGATCATTGCTGTATTGCTGTTATCGTACCTTGTAATATTTTATACAACTAGGATGATATGACTGGCACTTACAATAAATGACTGTATCAATGTGATGTCTGTGTGTGTGTGTGTGTGTGTGTGTGTGTGTGTGTGTGTGCGCTGTGTGATCTTGGCTATGGTGTGATCCTAATGTAGCCGGGCAGCCAGATGGCGCACACAAAGCCAAAGAGTGAACAGAGAATGTGGTGCATGTGCACAAACACAGAGCTACACGCATGTTCACTTTAAAAAACAAATGTACACAGACATTGCAGAAATCTCGACAGATGTTCTCGCACAAACGCCTAAAAACGCAAACCTATGTACAGATGTGTACAGTGCACACGGAAACACACACACCCACACATGCACGCACGCGCGCTTGCACGAACGCACACACAAGCGCATGGCTTCACAGGAAATTAGAGACATGTGCATGGCAATGGTCTTTTGGCAGACACACAGATGGTCAAGCAAGCGTTTGATGATAAGAGATGAACAGTTGCACGCCCCCTCATACTCTGCGGTACAAAGATGGACACATGCTCAGATCTGACAGACAGTCCAGCACAAGCGTGACCACACTGCGAGAGCCGGCCAAAGTGAGAGAGAAAGAGGGGCAGGAATCACACAAAAGGAGAAAGATAACGCCGTCATTTTTTAATATTCTCTCTATCATGTCTCACCTGTTTGGCCACCTCAGACAGCAGCAGTGTCTTCCCAGTGCAAGGTCCCCCGTACACCACCAGAGGGCTCATTCTGCTCCCCTTGGACGTCAGAAGGTACTCTTGTACGTAATCCAAAGACTCGGTCTTGAACTCGTAGAGTGCTGCGTAGCTTTTACATAGGGAGAGTTGCTGCAGGATCTCATCGTACAGCGGGTCAGTCTCTGTGTCAAAGTTCTGCTGGACCGTGGCTTGGATGATATCCACCATGTCCTCGTAGAACTGTTTACACAGACCTTCTACATAGTGGCTCTCCACTTCTTGGGAGTAGCCTAACTTCATGTCGCAGTGAGTGACTGAAGAATAGACACGGAGGTTGGAGGCAGCAACAACTGTGGGGATGAATTCGTCCCGTACCTTTAGAAGGCGTTCGTAGGCTTCCTGGTTGCGCATGACGCGATCGCTGCCGACCACGATGTCCATGTATCGGGTCATCTCAGGGATTTTGGCAAAGCGGTCAAAGTTGGCGATCTTGCGAATGTAGCAGACACATTTCCTGAGAAAGGCAGGAGTTTGTTTTCCAAGGGCAAAGTCTAATTCATCCTCCAAGGCTGAAATAAGACAACAAAAAATACAATTTACAAGTCTTCAACTTATGTATATGTGTGTATATATATACTTATATATACAACTCTATATAAAATCACTTTTTGAAAACTTAGATTACAGCATTATGTTTGGTTAGGTTCTAAAATGGCCTAATGCAGATAAGAAACACCACCTGGATTACAATGTAAAACTTTTAAAGATAAATGTCTATAACAGATGTAGGATTTAAATTTCTTTCAGGAGCAAAGCTGAACAGATTTGAGAAGACATTAGTCTGCTATTAGATAGATTCCTCTTGAGCCTTATTTAAGAAGAAATAAAGTAGGCCTAGATAAAATCAAATAAGCCAGCACTACTGAACTGCATCACAGGTTCCCCAACAAAGAGTTGGCTGACTGAAATTCTGCCAGCATCTCCTGTGTAGTTTAGCTCATATAGTAGCTTACTAATTAGGTGGGAGAAAAGTGTGAAAGTAAAGGAGATGGCACAACTTCTTCTATGCTGTACAAAAAAGCTACACTTAAAGCCCAGTGTGCTCAATTAAAGCGCATTAAAAACTAACTTCCTTTTCATGTGAAATTATGAAACTTACAATTACTTAATTTGTTTTGTATTGTTCTTTATTATCACCATAAAAGGCCTACATGTTGTGCCTGCTCTATAAGAACAGGGCGAGGTGTATAAAACAAGGACTTTTTATTGAATTATTGCTTAAATCATCTCCCACTATGACAGCCTGAGAAAAGAACAAGAGATGTCTTGAAAGATGAATTCAGTGCTGTTCAAACAATTCAGTAATAACTGGGTTATGGCCAAATGGAGTCTTTTCCAGACAGGAGCTGATAAGGAGCAAAATCAACCTTATGGTGAGAATAAAGATTGGGAGGAATTGTTCAAATATTGGAGTTGTAACTTTCGCTTATACCTTTTACACCAGCAGAAGTACGACAATCTGCGAATAACCGTTTAGATGCATTTACTTGATTCTCTATTTTGATGTTTGATCTTAATAGGAGAGTTCAGATTGGCCCCTTTGGTGGAAAATAATTGGTATTTTTTAGAACCATGTTGAATAGAAAATAAAAAAATATAAGTTCCTCAATAATTAGCCTGGTAATCAGTGAAAATGTTGCATAATAAAAAGAAAAACATGAATAAAAAGGGGAAAAGTGGTCTTGAAAAGTCACTTAGGAAATCTCTTTAGAAAAAAAAAGAAAATCTTTTCTGTTTTTACCGGTCATTGCAAAACACGGTTTGGATGAATTACTGAGATGTGAACGTACAATGTGATCGATCAATCACTGTCATCTGCTGAGCTGAGTCTGACAGATCCTGATTGCGTCTCATCTCTTGTTACCAAGTGACAAGATGTCGGTCTATACAACAACCTCCCTTATTAAATATATGGCCTTCACCATGTGATTTCTTTTCTTGAAGGTGAATGTTATGTATTTTTTTAAATCAGTACTTCTTTCTCATACATTATGTATACATAATTTATATGTATAAATATTATTTTAACCAGATATACACTGTAACACAATATTCCAACTATCAGACATACTGTTTGAGAAAAGGTATGATTTGTTAGATTTTGTAGGAGAAATAAGCTGACTGTATATCACCTTTACTTATTTGATCTACTGTAGAAACGAGGGCTACAACTAACTCCGGATTTCCACTGAATGCAGAACGGCGGCGGACCGGCTCTGCTGCGTGTCGGCTGCGTGCTCCGCCGTCCGTCAATACCCACCGGGTCCGGATTTGTTGTGGCACGGCTGCGGCCATGACTGACAGCTGTAGTCACGAGGACCCACGAGATCTCGCAAATTCACGTAGCATAGAACCACAAAACCAACAACAGTTAGTTTCCATCCAGAGGAGTAGAGGGGAAACGGCTCTGAGCTGTGTTTTCAAGGTGTAGTGCAGGGAAATATGATCCGCCGTGAGCACGGTGTATTTTATTTTGAAAATTAACCGGATGTTTTATTTTGTTTCTGAGCTCGACTTCCTATCCCGCACTATCTGCCGTGTGCTGAATTGCTGCGGAGCTCTCTGGCGTCCGGCAAAAATAGAAGCTCTGCGTATCTGCTGCGGAGGGCTGCGGACCGCCGGAGCTGTGCCGGAGTCAGAACACGTTCTGCAGTCAGTGGAAATACACACACTGACTTTAATGGAAACCTAATGACTCCGCCGCCGTTCTGGAGCCGTTCCGCAGCCGTTAAGCAGCCGGTGGAAATTGGGGGTAAGTATTATTTTCATTAATAAAGACCTATATTCTCTCTAATGTCAATGTCCATTTCAAATTTATTCATATAGCACATTTAAACAACTGTTGTTAAAAGTGCTAAAAAAGACAGAATATCAAATACAAAAATGACCACGTAAAAATACATAGTTACAAATAACATGAAACAACAAAACACATTAAAAGACATTTGAGACACCCCACACTCAGCTAGGACAAAAGGCCAGAATAAAAAGGTGCGTCTTTAGCAAGGACTTAAAAGTATATATAGTCTGCGCCTCTCGACTATACAATGGAAGGCTATTCCAGAGGATGGGAGCACCCACCGCAAAAGATCGATCCCCTCTACTTTTTAGCCTAGCTTTTGGGACATCCAAAAGCTGGTGGTTGACCTCAGCGTTCTTACTAGTGTATAGCTGTGTAAAAGTTCAGCCAGATACAAAGGGGCCAAACCATTTAAAGCCTTCAAGACAAGCAATAAGATCTTGAAATTCTGAAACGTACAGAAAGCCAATGAAGAGAGGCCAAGACAGGTGTTATATGTTCCCGTTTTCTTGTACCAGTTAAAAGGCGAGCGGCTGCATTCCGTATTAACTGGAGCCAATTTAGTAATGACTGATCAATGTAAGATCCTTGAGAAGGTAGTCGCTAATAGGTTATGTGACTTTCTACATAACAATAGGTTATTTATTTATTTTCAGTCAGGATTTAGAGTGCATCATTGCACAGAGACGGCACTGGTGAAAATTACAAATGAGCTTCTAATTGCTTCAGACAGGGGAGTTGTCTCTGTACTTGTCTTATTAGATCTTAATGCTTCATTCGACACTATTGACCATAGCATCCTATTACAGAGACTGGAACATTTAATTGGCATTAAAGGAACCGCACTAAGCTGGTTTAAGGCTACTTGTCGATTGCAGAGGTTGACGCTTTTCACAGAATTACATTATTTGCATTCAGAGCTTTACGTTTGTGTCAATAAATTAAAGGTCAAATCATGTTTTTTTCACATAAACATGAATA
Source organism: Perca fluviatilis (assembly GCF_010015445.1). Taxonomy (NCBI): domain Eukaryota; kingdom Metazoa; phylum Chordata; class Actinopteri; order Perciformes; family Percidae; genus Perca; species Perca fluviatilis. The sequence continues at coordinate 16,413,270 of NC_053125.1, forward strand.
AGCATTTTGAAAAACCAAACGGAAACCCTGAGAGATAGAAGTCAGCTTCCCATCGGACAGCAAGACTTGTTCCAATTTAAAAAGAAGTTATCAAAAGATGTGACATGAAAAGATGAAAAAGAAAGAAACAGTCAACGTGAAACTAACCAGAGCAAAGGAATTTCTTGGCCTGAGCGCTCTTCATGGTCCCCTTCTCCTGAAGCTGCAGCACCGCTGTTCGAAAGATCCTCTTGATCTCCTCCGACACATTCCTCCAGGCCTTGTCATTCTTGGTCTTGGCTGCGCTGCTTGACTCCATCTAGGCAGGACAGGGGGCAGGGAGAAGCCAGTCGACTTTACTCTTTAGACAGAGACTCTCATCACGTACTGAGGGAATGTGGTTATTCACATTTTCTTAAGTACTGTGCAGAAACATACCATAACAAAAGGAATATTGTGAACAAGTGCTTTATGTGGGCTGGATTGCTGTATTTTTTTAAAATTATTTTCAAATGATTTTTGAGTGATTCTGCTATCTGGTAGAGAATTTGAGAGATTCTCCAAGTATGAAACTTTCATATCTGAATGTTTTTAGCATCCTAAAGTGTGTTAAAGGGCATTACTGGCCAACAATGTAAAGTTTATATGACTTAAATGAAACTCAAGGCAACATTATCATGTAATTCTTTAACAAAACTCATTCAGATATAATTTTTTTTAAGAAGGTGGAACTCACTCTTAACTGTTTTATATCAAATTAACTGCGCTGACAGAATTCCTGTTAAATGAATTTTATGGGCTCATTTGCATGTATACTAAAACCTTTTTTTTGGCAGAGAGAGTAAGAGTAAAGTACAGGACTTTGAAAGGGCTCAAGAGCTGCCTGAGACGGAACTACTTTGTCACAAGATCAAAACCAACCTGCTTTTCTTTTCTTTACGCGCATATAAAATATGTTTCTCAAGGATAATTTAATCCTTAAACCACAGATCTCAAGGACAATAATCCATAATCAGCAATGTTAAAATCTGTATTTAGTAACAACCCTGTGGGTAAAATAACATATCAGAAAGACTAACAACCACTAACAAATCCCTTTTCTGCCCCTGTAGTGGTAGCATGACAGCTGGACTCACAGAGTTCTGGCAGTTCTTAAGCATTTGGGCTTTGGGTTTGAGGTAGTATGCGGGTGGCACAGAGTTTTCATCCCTGCAGTACCACTCTTCCAAGATGTGTGTGTCCAGTCCCGCCTCCACAGCTGCATCCAAGATCATTTCAAACTCAGCTGATTCCACCTCCCCCGGCACTCGGATGCTGCCGTACTTTTCTCCCACCAGACCCTGAAGAGGGGGAAGGAAGGAAAGAAAGATAAAGGGCAGGGAAGGTGAAAAAGAGAGAGACGGGAAATGTGTATAATCATGATCCTTCAAACTGTTATGGGGTTCTATTTTTTGGATCAGTGGCGCAGGGTGAATACTAGAGTCAATGATGCACACAGCGCGACTTATTTAAGGCCATTTTAGAGCCACAGGCGCAACTGTGCTGCAGTTGGGACATCTACCAGCCAATTTGTGACATCAGGGGTGTAGCTGGCCTGCCACCATGATACCCACTCTGTAAGCACTATGGTGCATACTGACAGCTCTATCTTAAATGGAAATGTCTTTATACCACAGCCACATTAAACATTAAATAAGAAAATGTTGCACCTCTCTTCCCATGTAGAAACAGTCATGTTTGCAGTTAAGTGTTGAAAATAACAAGACTGTGGTTGTTTGATGAAAAATCTGCCTGCCATAAGTCACACACTAGCACATGAATATCACAACATAAAGATAGGGAAAAGACAGAAAATAGCAATTAAAGCTAAGGGAAGATATAAGGGGTAAAATTGTGATATGAAGAATAAGAAAAAGGTTTAAGTTGTTACTGTTTGAATTCTGTAACATAAGAAAAAAGTAGAGCTGACTTTGTGCCCCGTTACTCTTTAGAGTGGCAATTGCTCAGAAGCACTGAGGTGGACAACCACTCAAGCACATATGCTCATCCATCTGTCTTATTGCCATTGTCACTCTCATCACACACACACATATATTCACTAATAACTACATGTAGGGCTCTATATGGTCCTGAGCTACAGCACTGATACCAAAATACTATTCAAACACAATTATGATTTAAATGAGGAAATAATAAGTAAACAAGACCAAACATTGGATGCTTTCAGCACTTGAGCTACAGTCAGTACCTCAAAAGCACTGAGGTGCAATCCCTGCTCATAATTCATTGTTTTCAGTAAGAACATTCTGATTTGTTCTGTTAAATGTTATGTAAAATACACATCCTTTGCCAAATTTCATAACGCTCATTAATCAGTATTAAGGAAATGAACAGATTTGCTTTTCATATATATATATATATATATATATATATATATATATATATATATATAGAACAGATGGCACTGTTTTAAAGAAAAAGTAGAGTGATAGAAATATAGAGGAATGTAGATTTGTGAGAATTTATGACCGTGAAATTTCATATAATTGTGCTGTGCTGTAAGTTACTGTTATTATCGTCACGGCCACTGACATCATCATCATCATCATCATCATCATCATCATCATCAGTCTTAATCTTGTTTTATGGTTCTGCGGAGGCTCCACGCAGAGCCTTCGCCGTAGCCTACCTAAGTGGCCTGATCTCTATACTTGTGCGCTGGTGTGTGCGTCATGCCGGCATGTGTGTATGTGTGTGTGGGGAGTGGGTGATAGAGCGAGGGAGAAGTGAGAGAGTGACGGCGATTAGCTTCGGAGCGAGAACCGACTCTAGAGTCATAGTGAGAGAAACAAAGTGTCTCCCCTGTGTTTTCTGACCAAGGTGGGAAATCTGTAGCAGGAAAAGTTAACCCTCTCCTTGATTTCATGTTGTTTATGGAGAATAAGAACCAGGAAATGAGTCGGGGGTAATCCAACGCTACCAAGGGGGTACACCGGGGGTACACAGTCGGTTCTACGCTTAAGCATAAAAAGGCCTTTATACACCAAAGCCAATAGCGACAATCACTTTCCACCATCTTTTATAGTAAGAAACAAGAACACTCAACACAGTAGCTCCATAATTAGTCATCATCAAATTAAAGAGTGGCCTTTTCATTATCTCCCACTCCACATGGCATATCTACTATAAGCTCTAATGAGTCTCCATTCTTCCCCTCGGCATCTACCCACATGCTTTTCAATATCGTTATCGCAATACATCGAAAGTGTCGCAATAAGTGTATATTTTATATTTATTTTGTTTGCTGCGTCCCGTCCGTTGGCTGTGTGGCTTAGTTGTGTTTGATTTAGAGCTCGCTTGAAATGCTAGAACGATCCTGTTTCACTGGCCAGTTACCGTGCCACTTGCACGTTAGTGCACGTCACCGCACGGGGCCACTACGTGACAAACCCTATGGAGCATGCCACTTGTGTGCGTATTTCAACAGAGTGACAGTGTAAGTGAAGTGAAGTTGTGTCCTGTTCTCTTTATTTATTTATTTTATACTCTACAACCAGTAAAACATGTCCTGTTCTGTAGACATGGTCCTTATTTATTTATTCATGTTGGACCAGTCCAATATGACTGTGAAATAAACCTTGTGTTGTAAGAAAACTTGTTTAATTTGTTATGAATCTATTTTGATGTGTTTTCCCGTAACGTTTGTAATTTTACATATGTTTAAAAATATCAAAATTAATATTGATATCGCAATATTCATAATCGATATCGCAATATCACATTTTGTCAATATCGTGCAACCCTAACAGCCGGTACAATATCATTGGAAATGATCAGGGCCATATCCTTGCTCCATCCCTGATGTGCTCTATCGGTCACATTCGAGGACAATGGGAGCAACAACAAAACAATCACTGGAAACCCCTTCGCTCCATGACCAGCTGATCTTTACTCCATGTGTCGTAACTCACATGCAGCTGATGCCTCGGGGCGAAGACGCAGAGCGAGTGAGGAGCAAGCCAAATGACTGTGAGCTCCGATGAGCAGGAAAACTACGTTGGTGCGCTCACGGCAATGACGCTTCAAAGCCATTCCATGCTGGACTCCTCGTTCCCTTGGCATTCGCAGTGGGAACAGATGCAGAGAACAAGCAGAATCAGATAATGGCATGTGGCATGGTCTGCAGGACGGCCTACTCTCAAAACCCACAAATGCCTGTGGTGGATTCATTTACATTTGTACAGTTTTGTGGCCACGTTGCAAATATGATAGCAAAGCTTCATTTTGCTGCTTTTGGATTTAGAAGATGGTTTCCATGTACGGTATCAGCTGTTTCGGAAGAAATAGGGGTGTCATTTTCAAGGTTGGGTATTGCGATTTGGAGCCAATCCCAGCATTCACATTATATAAACATTTAGCTGACCCACTTATCCAGTGAAACAATACATTAATCGTATGTATTCTGCCCCAGAAAAGATAAAAAAAAATCCCCTGAATATTATAGTATTAGCAATAAAACAAGAGGGTTAAATAAAAAATGAAGCTAGATGCTAATAAATGAACCCTCCTGTGACTGGAATATTCAAATACATCCAGTAAAACAAGAAGCCATAATAAAATAGTGCTTATTTAAGTACAGAATACGAGCCGAGCATCTGTAAGACAGGAAGAAAGAAAAGGAATTCCCTCTTGTGTGTAACTGTGCTCTCTTCCCGTCAAAATAAGGAGTTTAATAGATAATTAGGGCAGGCTGCTCACTATCTTCAGTGATTGGCAGGAAAGGTCATGAGCTACATTCAAGACCAAAGTGTTTGAAGTGGCAGGTGCACAATTTAGGTCAGAAAGAAAAAAACTAATTTGCATATAATTTGCTCTCCAAAATGCTAAAAGACAATTTTTAGTTTTGCTTTTCTCACCAGAACCAACACACAACCTATGATCCAAATCATTTGTTTTTTGTTATTTTTGAAATGGAAACTGTAAGGATGAGTAATAAGTTTTGTATTCAATTTAAACCTTGCTCCCCTTAGTTACACGCCTGTCAAGCGTTTCAGTCTGGCACAGAAGCTGTTTATAACATCGACATATTAACCACACGGAATTCTGAGTAATTTTTTAAACAATGCCTCCTTGATTTCAGACAGATGTACACAAACGCAGCCCTCTCATTTTTGCAACAGAATATTTCACTTTAAGTGTTACAGGAGAGGAGGACTGGGTTAGGGCTAACCAATGTGTTTGGCAAGAAATAACGCTTTCTCGGGTAACATTGGCTGGTGTAACGTGAAGGTAAACTTCCGGAAAATCACATAAAGAGCACACTAACGCTAGCCTGACTTTGTTAACATTACCTGTAACCCAACAAATTAATGTAGTGTGAAACGCTCCTATTGGCCTTTGAAATAACGCTGGGTTAAGTTACTACTTTTGGTAGTGAGCTAGCCGGACATGCTAACGTGCCTACTTATGGTTGCTGTTTCAGGGAGAGGTCAAGTAAATTCTTTGTTTATCTATTTTCCACATGGATAATCTATTGGGCATTGAACACTTAAATCCTACCATTGTTAAGTAATATTAAATCTACCTATATTATAAAATATTATAGGAAACATTTGACTTTTTAGAGACAGCTTAGATATTCTAAGGTCACCTCATCTGCCCTCTTCAGATAGCCTTCTATGACTCACTGTGCTGCAGTGATGTGTCCTTAAAGGATGGAGGCACTGGGCTAAACTGCTGTAATGCTAAGAGAAATAGTGTGTTTGGTTGTGTGTGTGTGAGTGAGAGTGAGAGTGAGAGAGTCCCTCTCCAAGTTGCTGACAAAGTCTCTGTCAGGTTGCCTCGGCTGTTGTGTGTGTGTGTGTGTGTGTGTGTGTGTGTGTGTGCGTGCGCATGTGCGTGGAGATAGAGATTAGGATAAAAACCAACTGGTGTTTGCTTTCCTATCAAAATGACAAAATAAGGTGTTCAAATGCTAACACACACACACACATATTCACAGCCCTCCACCGTTGCGTGTAATCTACTGTCTACTTCTGTCATCCACTCAATTTACCAAAGCCAAACTGTAAAAGATGTCCACATATTTGCCGGGTGGTTTTAACATCCCTGTCTTAGCCAGAGAGCAGGCCTGGAATGAGGCCATCTAAAGTGGATTATAGCATGGCAGCAGACAAGCCAAAACGTCACTCCTCTATATGTGTGTGTGTGTGTGTGTGTGTGTGTGTGCAAATGCACAGTATGTCCATGTCTCGCTTTGGAGAGGGGACCAAGCAGTTGTAGTAGTTCTTATTATACTTTAGCAGCCGCAGGTGCAAGAAACACAAGAGGCTAAAGTGGCCAAATGCGAATCCATTTTTACCTGCACTCCTCCCTGCTCTGGTTTTTCATCCCTGGAACGGGGTTTTACACTCTGGCTAAGTGCACTTTATCTGATGAGCCGGTTGGGAGAGGCGACTAAGATATTGTACACAGCTACAGTATGAATCAACAAATCAATCACTCACGCGGTCAATCAATGAAACACACAGTCAACTCTTCTGATATTTGCTGTGTAAGCTTTGGCACTGCAGAGGGAGAAATGTCTGTAAAAAGAAACCGATGATCTGATCAAAGAAATATTTAATTTCCAGTGACATGTACACTCACTCACAGAGCTAGGAGGCATATCCTTACTACATACTGATATTATACAGTAGGCTCTAATTGTCATAGTATACTTTGTTTTTGCAGTATGCAAGAAATGTAGCCAACAGTTTTTTATTAACATGAAATTATGTTATATGTTACTCATATTTACTCAATCCTACATACACCATCTTGTTACTGTAAATACTCACAAGATCAGCAAATATGTATTAATCCACTGCTGAAACTAGTCCCTATCTACTCCTGTTTGATTAATGTTTTTTTTAAAACTACAGTGCCCAGCTGTTTTAGGAAATAATGCACCTTTTATATAAATGAAACGCCATGCTCTCAAAGATTTACACCTTCAGAAGGAACAAATGGGATTGGAGATGAAAGGGCTGTGAGGAAGTATTAGGTATGAAAATATGTACAACACAATGTTGGTTTCGCCCTATCATGGGATTTATTAACTAAGATAATAATGTCCTTTAAACATAAAGAAGATGAAGAAATAAGAATTATTATTATTATTATTTTCCTATGTTCCATGATCTTCCATGAGCTGTCACACCACCATTCCCAATTTATTTTGCAGCTATGAGTAGCTCCTCTATTTTCATTTTGCATTTTATTGTGTCTACAGCACCCTGGTTAAAAGTTAAAATTAGCATGTTGTATGGATTTGCAACAAAGCTCCAGATTTTCCAAAATACAACCCTTGAATTAGAGCAATCTTTGCACAAGGATAAAAACAGACACAATTTCCAACATCAAAAAAGTCACTCTTTTGTTCAATTCTTTCAGGATACTTCTTTGCTGGATTTGACTATTTGCTATCGACTTACACTGAAGATGAGAGGTAAACCAGCTAGTTCGGGCTATCAAGTTAGCAGTTACACCATGTTAAGTGAATGGAGGAGAAGAAGAGAGAAAATAAGAGCTACAGTATCATCAACTATCTTCTTACATACAGTAAACCTGCTACATGGCCAGGCAAGTAGAAAAAAAATAAACTGGATGCTGACGATATGCGTCCTTGAGGCATTTATCAAGTTTTAGTGTTTTTCTACATGAGGGAATTTGAGACTGCTGGTGAGCGGAAGAGTGGAAAGGAAAGAAGGAAAAAAAGTCATGGCTCATTGTCATGCTTAATCTCCAGGTCAATGACACCATCACCATGCCAACCCCTGCGATTGCCATGGAAACCGGCTTTATTGCATCGACAGGTTAGAGAAAAGCCTCCCTTACCAGGTGTGCTGTATGCTTATATCTCTGTGTGTGTGTGTTTGTGTGTGTGTTTAACAACCGTGCACTGCCACCTGTCTTGTGTTCAGCCGTGCCCTTTGAAAAAACATTTGCTGCAATTGATTCCTACTCATAAAGAAAGACTGACATATCCAATAAAAAGCTGGTTATATAACAGCAGACTTTGTCTTATGAACTAAGACAACTCGACATCTTGATGGTCATACATGCCTTACATGGAGTCTCTTTCTAGCAACAATCAACTTCTCCTTGATTGGCTCACTCAGAAAACTACAGCCCCAGTCAACCAAACATACGGCTTTGCTATTGGTTGAGGCTGTGATTTCGCCCGGTCAAAGTTAACCAAAATTGAACTTCACGCCCTTCCCTCCCCTCCCCCCATTCTCCCCTTTTCTCCTATCCACTCTTTATCTGTCTCTTTTCTGCAAGATAAACACATCCCACCTCTTGTTTTCTTTAGCATACATAATCAATACAGATTTAGTTTTGCTTTTCAGAGATTTTCCTTTTCATCCTTTTTTCTGTTCATCCCTTTTTTCCCCTCTGATCCATGCACTGGGCTCTGTGACAGTTGTTGTGGGCTGCAGACCCCCCAGATCAGCTTCTCTTTGAAGTCTCCTCTTACAGCCATGTGGCTGTGTATAAGGCCCCGTCCACACGTACCAAAACGATCTTTTTTTTACCCGTCTTCCCTGGATTCGTTTCAAGAAAAGTTGCGTCCAAACGAATCCACTTGTAAATGACTCAACACGTTACTTCATATTCCAGGCCTATAGGCGGCGCTGTTTCTGCTACAGAAATTCACCAAAAACGGAGAAGAAGAGCATAGTCACTTCTACTTCCTATCATAACATGACTAGATTATAACGTTCTCTTAATACATCCGTGGACTATAATACCTTTCACCACTGCTCATCTTATAATGGCTGCCGCAAGAAAACGTGTCTTTGTTTACATTGTATAATGTGCTGTTGGATTGCCTCTTATTTTGCATGATTGCAGCGCGCTAGTAGCGAGCTAACGTTAGCGCGCTAACGTTAGCTAGCTCTAACATCGGCAGTCAAACAAACATCAATGATCCATGAATGACGTTGGCTACATAACGTTAGCAATATATCTTGTGTAGAATCCAGAGGGAAGGGTCAGGGAGCAGAGACACAGTATTTAGATGAAGTGAGCTGGTTTGACCATGGAGATGGGACATGCTCGCTTAGCTTCAACGCAGTTGTGTGCGTCAGCGGCCGTGGGAGAGGGTGTAAAAGAGGGGTGTGGCGATGACATCATCGATACGGATCCGTATTCACCATCCATACGAAGCCAAACGAGAGCCGTTTTCGGATTTTTTCACCCTGAGACCAGGTTTCAAAAAAGTGCGTTTTCAGGCAGTGCGTTTGCAGGATTCGTCTGGACGGTCGGCCCAAACGATGCAAAACATATGCGTTTGCACAAAAAAACGTTTCCGTGTGGACGGCCCCTAAGTGTGTGTGTGTGTGTGTGTGTGTGTGTAAGTTGGGGTGACACCTGAGCTACAGCATTTGAATGATTAATTGCATTTTCAATAATATCGCGATATGTTAAAACGCGATTTCCTAATTGCAAAGGCGGCGATTTGGTCACGTGACTCACAAGAGCAAATCAGTCTGCACTACGCAGAGAAAGCATCAACTTAGCATGCCAACGGTACGCTTGTAAAGGTTTTATTCGGGCTCCAGTTAGTGATGGGACAACCGACTCTTTTACGAGAGTCGGTTCAACCGGACGGTTGTTGGTTGGCCTACCGAGTTAATAGATTCGGTCACCGGTTCGCGTGCCCTCGGCGGCGGCGGGGGGGGTCGCGTTTAACTTTACATAACTATCAAGATAACATTACGTGTATTTGTATGTGATATAGGCCTAATACTTTCCCCTTGGTAATGTAGCATATGAATTTCCATTAACACAATTCTAAAATGCACGAGAAATAAAGGCTTCTGCTATCGGTTGATAAGTCAAACTTGCCGAGAACCTAGACACCCGTTTGATTACATAGACTCATGCAGTAGCCTACCCTCGGTTACGGTCTCGTTCAGAAGCCTGGTGCGCGGTCTCCTTGTGACAGCCTAGCCTAGCTACCATGTAGCAACATTCACTTCTCTAACATTTAACTTAACATAAACCAAAATAACATGACGTGTATTTGTATGTGATATACTGTACTTCCCCATCGATAATGTGTGAATTTCCGTGAACACAATCCTCTAAGATGCACCAGAAACAAGGCTTGGTTAATAACTCAAACTTGCCGAGAACCAAGACACCGCTTGATTACATTAGAGTCGAGCGGGCCGACCGGTTGCACGGTTACATTAGAGTCGAGCGGGCTGACCGGTTGCACGGTTACATTAGACTCGAGCGGCCGGCCAGTTGCACGGATACATTAGACTCGAGCGGGCCGGCTGGTTGCACGGTTACATTAGACTCGAGCGGGCCGGCTGGTTGCACGGTTACATTAGACTCGAGCGGGCCGGCTGGTTGCACGGTTACATTAGACTCGAGCGGGCCGGCCAGTTGCACGGTTACATTAGACTCGAGCGGGCCGGCCGGTTGCACGGTTACATTAGACTCGAGCGGCCGGCAGGTTGCACGGTTACATTCGGTCTCGTTCGGCATAGGGTCTAGGCATTAGGCATTAGTAGCTCATTTCCTGATTGATTCTAGCACCACCACTCCAGTCCAGTGGAGGCGCTAATGAGCTAGATTACAACACACACAGTAGCAGAAGAATACCAGCTACACAACGGCCAACCATTGACATATATTTAATGCCAACGGCACAAATGAAGTGAAAGAAAAAAACAGGAGTGAGTCGGTTCATTGACATATGGCACTCGATTCTCCCGGCTCAGTGACACGAGTCGGGTATATTAACCGGCTCTTCGGTCAGTTCGTCAACACTAGCTCCAGTCCATACATGCAGTTAATGAATACAGGCACGCAGAAATGAAGGCTCGGTTAGCAACGATTAGCTCTGATAGCGGTTAGCTCCAGTTAGCGATTAGCTCCGTTATAAAGATATGGAGTGGAGGAGACTGCCGCAGAGAGGTGTAACAACCAGACTCTGATAAATGACGTTCGGGGAACTTTCACAGCAGTGTGGCCGCGTTGTTTCAACGGTTTTATTAGTACAGTTAATCCCACGGCAATACCTGCTTGCTACTTAGGGTTGGGTACCGAAACTCGGTGCCAATAGGGAACCGGTGTCGACGTAAACGGTAGTAACGAGACCGAATAAGAACGAAAGTTTCGGTGCCTCATTTCGGTGCTTGACTTTACACTACACCTGACAGCATGTAACGTTAGCCTACCTTTAGCTAGCAGCTGGATTAAACACCGGTAAAATGCTGACAGCTAACGCTAAACAGTGTAAAGTGTGACTGTATTTCACTGTGGAGGACTTCAACAGCGGGATGTAACAGTCTGCAATGCAGCGCAGCAGCTGCCGTTGTCGGAATTCATAGATATACAGTATGTTTATATGGTCGGAATTAAACAACACAGACGGTGCGTTCACTTGCAGCTGCCGTCGTCGGAATTAAACAACACAGACGGTGCATTCCCTTAAAACAGGTAGCCTCGTGGTGCATTCACAGTAATTGTAAAATACCCTTTTCCCATCTGGGGTTCAACAGCAATATACTGGTGAAATAAGTTATTGTTATTGTTATAGTTATTACATTATTATTAAATCTTTAATTTTGACCATGGCCTTAGCAATATACAAGTCACTGACTGTTGTTTACTACCCTTATTTTTTTTCTTCTTTTTTTTTTAACTTTATTGAAAAGTACCGGTTCAGGCACAGTTTAGGCACCGGCACCGTTTTAAAAGTATCGATTTAGCACCGGAATCGAAAAAAAACCAAACGATACCCAACCCTATTGCTACTACTAACGTAACGATAGCCTCTCTGAGCAAGTGCAGCGTCGTTGATGCTGTCATGCACACGGCACGCAACTTCATGAGGGAGGCAGCTCCTCTCTGTGCGTTATGAAAGAAAATGCACCGATGTATATATTTTTACTTATTTAACTGTCTAGTAAAGTTCAAAGACAGTGTTTAAAAAGTGCAATCCACATGTTTACATATGTCTATGTAAATAATATTTAAATAATCTAAATACTACTAAGTGTGATAAAGCCATATTTGTTTTTATATTTCTGCAATCTGCACTTTAGTGTGATTTGTTTCTGACTTTCATATTAATGTTTACACCAGGCTTGGTCAGTGCTCACTATACTACTGTGATTGAAGTAGTTAAATAAAAGATGTCATTCATAGAAATTCATGCATCACCTAATTTCAATATCACATACAGGCCTGGCCTCCAGGAAAGAACAGTTTGTTTAATCTATCTAATCTTGTGTTGTTCATACTATACAACGATTTATTGCTAGTTTTTGTTGAATAATACAGAAGACAAAGAGCTTATATCGAATCACAATCGCAATATTTTTTTTTAAAAATCGCAATTACCGTAGATTATTTTCAAAAATCGTTCAGCCCTAGTGGACACCTAAGCGAGTGAAACTTTGAGCGGCTACATGTCAACAACTGAGATTGAAACAGACAGAACGAGACAGAAACAGACAGAAAGAACAAGTTGAAAATGAGATAAATTAAAAGAAGAGACTGGGATTTGCCTGAACAATGCACAGTGACACACAAACGTACATGCACGGTTCGAAACCTACTGTATGTTGTTGCAGAAGCAACAAGACCCTAAATTCGGCTGACGTTTTCCCTGTCGTTACATATATCTAGGTCTACCACTCTGTAAAAATAAACAACGGCACTCCGGAGATGGCCCAGACAACCCAGAACTGTCATAAACAGGGATCCAAGTCCCTGATCAAAGGACCTGTCATTGCCGCCCGGAGCTCCCCAGTCCTGGAAACATGGCTGGCCGGCCTGTGTGGCAGTGACAGGGAGCCGGGCTGCAGGGACTGCAGCAGCTGGCTCTGATAAGTCTGAATGGGATTTCATTCTGTAGATCTATTGTGGGCTTCTCAGCATAAATGCCTTAATTCACCACGAGACAGACAAGTAGAATATGCCATTAAAGATTTAACCGGCCAGATGGGACATGCACTATAGATGCGTGTGTGTGTGTGTGTGTGTGTGTAGAGGGGTGTAAAGAGTCTGTATCACCCAGAGTCAGAGTACACCCCAACTGATTCTCAATCTCATGACAGAGAAAATGCCGCGGGTCAAGATACTCTGTTTGTATGTGCCTGCGTGGGTGTGTTTGATAGCAGGAGAGAGGAAGAAAGGTGAATCGGAGAGAGAAAGAACAAAAAGCTGTATGTGCGCACCAGAGTTTATGTGTGCCTACTTTACCTTGGTGTGTTGTGTGGTATTGCTTGAGGTCAGTCGGGGTTAAGATGGTGAAATTGCAGCAGGGACAGAGGGCGGCAGGTGCTGATGGGAATGAATGAAATCAGCGCGGCATGTACAACCCCACAGCAAACACCAAGCCAGCAGCACAAAAGCGGAGAGTGCATCAGGTGTTTTTCACTCAGATCTGGTCATTTCACTGCAGTTTAGTCCGATTGAGCTTACATTGTACAGCTCAATATCGCACACAATGTCTCAATGGGCTTTAGAGGCCATGACATCAAATTCCACTTCAACACATTAGGACAAAAAAGTACTCAAAAAAAATCCTAAGCTTCTAGACGGCCAACATTATCAGGAAGGTCAATACCAATGTTTGTAAGAAAAACTCCTAAATTGTTGCAATGTTACAGGACCACTGGGAAAGAAAAAGTGGGGACATACAGTAGATTAGATGGAGAGAAGATTGGGCAAGACATTTTCTTCTTAACAATATATAACATCAATATTTAGCAATACATAAATATACTTCAGTTTAAATAAAGCAGAGGCCTTCCAGCACTCAGGCGGAGTGTTATGGCCTGTAAACTGTTGTAGTTCAGGAAAACAAATGTGTGCTGCTCACACTCACATGACATACATACATCTAACGCACCCTTTGGTAGAGGGCGGTCTATTCAAGCTGTCAGTGCCCTGCCTACTTTTTCAGCCACACTAATCACTTACCAACTCTGCTGCAAACATTTGCTGGTGCTGCTGCTGCTAATATAGCATTTCACAAAGAAACATGCATGTTCACACTTTGATAATGTGGCTTTAAGGCAGCTTTTAAAAGAAAACAAACTGAGTGTTTGTGCCACGCTACCCATGCTGCTACTAGTATTCCCTGGCTGGCTGTTGTTACCTCTGCTCTGGGAAAGGGATGCCATTTAATTCAAGCCAAATGTGGGATTTGGTGTCACTGCTGATGTCAACTCACTGTCGTACTATTCCCCGAGGTAAGATCCAACATTTCCTGCGTGTGCTAACATATGTGACCTGGTGTTTTGGCTCTGTTCAGGTGTGTGTTTTTTGTGCTTGGTGATATCGGTAGTCGTCTGTTTTATTACTTTTCTGCAGATCAGCCTGTGGGTGATGTAATAACTTTGCTGGCTACAACTTTCTGCTACACTGCTACCATCTACGTTTGTGTAGAATTTTCATTAGTGTTTGTGTAGAATTAATGTCTTGCGGTGATTTTGTTGTTTGACATGTGCGTTATGAAGTTTCTTGCTGTTGATTAATACAGTGGAAAACTTGTTTTCACAAAACAAGCTCAACTCGAGGTCCGTTTACATCTACAACCTCATCTCGCACTCTCCATGGGCAGATGGAGTGTTCTTTGTTGTCAAGGAGATGGCACAGTTCTAATTTTGCCCTAATACACATAAAAGTGGTTAGTGTGGTTAATTGAGATGTGAGTTTATTGTTGTCACTCCCCAAACTCTGCTGTAATGACGCTGATGTATGCTCGCGAGGAGTGATGAGTTGGGAGCCTTGATGCCGAATATCTACTATGCACGCACTTCGTTTCATGTTAATAAAACAAACAAAACATTTTTTTAAACTAAGAAACTGTGCAGCAGCCACACAAATCAACTCTTTGAACCTGTGGAGGAATTGTGCAGGGAGATACTGTCATTTCTTTACTTTCTGAAGCAGTTGTACTTGTTGGAAGAATGTTCCTGGAGCAAGTGATACTGGCCAGTAATAAGGAGCATCAGTCCACTGTAAATAACCTAGAACTAATCATTAAGATGTAGCGTTTAGATCGGGCCCAAAAAAATCAAGCCCGAGCCTGTGCACGTTGTGTCCGAGCCCGGCCCGGCCCGACACATTAACTGTAATTATGAGCCAGAGCCCAATTTAAGCCCGACAATTTTTTAATACGTGGGCCGTTATAACTGACTTTCTCAACTACAATTCTGAGTTGTTTGAACTACAGAAATCTGTTTAGAATGATCTTAATGAATAATGCAACAAGGACGAAGCATGTAAACGGTTTGTTTATTCAGAATGGAATGGATCGCAAATGGATCCGAATGAAGAAACGTAAAAAAATAAATAAATAAAAACTCGACCCTAGCTCCCTCAGCCGAATAGTGTGGGTAACAGATCACAGCAGCAACATGATCAAAGCCCTGGAACCATACAGGAGACTTTCTTGTCTCGATCACCTAATTAATACTGTCCTTCGCCACGGTCTGCATGCTGACCCACTGGCCGACAACAGTGCTGCAGATGGGGGAGACACGATGTAGCACAGTTTACCTCACACTCAAGTCAGTGCAGGACATGTAGCCTACCCAGAGCTACGGGAGAAGCTGGAGAGGCATAGCTTACTCCCCACCGAATTAGGCTAATAAAGTAATGATTAAAAAACACACAAATGCTTGATCAAGGGCCCGAGCCCGAACTTGACCCAACCTGGACCGTGGGTCAGGTCGGGTCAAGTTCGGGCTCGGGCAGAGAATCTAAACTCTATGAAGATGCAAATTTTTTTCAGTGAAAAGTGTGTTTGTGTGCTTGTTTGTGCAATTGAGAAAGAAAATAACTCGTGAATGAGAGAGGAAGGAGGAAGCAGTGCATGCTGGGTGGGAGAAGAAGAAAACACAACACTCTGTCTGGGGAATGAGATTATGCTCCCTGGAGACAAAGCTCCTGCCCTACCCATAATGCATTGCATTACATCTCCCTGTGATCTCTCACCTCAATTTCAACCTCTAGAAACGGATCTGTTGCATTTGAATAATTCACCATAAATTACTCTTTCGAGCATCTTCCCCTCTTCACTGGTGTCTTCATCCTTTTACATCCTCGTGCCAGACTTTTTTCTTTTTTGTGTGGACTAAAATTATCTTTAAAAATATCACTGAAATGTCAGCCATTATTAAGCGTCATGCCATTCTCTTCTCTCTCTCTCTCTCTCTCTCTCTCACTCACTGTCGATGGATATTCACATTACTCATTCATACAAGTGTAATTTTAGCTTTGCATTGATTTTCAGTATTTCCAGTATGCTTGCCCAAGATAAGATACTTTCACGTGTTTGCACTCCAGCAAAGATGACTTAGCATCTACTGTCAGGTTTGTGAAGTTGTTTCATTTTTGTTATTGTATTCTAACAGTGAAAATATCACAGAGCCATCATGTAACATGAATGAACATATATTATTTACTGAAGTGAGAAAGTTATTGGCATTTTCAGCACAAACCCAAACAACTATTATCAAAAAACTGCACTTGTTAAAAAAGAGATTAAAAAGGATTCCACATCATGTACTTAATCCACTGTCAACACTATAGACACAGATGAAAGAACTTCAAAAGCTGCTGTCATTTAAGTTTAATTTTTCAAATGTGACCATGCAACGACGAGAAAAATTAGATTTCCCTCTTATTAGGTTTCACACGGCTATTACGTCTTCAACAGCTAACAGCCTGGGAACAATCTGGCTTTAATACCACATCAGAGCCATGTAATGAGATAGGGAGGGGAAAAATGGTGGGACAAAAAAGGAAGCAGACACAGATTTTCTGGACACAGCGATTTGAACTTAGATAACACCCAAACAGACTTATAAAATCAATTACATTTCAAACTGTAACCTGTGTGGTGTGTAATACTTACAACAAAACATGGTCCTGCTGAGGTCTTTAGACATTCCTCCAGGAGCTTCATCCTGAGTCGCTGCAGCTCTGGACTGTCCCACTCCTCTGGGTCTGTGCCCCAGTACAGGTCCACCACCTGAAAACACACAAACATGGGCCAAGAGTTACTGTATGTTCTAATGAGAGCAAAAAGACAAATTAAATGTATTTAACGTGGCACATTTTTTGCAGAATCTTTGCAGAAAGACGTTCTTTCTTCTTGCTTTCTTTTTCTATTAAAAACAAGAATAAATAGCCCAACCTCCTTCCTCAACTCGCAAAAGAGCAAGTAAGTGATTAGCGCTGCAGCTATCGATTATTTTAGTAATCGAGTATTCTACTGATTATTCAATCGATTTATCGAGTAATCGGATAAGAAATACTGTTGTTTTATTGAAGAGCAATAATATACAATAGTTTGGTTTAATTTTCGGAAAAGGCAACATTTTTATTGCCTACATTGCTTACAATATCCTCTCTCAAAAAACTAAACATTAAGTGCATTTAAGTGCCACATTACATTGTTTTTAAAGAAAACATTTTCTGAAATGCAATAACAACCTCAGACTAAGGCATACATTAAACATACATAAACATTACCTTAAGTTGTGCAACTTAACTTTCAGACCTACAAGTTTCAACCTGAGACTGATCTGTATATAGGCCTATATGTAAATATTAGTTATACTCAACCTATTTTCATTTATATATTTGATTACAATGCTACACAGCTCTGTTACACTTATGCTAGTAGATCGTTGATCAGCTGTTTCTCCGTGAAGAGAGAGAGTGAGAGCAACAATCGGCAGTTTTTTCCGTCTCTTTAGATCAAACTGTGGTCACCACTACGTATTTTCTTGTCTTTGTTTTTGGTAGTTGTTGTGTTTGGTGTAGTTTCATCGTCCATACGACCCATGTGATTTACTTTTGTCGGGTCTGTTTCCTGGAATGGAGGATTTAAGTTAGACTCCATGTTTTCTGTTGAGATGCTGAAGCATTGACGTTGTGCTATTATTGTGGTAAGCAGTAGACACACTGTACAGAGTTTTCATTTTAATTACATTTGAATAGATTCCAAACTTTGGACACTTTCTGTTGTTTTCTCCAGTCTGTCTCTTCTTTTAGCCCCTTACACTCTTTCTTACACTCTTTCTTCATAATCCTCCATAATCCGATACGACGTTGGTAACATTAGTTAAACGAAGCTTCGAGGCAAATCATTTTGCATCGAGGATTTTTAGTAATCGAATTATTCGAGTTACTCGAGCAATCGTTTCAGCCCTATAAATGAAAGATTTTCTTTTAGAAAACAAGGTTATACACTGTTTTACTAAGATACTTTGCTGTAGCAGGTGTGTACTTTAAGAGAGAGCTCTTGCAAAACAGCCTGTTTTTACAGTAATACATATTGCAATTACAGCAACAACGTTGCATTACAACCAAATACAGGGTGGTTAGATTCCATGCACACACTGAAATGTAGCAAACTTAGTTGAGAAAAAAATAACAAACAGTTAAGCCGAAAACTGCTGTATTTAAGAGAATTTGAGGAAAAACTGATGAGCAAAGTATAATCAAACAAAAGCTCAAATGGGGATCAGAAGGCTTACACTCTAAAATCTCATTTGAAGTAATGCCAACACTGACTGACACACACACACACACACACACACACACACACACACACACACACACACACACACACACACACACACACACACACACACACACACACACACACACACCTGAAAACCACTACACTACTCTGAGCATTGCCCTGCAGGGAGGAGTGACACGCATACACATGCCACAGAGGGGGTCTCCCTCAACACATTCCGTCACAAGGTTTGGCAGCTGGGACAACAGCAACTGTAAACACCCCACGCTGCTGCTGCTGGCTTGGGCCTGTCAAAGCCCTCCTACCGGCAGCTTCCTGGGTCTCTGATAGTTTTTTGCCTGCTAGTTAGGGACTGACATAGGGCTTACAATAGGATTCCTGATGGCCTTTGCTGCTTGAAGCTTCTGGTTTCAGTCCCCAAAATAAATAATGCCCACGGTCGCATAATTCTTCTCTTCTTCTTCCCTCTTCGATTCTATCGATTCTGCTAGTCCGTCTCCCTGATGGCAGTGTTTGGGGGAAAAAGCAGAGGGTAAAGCAGGGGGATGAGGTGAAGCCAGAGTGATTCAGCAGCCCTCTTCCTTTCCTTCATGCTCTGCTGCTCACCAGACTAGCTAGCTCAAATTAGTTTAGCCTGGCACAATGACTGACACATCCGCAGTGTGGCAGAGAACAGCAGTGACTTGCGGCCCCATTATAACCTGATGGCACTGAAATTGAGAGTGTGGGACTTTACTTTGAGATATTTGCCTCTCCTATACTGGTGGGAGCAGCAGGAGGGCTGGAGCTAACCCTCAGCTCATCTGCTTGGCTGTTGTTGTGCACCTGTGAGCAGCTGTGTTACTGTGGAAGGAGAGCGCTTTTAACTAGCTTCATATTTCTTCCACATCCATGGGCTGCAACTAACAAATATCTTCATGATCAATTATTCTAGTGGCTACCAAGCCTTTTACCTTGTAAAGCTATGTTGTAAATTATGTAAATTATTTTGGCAGTACTACCAACAGAGAGATAAATGACAAAATTTACAATTGGCCGATTAGGTTCAGTTATAAGCCTCTTTCCATTATTCTGAACCACCGTACAGTATTACATTGGGAAAAAACACCCTCCCCCACTCATACACACGCATCCCTCATAAAACTTGTTGCTTAGCACATCGGTCACTGTGTATCAGTGTCACTAATCTACTTCCAACGCACGTGGGTGCAAGACTGCAATTGGCCCCGTGTTGACAAGGAGCGGAGGGAGGGGGGAATGAAGTGAGATGAGCGCCCCCCGATTACGATAGGTTCCAGCAGGTGAACGGGAGGATGCACGGTAATTAAAAGCTAAATAAAGACATTAGTCATATCTGCTCACTTGCGTGCATGTGTGTGGGGAGATGATTACATTTGCTTCATCACCCGCTGTGCTTCACTGGAGTATAGACCGATGGATGAAGGAGAAAAGGGAAGAAACAGTCGAGGAATGTTTATCCAAAATAGGCAAGCACACATGAATGAAGTTAAGAGGGAAAGTATTTGGATGGGGAATTAATAGAAGGAGGCACAGTTAGATGAGGACTCCTGTGGGACGGGCTTTGGCTGGAAGTGTTTCACAGTTTCCTCGTGTCTTTTCACCCTCCTCTCTTTTTCTTTCTTGCCAAGTTCTCCTTCATCTTTGCTGCTCCTCTCTCTGATTACTTGTCCTCTCCCCCAGTCTTTCTCTCTCTCTCTCTTCTACTAAACTATGGTAGTGGGGGTCCCATTGCTTACTTAAAAGCTGAAACAGATTCTGCTAAGCTGCTTTCTAATGCATAAAGGCATTTGCCCATGGCAGGTCAAGTGCAGGAGAAGCCTTTTTTATGTATTGAATGTTAGACTATTAGACTTTGGGATTATGCCCAATATGCCCAGGAAGAAAGGGCATGAAATCAGGCGGGAAAAACCCCATAACAGAAAGACTCTCAGGCAAAAAAACCCAGTAAAAATAGATACGGTGTCAACATAAATATATCTTAAGCTCTCTACTGCAGGCAGTTTTTAAAGTTTTTTTATCAAGAAACATGTAGTAAATCTCTAAGAATGTTTGATGAATACAGCTTTGTTAGTGTTCCAGGAAAGTGCAGGTTCTAGCAGCAAATCCACGGCCAAATATGAAATCTTCGCAGTGATATGAAACGTACACAAAACCGAGTTTGAAAAAATAATAGGACAGATCACAGGAAGGGAGTTTAAGCAGGGATTTAGACTTCAATGTTAGATCCCTGAATGCTATGTTTTATTTCACTTATTTCAATAGTCCGCCTGCTTTGATAAGAGGTCAGATTTGACTTTTTGAATGTAATAAGGGTTGATTCAAGTTGTTGATGATGAGCGGTGAGAGGAAATTTCACATGCATGCCTTCGAAAAAATCTGTCAAGCTCTGACCCACGGGGGTAATTACGACACAGTGTTTCAGACGTTGCTGCTCAACCATAGCAAGGTAAGGTTAAGAGCCGGTCAAAGACACGAGGTAATGACATCACATGACTTTTGCTGGCTATAATGAGGCACCAGCAGAGCAGGAAGCAGGCCTTCAGTGAAACTGCTCAGGGAGATCTTTTTTTTTTCCATGGTAGAAGATGCTTGAGAGTAACTTTACGGCTGACAGTAACCTTAATTGAAAGCAAATGTGTTTTTTTTAGAGGAACACAGCATTGATATGAGCATTGTTAAAGGTCCTATGACATGCTGCTTTTTGGATGCTTTTATATAGGCCTTAGTGGTCCCTTAATACTGTATCTGAAGTCTCTTTCCCGAAATTCAGCCTTGGTGCAGAATTACAGCCACTAGAGCCAGTCCCACAATGAGCTTTCCTTAGGATGTGCCATTTCTGTGTCTGTAGCTTTAAATGCTATTGAAGATGAGAGAAGGGGGCAAGGTGGAGGGTGGGGGTGTGGCCTTGATCAACTGCCACTTTGCTCGTTTGAAAGCCATTATGTCTCTTTCTCATGGGTGGGCCAAATTCTCTGGGCGGGCAAAGCAGAGAAAGGGGAGGTAACCTTTCTCCTTATGACCTCATAAGATCGGTCCATCTGAGCTTTCATTTTCTCAAAGGCAGAGCAGGATACCCAGGGCTCGGTTTACACCTATCACCATTTCTAGCCACTGGGGGACCATAGGCAGGCTGGGGGAACTCATATTAATGTTAAAAACCCCATAAAGTGACATTTTCATGCCATGGGACCTTTTAATGTGAGTGGAGGTCTCCACGCCAGATGGAGGTGCTTAAATGGGAGCTAGTCTCACATTGCCAGACCTATCTCCACAGCGCTCTCTGCTCTAGAGTATGTGCTGACTACACGACTTATCTATTCTCTATGCTCTGGCTTGCTTGCATTTCTTTAAACCAATCACAACTGTCAACAACTGAGCGACGCAAAGCCCCGGATGCAGCGTTGGTGCACCTGCAAAATAGATAGCAGAGGTAGCTGAAGGGAAGGGACTACCAGCGCATCCCAGGCTTTATCTCAGAAATGTACATCCGTTGAGCCAGACTAAATGGGAGCAGACACAATGTGGAAGCTCCTCAAACCAATAAATAAACCTGCAGGAAAAACTAATCACATCATTGTTGACCAATGCAGGTGTGTTGCGGAGTAGTAATCAAAGCGTCTGGCGTGACCAGCTGGTGCACACTGCAGTGTCGAGAATAAATCAGCTTCTTGTTGGTTGCAAATGGCAAACATTCCTGAAACGTCTTTTGAGAGTGCACACTCTTCGAGGAGGCTCAGAGAACAGACCTTAAACATAATGATGTTCAAGAAAAAATCTTAAAATTCAATTGTTCCCATTTTCTCGGCAGCTGATATTGCCTGTAGGACATTCAGTCTTTATACTTTGATTGTGCTGTCAGGATACCTGCAGCGTTGATTAAAATGTTCTCTTAAAATTCATGGGAACCAGTGTATATTATGAGTAGAGTCAAAGTGTCAACACAACTGCTTCCACATATTCTCATCTCTCAGCTGCCCTACAGCTCAACTGATGTGGAAATTTCTACAGTTCACCAAAAACACCAAAATGCCAAAATGAAATGTATGCGTTTTCAAATCACTGAAGAAACTGAATATCGTGGTGCATACAGACTTTCTTGTTACACAGGGAACCAGTTGCTCTGCGCCCATTTATTTATTTAATCAAATTGCCTGCAATATATTATATGTTTAGTATAGTGTGTTACTAGATGCCACTTGAAATAAATGCGAAATATTGTACATTTTATAATTACACTGACAAATAATTGACTTCACCTTGAATTATTTGTAACATTAAGAAACAAGTCTCTGTTTCGTTTTTCATGGATGAAAACACAGTCATGATTTCAAGCAATGCCTATTTCATGTTTATTTCCAGGCCTATGTGTCCATCAAATGTCAGAAATCGGCTCATATTTTCTGAGATATCCTGCTGACAACAGATAAACTGACATGGGTGAAAATATAATCATGGTGGTGACCGTAACAAAGCTGAATAGTTATCCCATGGGTTTTACAAATGCAGTGTAAGTAAAACCTTCGAGGGATTTCATATTTGATTTTTGATTATGTACAGTATTCCGTTTGTCCGCATCATTGCTGTGGAGGCAGTTGGCATTTTGATGTGTTTTTGTAGAGACTGAATAGAGAAACCAACAGGCTCAGAGCAGAACAGTGAATGGAGATGACGGCAGACTGCCAACAGGTAAAAGAGACCGACTGAAAGAAGAATGACAGACACAAAAAAATAAATAAAAACAATGGCAGCCAGGTAAACGAAGATGGAAGAGTGATGAATACATCGTGCTTTGGTTTCTCCTTCTGATGTTATATCAGTCTGAAATCACAACACAAATTTAAAGTGAGACTTGAGATTTCCTATCGTAGGATAGCTAAAGCGATGAAATATCTCCTTTCCAACACCTTTTGTACGATTTTGTACCATTCTTCTTCAGGTGGTTAATTTGTGCGTTTAGTAAAAAGTAAGAGACTTCAATAAAAATAGTGATGAAGATAAAAAAGCATATTCACAGAAAAACCCATTTAACTTAACATTTTCACCAACTCTTATGAGAAGCACCACTACGAAATAAGCTATTGAGCTTTTACATTTTTAAGTGGGTGACATATTCTGAGAGCACTGCGTCTTTTTTGACAAAAGCCAAACTGACAGGCGTATTCCCTTCTTTGAAGGTGCAAGCACAATAGACTACATGAATAGGCTTTTATTTTAATCATTGTGAAATGTCGTCTGACCCCTCATCTCGTCTCCCATCTTGCTGCTTGTGTTGTGAATTGTAAAAGACATCGGAGTGACAGCCGTTGAACAGAATCTCACCGCTGTGGCCAGGAAACTTTAATCATAATGTGTGTGTGTGTGTGTGTGTGTGTGTGTGTGTGTGTGTGTGTGTGTGTAGAGACGGCCAATGAGTTTGGCAACCATAGACGGTCCGACCACATTATCAACAGAGCTGCTTCCAGTAACCCCGAGATTGAGTTTAACTTCTGCATGTGGGAGGAAATGATTGTATTGTAAGACGATTTATGAGTCTAAGAAATGCAAGATGTGTTATGATAACGGGAACTGGCAATTTAAAGAGAAACTGACAGTCCACCATGTGCACCACATTAAAAACTAGACTGAAGAGTGAATCTACCCGGGTTGTAGGTGGAAGTAAAGCAGCCGCCATAACTGCAGTGCGGTGGTACCATATGTAATACTTTCCTATTCTAACCACTTTTGTACTGGTTTTTGCAAGGAATATTTTCAGGAGCTCTAGAAGAACCTGCTACATGTTGAAATGCAATTCCAACAAAGTTTATATGTAATGTAGACTAAATGTAACTTTTAAACGAAATTTAGCCCAGTTTTAATAGATACTTCTACTACTGCTACTGCTACTGCTACTACTATAGATGTCTTTTCAGCTGCATATCACCAAAATCAGCTTAAATGTGCAGTAGGTAAGATTTATAAAACTAACTTTCTGTCATATTTGCTGAAACTGACCCTATGTTCCAGAAGAACTACATATCAGGTAATAAAAAAAAATAAAAAATCCAGCTCCTCTGGCACCATCTACAGCCTGTAGTGCGATTTGCAAAAATCCACAGCTCCCTGTTCAGATGCACCAATCAGGGGGGGTGGGGTATCTAACTGCATGTCAATCACTGCTCATGCACACGCATTCATTCTCCCTTGCTGGGGGAGGGGCTTAGGAGAACATTTTGGGCTTGAGCAGAAAGGGGGCAGGGACTGAGAAGTTTTTGATGTTCACATTTTTTGGCTAAGTCCTGGATCTTCGCAATCCTACCTATAGCATATTTTAATGAGCTGTGCCTGTATCAGGTTGTCCACTAATAAACTTCAAATTTGAGGAAAAACAAACAAAAAACAAGCTGTCTAAAACCAATTTCTCTTCATAGTTATGTGTCCTGGCTGCAAAAGAATAGAATGTATGGATAACTTTATTAATCCCTAAAGTGGATACTAGATCATAGACATACGGGTCACAGCAGACCACATATCACAGACAGGCAGGGACGGACTGACAATCTGTGCGATCTGGAAAAGTCCAGAACGGCCGTCCAACCGACGGCCGTCGGCACAAAAAAAAGTGTATTAAAGTGATATTAACAGCCAACAGCAGGGGACGCAAATACAATCACTTATATGCTACGTGTAAAAATAAAACTGAAGAAGAACAGTCGGCCTACATCATTAGACGTGAGTTAATTTCACATCAGCATTACTGGTAAATGCCAGGAGCAGTAAACACTATAGGCTGCCTTTATCCCTATCTTAGCGAATTGCATGTTGTCAGCTCAACATGAGCATCTGCATCATGATTATGAAAATGATCGTGCCATTTAGTGCTGTCAAACTCAGTTTTGCTGCTAGGATGAAGATTATGGTATTTAATTAAACGGGAAAACATCAGGCAGGCATTGGTACCACTCTAAACGTGCTAACAAACAGGGAAGGGGGCTAAATAATTCACCAAATGTAACCAAAAGTTTAACCATAAAAATCCTAGCTTGCACTTTCTGTCTGTCTTCCATCAGAGCGCAGTTTTTCCTTGTCTTTCATATTTGCGTTTACTATTGTGGAACTGGCAAAGAGCAGGTGGTTGTTTGTGAAAGCTTCACAGACAACATTGATAGGGCCTAGTCATTTTCATCATTTCACAGCCTTAATATGAATCAAAAGTGTAATAAATATTAAATAGGTTATTCAATGCTAATTCTTTAACACAAAGTAACACATGTTATATACATTTATATTTGAATAGTTATAGTATATAATAACTATATAACAATATATCTAATCCCCATGTTCAGGTACAGCAAGTAGCCTACTTTATCTCTGAAAGTGTTGTCAGTAATACTCTGTACTGTTTACAAGTTTGTGTAATTTTGGGTTTCTGTAGCCAGTGACATTTCATTATTTGTATATTAATTTCAATGCAGATGTAATGGCATTGTACATTTTTAGTTTTTATTTGAAGGCTGAGGCTTCATTAATAAACACAACCATAATTTGAAATGTTACTTGCTATGAATACCTTGTCTGATAGGCTACAGTATTGTGGCATAGTATCAGGACATCCTGGCTAGTGTCTTTCGCGCACGACTAGGGGCAAATGGCCGGATGATGGGCCTATTTGAGAGAAAGTCCAGCGCTGTATTTTAGCCCCAGTCCGTCCCTGCAGACAGGCATATTACATGTGGCACAGGATACAACGGATTGAATACAATCATTCATCAATAATACAAAATTGCAAAAAGTATACCCAAACCTGATAATGAATGTATAACATAATAATTATTCAAAGAAAGAGATCCGATCCAATCTGAATACACCTGATCAATAATTAGACCCCTTGCTAAATCTGGTCGACCTAAACCAACCCAAAAAAGAGGGAGAACACTAACACTGGCAGCAGCACGATGCGCCACCAATTAACAAGCAGTCATGGTCGAAAAGAGCAGTAATTTATGTCATGTTACCCTGCGAAGCACAGTAGACACACTCTGCCTCGCGGAAAAACACACACTTTTCTCTTGAGATGATTCTAATGCAGCATGCGCCTCACTATCATCTCCATTCAGGCGCTAGAGCTAAGATAAGTGTCAATACAACAGAATCCCTAACTGATTCAGTTAAATATAATGTTGACCACTTGGCTGGGTCCAATTTCAGATTAGTGTTCGGAGACTGAATTAAGGGGTGATGACCAACTGAGCTCGGGTCGCCCAACAAATAAATCAGACGGTTGAATCGTCTATATATTTGAGTGGCCAAACGCTCATGCGTGAAATCCACAGATCGATGTCTTACTGATAACATATAAATATGGTCAGAGACTGGATATTTGGTTTTATTAGAGCAAGCCAAACGTCACACACACCAACAGTTATCTAGTGTGGTTACAGATGTGCTGAAACCTTGTCTGACCCTGATCCTCTTGTGTGTCTGTTTTGTGTGTTTATAAAAAAGAAGTGAGCATACAAATGAGTGATGAAATGAGGGAAAGAACAGGAAACACAGGGGTAGAAATGGCAAAAAGAGATGATGGAGCCTGATCCCCTTGCCGCTGCTGTGCACTGACTGAATGAGGACGCGGCCCTCGGCCCCTGGGCTGGATTTCTGCGCCCTCTTCCTCCTCTATCCCTCTCTCCACCCGCTGCGATCCCTCTTCATCCTCTTAGGGAAACGTTCTGGATAGAAACTAAGTCAAGTGATGTTGGCATATGTGTGTCAGTGTGTGCCAGCAGATGTGTGTGAGAGACGGAGCGTGTGTGTGAAAGGGGAGGCGGGATCGCACATAAATTACAAATCAAAAGCAAAAAATTAACGCAACTAGAAAAATAATTCACTCGGACCTACAACACACCGTACGTAGAGACTGTATATGATTTCACACTTAAAGTGATTCATAATGAAAAAGTTAACGAGTACAGCAACTAGAAAACTGGTTTTAGCCAAGGTGCAAGTTCTCACATTTGAGTAGGTGAGGGTGAGGAGTGGGGGGTTTGGATGGAGGAGGAAGAGTGGAGAGTAAGTGAGTCATAGTATAAACTGTTAGGCCTTCTGCATAATCATTTCAGCTCATGATTCGTCACAGCGAGCTGAATCACCAGACAGACACGTGGCCACAGAAACCGGAGCCAAAATGTCCCTGCCTGGCTCTCCTTGCATTATCTTGCACTTCTCTATCACACACAGACAGATGACAATGTTTGTTCGATCTTTCGATCTGGTTCTTTGACCCTTTGACTTTATATATAATTGATGCTTGTAAAAATAGTAATCCTAATTTATGGGACTGGCTGTATGTGCCAGACATATTTAACACACTTGTCATTAAACACTGTGGGGGCATCAAGTCTGTGGAGAATCTGCTTATGGTGCTTTGGAGCTATACACTGAATGGTAAATGATTCATCCCATTCAGTGGCTGGCTTGTCTCCTCACAAACAAATTTCAACGGAGATTTGTGGAACAACAGCAACGACCGAATAAAAAAAGAGCTAAACGACGACCAACATTTGGTATCAATAATTGCTTTTGAATTTCAGCCAACCAAATTTCTAGGAACGAGGGGTTTTATCTCCCCAGTCGTAGTCATATTGCCCCAAATTAGCTACCGCTAGTGCATCCAACTCATGTAAAAACCCAGGTAATACAGTGAACATTCATCTTGTGCACAGCAAGCAAGAGAATAGTTAGTTTTCTTCATTTAACCTTTAGAAATGAACCAGCCAACTCATTCCAAGTCCTCTAATGAGGCCACCATTATTGGCCTAAAGACTAGAGCTGCAAAGATTAATCGATTAGTTGTCAACTCTTAAATTAATCGCCAACTATTTTGATAATCGACTAGTCAGTTTGAGAAAAATTCTTTGATTCCAGCTTCTTAAAAGTGAATATTTTCTAGTTTCTTCTCTCCTCTGTGACAGTAAACTGAATATCTTTGAATTGTGGACAAAACAAGACATTTGAGGATGTCATCTTGGACTTTTGGGAAACACTGATCCACAATTTTCACCATTTTCTGACCTTTTAGAGACCAAACAACTAATTGATTAATCGAGAAAATAATCAACAGATTAATCGACTATGAAAATAATCGTTAGTTGCAGCCCTACTACAGACCAATATATTAAAAAACGGATTAAATCGCATTCGACCGCCATTAGGACTTAGTGTTACTGTATTTGCAAATGTAAATTTCCTGTACAGTATATTTCCTGTACAGCCATAATCTAAGTGTGTACTGTGTGTTTTTACTTGTGAGCCACATCAAAGACAAACGTCAGTTGCTTTGTGATGGGCAAAGTCTGATTCAAACAAAATAAAAACACACACAAAATAATGCATATTCACTGACATGCATCTTAAGTCTGCTGAAAAAAAGAGAAGTGTGGTTTTTGCCTTCTTCAAAGTTTAGTTTGTTCTCTTACTCGAATCATATGGCAAGAATCTAAAAACAGGATTCTGTAAGAACCAGAGTCTATAATCAGAATCACTCAAATCTGAGCCCATCCCCTGCAAAGGACTGGACAAGCCCTGTGCACATATAGGATGTCATCTAAATACTATAGTACAAAGCCTTTTTATAGCACCTTTTTAGATGGTATGTGCTTGGAGCTGTTTATAATCCAAACATTCTTAGCATGAAATGAGAATTAGCTGCCGACACCCTGCTGACGACAGCTTTACGAAACAATTCAGGGGTCACAAGTCTCCTCATCGCAAACAAATCTCCTCAAATCCTTCCAGGAACAATCTATGGCAGAAATATCCCCCTGCCTCAGGGGCTCTGCTGGATTTGTTAAACAAACAAACCTCTGATAGCAATCTTTCCATGTACACTGACGCTGATTTGCAATGCAAATGATCTTGATCAGTGGACACCACAGGGAGAATGCTGCAATTCTCCGACAATAACAAAGGGAAGGACCCTTGCTTCCTGCTTTATCCACAGCTAGATTTTTGTGCCAGCCTTCACTGATGGAAACCTTATCTCTGCTGGCCTTCTGTCCGCCTAAAGGGACAGGGACCTCTGCATGCCGCTCTCGGGCCCCTCCAGGCACTGTGTAAGCCATGGTTTAGATTTGGAGGCCCTTAACAGTCAGTACTGGCAAACTACAGCTCTGGAAGTTACAGGCCCCTTGAGCTGGAGGGAGGTAAGACAAAAAAGAAAACCATTAAAAAGAGAAAGAAAGGTAGAAAAAGGGGAATGCAGCCAGTTACCTGGAATTCAATCCCATAGTTCTCCCTGCAGAAGTCTCGTAGTTTGGGGTAGACGTGTTCTTTCAGTGCGTTCCTCTCCGCCTCGGTGTCTGGAGACAAAAGAAAGAGGACATACTAAAGTGTTGAACAAACACCAAAAAAATCTAACTTTAAGCACTCGTGTATAGGAGCAGAAGCAATGTGTACATTACAGTAAAAGCTGTATTTGCATTGCCAGTTCAATTTAAAGGGAAAGAAAATTCAAGTAAATAGTTCAGCTTTTTGAGAAATATTATTCACCTCTCGGAGCGTCAGATGAGAAGATCGATACCAGTCTAATGTCTGTGCGTTATGTACAGAGCTCGAGCTAGGGGACGATTAGCTTAGCTTTGCATAACATAAAGACAAGAAGCAGATCTTGTCTGGCTCTCAGAATATTCAGAATTCAAAAATACACCTAGCACTACTGACCTTCTCATGTAGCGCTCTGAAAGTTAGCGAATTTCCAAAAATGTTGGGACTATTCCCCTATAAGCAGACCAGACTTGACTTTTGCAGGTCTTTGTCAGAGTTAAAAGCAGAAACAAATACCACAGTTCAACCCTTTTATACATTCATTCAACAGTGGGTGGATCTTAATTGGATAGCTGGAACAACAGGTGAATAATAAGAGACATTCAACTAATCGAATAATCAACTAATCACCTCTTAAATAATTAATGCCAATATTAACGTCAGCACTATATCATTTTTAAATATGCAACCCCTTTTTACACCCATAAAAAATACCTAGAAGAGCCAGTGCTGACACACACTATTTAAGAATGTGGGATTATGCAGCATTAAAAAGTAAGGCAGTGATCATATTGGACAGTCGGAGTGTCAGAGTGAGTGCCCACGGCTTGTTGTTGTGTCCCACTTTCTTTCCTCCTGTCCTCTCTTTTTCAGATGGTTACTGTAATTTATTTAGACAGGCCCAGTCTCTTCCTCCCTCTCTTTTTCTGAAGGGTGTGGATGGATAGTTAAAAACAGAACATGCCCGACAGAGAGGCCCTGTGTGACCAAGAAGCTGACTTGCACATGCACACGTATGCGCGCACAAAGAACACACATGGTGGACGGCGCACAAACATCCCCTCAGCCACTAACCGTGTCATACGCAGTGTGAGCAGAAGAGCCCATAAATTTAGTCTGACGAATATTCCTCTCATCTATCTTTAGTAAGGCTTTGGGCCGTGACCGTACATATATCCGCCCACAGCTAACCGGGCAAAATGTCAAATCAAAACTGAACGGCTGTAATAGTATGCAAATGAAATAAACGGCACTCGCTGCATCAGTGGCGCTCTCGTCTAATTCCATCAGAGATGCATTACAGTTATCTTACAGTGTTGTAGGTGACATCATAACAACAGAATAGCAGCGTTTATGGAATATGGATTAAACCTGTTTATGTGTTTGGGAAGTGTTAAAAAAGGAGTGCAATCCAAATCTGCACGTTGCTGCACGGTGTCTTTCGTGACCTGACAGTCTAAACTGTGTTGTTGTTGTTGTTTGCTGATAACTGCAAGACGCCTTTCCCTCTCTCTCTCTCTGTTTTGTGGGATGATGATGAGTTATGGCAGCCTGACGTGTGTGTGTATGTGTGTGTGTTGTGTGCACACCCACTTGCAAAGGAACAAAGACTGAATGTTACATTCCCCTCTTTCTCGCTGTGTGTCCCTCCCTCCAATTTCCCAATCTGTTTATTTCATTAGTGTCCACCAATCTATCTTTCCTTTCAGATATGTCTTGTCAGCTCGTTTTTTTTCTTTATCCAGTCCTTTTCTTTTCTCCCTTCCTCCCTCATCCTCCCATCAGGGAACTAATGGGCGGTCGTTTGAACATAGAAATACAGTCACATTTTCTTTTCTGTCTCTTCCTTCTTTTATACTCCATGCAAGGGCTGCTGCTAACAATTATTTTTATGTTCCATTTATTGTTTAGTCTTTAATAGGTGAAAATGGAATATCCCAGTGTCCAAGGGGACATCTTCATACTGATTGTTTTGTCCAACCAACAGTCCAAACGAGACTGTCCTCCCCTGAAAAACGCACACATAGGTCGTTTGTTCAAGCAGCAATTACGACTCATATTTACATTTTTTATAGTGGCGGAGCCCTCGCAGTAATTGTGATGGGAGCGAAGCAGATAGTAAGGTGACAAAGTAAGCGTCAAATTGCGAGTAAGGAGGTAGGTTGCCAGTAGACCGGGGTTCATGTCTCCTTCAAAAATAAAAGTAAACGGGGAGGGTTTTTTTAACTTTAAGGAACAAACAGAGCTACGTCACTTTCTGCGTCAAGTGAAGTAACCTCTGAATTTAACCCAAACCACCACCTTTTTTTCTGAAATTAACTAAGTAGTTTTGTTGCCTAGATGTAACCAAACTGCGACCGTTTCACAACGCTAACGACGTGTTTTAAAACCGTGACCGTTGCATTTTCTGGTTTAGATATGAGGAAAATGCTCCTGTGGGTCGTATTTCCTGCCACCGCTAGTGCCGCTAATTTATGAAACGCTCCTGTGGATCCTATTAGAGGGGAGGCCTTGTTGATCCAAACCCAAAGATATTCAATTTACAGTGATGTGAATCCTCAAATCCTCACATTTGAAAAAGCTGCAACCAGGCATTGTTTGGCTTTTTTCTTGATGGAAGGATTTAAACATCAACAAACCATCTCAGCAGTACTCAATACTAAAGTTCTATGGATAACAAGGCACAAAGCTAACCCAAAATCATTACAACACTATTAAGTCAGTTAACACTGACATTGCTTCAGCTGGTCCTTCAGTCCTCTAGATAGTGGTCACTCCAAGTCTCACCAACAAGGCTCTGACAAAGCAATCACTCTGCTCTCATCAAGCCACGCCGACTGACACTCCAGAGGCACTTGGTATGCACAACTGCTTAGAGATATCTGATTAAAAGAGAGAGAGAAGAGCCTCAGCAAATAGAACAAAGCTGTGACACTGTGGTCATTTACATTGACATGGATGCTAGTGCATGTGCGTGTGTGGCGTGTGTGGGTGGTGTGTGTATCTGAGGTCCTTAAAGTGTCTGCATCTAAAAAGGGTGTCTCTGTTGGATAATCCACAGAACACACTGGAAATGTGTCAGTTCTTTGAGTACCTCAATACAAATCTGTCATTGTATCGGAGGCCCACATCTTTGGAGTTATTCACATGTAACAATCTGAGAAGTTAAGAAAAATCACTCTTTCGTGGATATGTTCATTAGCAAACTGTGACAAGAGGGTCAGTAGTGAATTATTTTTTGTCAAAAAAGGTTGGGAACCACTGGTGAAGAGTATGTTTTAATGCATCAGGGATGTTTTAGGTTTAGATTGACGATTCTTCCGATTAATCTATTTAGTCAATGGCCAGACAATTAATTGTCAACAATTTCTGATAAGTCGTTAATCATGCTAAAAAAGTTCTTTAAAAAAATATCTTTTGTTACAGTTAGGTTGCAGCCTGTAACCTGCAGCATGTCATTCTCTCTCTCGCTTGTCTTGTGTTGAATGCAACATCTCATCACTGCATAGTTCACAATAAAGCATCAATGCCTTAAGAAATCTTAAATAAGTCTACTGTACATCAGAATAGATCACAAATTGTAAACAAAACATTTCTTTCTCAGTGTACGCAGGGCTGTTGCTCCAAAACCTCAAGTTCACTCTGTAATGTGCAGATGTGGATCTGAACCTGAACCGCGATTATGCAAACGCACAGTCAGTGAGCAAATCGATCCCGAATGACCTGGACGATGCTCAAGCCAAATTGTGGCTGTGTAAATCAGCCATCCATGAAGGCCAGATGTTCCTGCATTTCCTGAGCACAGGGAGACCCTACAGGTTATCTGAATACCACTGAAACAAGAGGAAATAAATTCATTGGAGTTTATTGTGCCACCATCCACAATTGATGTTAAGCATCGAGGGAAAAAAAGACAATTTACAGTAAAACATGGTAATGTGGGACTGGCTGTAACAGTGATGGGGACTTCCCTGTTTCTCTGCCAGTAACCTAAATTGTGTATGATTAAATAACCCTAACAGTGGTTGCATAAAGAACCAGTGTTAGTCTACCCAACATAAAAATGTACTATGATAAGTTCATTGGGTAACATCTGTGCTAGCAGCTGTTAAAAGCCACTAGTGGGGCTTTTAGGGGCTTTGTCATCCAAGCAGATTTATGTTGGGAAGACACTACACATTTTTCCACCCAATTATAGTAAACCATGATGACTGATTTCTCAAGATCGTGGAGACATGGACACTGCATGTTATCTTTTTGTAGATTTAAGATTCAAATCGCTTGCCTCCTGACAGAATCTCAGACCAGTCAGATGGTCTAATCATGATTATATCAAACATGTTAGATTTTAGGTTGAATCTATTGCTGTACTGAAGTTTGACATGGACAATGATGCCATGCTTTTCAAAATATCCAAACTCATCTGCTGCATCTTTAGTTTCCTGTCGGTTTCCTGTCACGGACATGTCCCTACTAATGTCAGGGTACTAGTGAATTGCCCCTACCGACATTACTTTACATACAAAAACACAAGCCCTGTTTTGAGCAAGTAATACAAGCAAATATATACTGCATAAAGCAACCTTTTTGCAGAATCATGTTCTGTGTGTCTATGCATATGGGCATGTGAGCAAGTGCACATATACTGTATACAATTGTGCATATTGGTCATCTGACAAAAAAAGTCCCTACCAATGTTAAAAGCAAACCTTTGCATACCCTAGTTATTTGAGTTATTATTCTGCTCCACGTACACAAAGTATGTGATAATTTAGTAAAGGTTTTTGCTTTTTTGTAACATAAGGAGCTTTAATATAGTTGTGTAATCAAATGCAAAGGAGAGATTTGGTCTTACACTGTTTATCAGATCTATATCATACTGCCTCACTAGGAACCTCATAGCCAGATAGTCATCGCATTTCTAATCCTCAGTGTTACTTCTTAATCTTAGAAGCTGTGCCTTTTTAGGATGATAAATCTTTGCATGCTACACTTTATTTCTGTCAGTGTTCTTGATATGGTGGGATCTCGAGAAATGAAGAGAAAGTACTATATTCCAAGGAGAATTAAATTGTGGGACATGTGTTAAATATTCATTTTCTAAGTGAAGTTGCTACTCCGTGGGTTTTGGGAAATTCATCAATATATCTTTTTATTTTATTTTTTTTAACAAAGAAATATATTCTGAAAATGGAATCTGGAAATTAAGAGTTTGTAAGCCCATGGATAGGCATGCATAACTGACATACAGATTTATAACACTTTTGATGCAGCGACTTATTGTCTGCAAAACTAAAGAATACAGTTAAGAAACAGTTTGGCAAGACTTGAAACCTTATACCACATTATATTGTAGTGACTTTAAAAGTAGGTGACGGGTTCCAAAAATGAATATATCCTCCAAGAAGACATTGAAAGAAACATTCATTGGAAGTTACTGGTAAGATTTTGTTCATTTTCAATCTCAATTATCAGCATTAAGCCTCCAAACTCTCCCCAGCAGAGCCCTTGATGTGCACATAAAATAAAATGTCCATTAGTTATAAACCACTTGCAGACCACACTAGTTTTTCTCGAGGTTAATTATGTTGGTTATAAGTGGATGATCTACAGTATGTAATTTCATTCAGGTGTATCTAGCCGGGCTGCTTGCTATCATCACCATCATTCACCGATGAGATATTTTTACAGTGGGTTCCATTTAATGGCTCAAACACCCTGGGAATTAGATGAGTGTGTGAGGGCAACTGCTGAATTTGTCAGAACGATGTCCTGGGGGTGCAGTCTTGCTCCACAGCACTCTGGGAAACTCCGAGAGAGGTCACTTAAAGCTGCTGCCAAACTAGCGAGAGTGAGCTTTCTCTCTCCCTTGAGGAGTAGAGCGGAGGCACGGAGGCCAAGGACGACACAAGAGGGGGAGCAATAAGCTCGCTAGCACTTCACTTGCCGCAGAACTGGGGCCCCGGGCGTCCGTATAAAGAGGTTTACTCCTCGACGCAGCGGCCGAGGGTTCGACTCTGACCTGCGGCCCTTTGCTGCATGTCAGTCCCCTTCTCGCTCCCCTTTCAAGTCTAAGCTGTCCTATACAAATGAAGGCCTAGAATCCCCCCCAAAAAATCTTAAAAAAATGAAAGAACTGGGGCCCGGCTCGCCCAGAAATCTGGGACTCACCAGCCCCTGAAAAGCAATTTCTTAAACAAAAGCCACCCTTGACACTGTATTCCCACCTGTCATCTCTCCCTCTGTCCTCCTTGTCATCCCTCCCACTCTCTTCTTTGTTCTCTTTCACCAGACTCAATTCGAAAAAGTGGATGATTAGGGAGAGAGAGATATTCTGGAAGTAAAGAGAGTAGACCATTGAATTACGGAAATCAGTTAAAAACCAACAAAAACAAACTGAAAAAGATAAATAGAGAAATTTGGAACAATGGGAATAATTGTGGGGTAAAATTGAATGTAATTGGTGGTCTCTGTGGTGACATACTATAGCCTTGATGGTGGTGCGTTGTAGGGGTAGATGATTTTATGCGTCGCATCCCTACGGCCTCGTGCTTTTATCAACTTTAAACAGCTTTAGTGATAGCTTGCATACAAATAGCTGCCTATTGCACACAACCGATGCCAGAGCCCCTGAGGTGACTACAGCAAGGTAATGGAGTTGTCTTGATATGCTTATATGGATCTCCATGAAACACACACACACACACACACACACACAACACACACACACACACACACATACACACATATTGATAGAAGAGACAGGTTGCATAATGCACTGAGCGGTAAATACAAACACAAATACAAATAAATCATGTTAGGCTTTTCTCTGGTTTGTTGCTGCTGTCTAGCTACCGGCAAGAACAGATAGTGGGGTTTTTAATTGATCGACTGTGGCCACACACACGCACACGCGCGCACACACAGACACAGATTCATCCACCTGTGCCAAGAACTTGAGTGATTCATTAACATCATGGAAGGAGGATGTGAATCCACTCAAATTAGTAGTTTGGCTTACATTTTGGCAAACACTCTGGAATACATATACTCTATATCACTGCACTGTGGAGTGAACCTTCTAGTGTAGCATATGCATGAAGTGATA
The DNA here is from genome assembly GCF_010015445.1 of Perca fluviatilis. Classification (NCBI taxonomy): domain Eukaryota; kingdom Metazoa; phylum Chordata; class Actinopteri; order Perciformes; family Percidae; genus Perca; species Perca fluviatilis. The sequence goes on from NC_053125.1 coordinate 16,450,250, forward strand.
CCTCAAACCACTCTCTTCCGTCAACTTTTTCTGAGGAAGACAATGTTCTTTTTCCAATTTATTTAAAAATGATATGCCCCTTATAGACCGCGCGGAGAAACACAACAGAGGTCCCTGACGGTGAATACAGCAGTGGCATTGCTCTGCAGTTGCCTATGGCTTTTGATTAAGAGCATTACGGTCAGTATATTCAACAGTGCCAACACTATAACCAGCGAGCATTTAAACATCTTGGCATTATAGATCAAAGCTGGTCAAACGGACACAATAAAAAAGTGCTGCTATACCGGTTTGAAGGGGAGATTATTACTGCGGATAGCATTGTGTACCTCTGTAGTGTCTGGTATTACACATAGTGAAATATCCCCCGTTATGTTTATGGGGAGTTTGTCAAAGCAAGGGATTCTGCCCAGCTTTCAGCAACTCCTTCACACTCATATTGCTTCATTCTTTCGCTTCATGTCGTGGCTTCCGAAAATATCCAAGCGTCGAGGACGGTAAAAGGAAGATAAAAACGCCCATCAGAGATTCTGTGGCCGAGACACGAAGTTACTCATTCAATTTCACGGTCACAGCTTTCCGGTCACGAGCCTAAATAGACTAATACTCCACTATGTGACAGTAGGATTTGGTGGGATTTTAATCAAAATGTTGGAGGAAAATGCCAAAAGGGTGATGCTGAAGCAGAGAGGCGCTCTATTGTACCATCAAAATGTGTATCAATTTGGGTCATGATTGCTTGTCTGATTTGACCACATTATACATGTACAGTGTGTTGAATGCTATTAAATAAGTGCATGGACAGCCCCCTCTAGTGAACATGGAAAAACAAGTTCTGCAGCAGAGGGCAGACCTTTGTCATAGTTAGGAAGAACAGTATTTCTTCATGTGCATGTTTATACAGTAGGTAGGATTTGCCGCACCACAAAAGTTTGCAAGAGTAGGAAAGTTTCTGCAAATAGTTTGAATCTGTTCTGTTACTGATAATACCTACAGTACAGCTGGAATACTGTAATGGAGTGAACTCAACTGAGATCAAAACAAATGCAAAGAATACCTTATTGCAAATGTGATTTGACAAAGGTAGGGGAATCAGCAGTGTTTCTGCGCCACTGTTTGAAGTAAGACAGAGTGTGTACCTCAATGGCTTCATTACCAGGATATACTAGCACTGGATACCAGTGCCTCGCTTCACTGGAAACAGCAGCTCCTAATTAGCCCTTTTCACGGCTCAGGCTGAGATGTGTGTCTTTCCATTTGTGCCGACAGTGTGAAAAGAAACTACTTGGAATAGCCCCTTCATCGTTTTTCCATCCACGTGTAGATCGGAGCGTTAAATTCGTACTGTGAGGTGATGGTCTGAATGACTGAGTCAGCTACAGGTGGCTAAACAGTGCCAGCCTTTTCACTCTGTACCGCGGGCCATAACACTGCAATAAACTGAGGTCAATTTATTCTTCTTTTTGTGGGTCCACAGCAATTTGCTCAGCGTGGGCAAGCAAATGACAGTGATGAATCGACAAAAGCAACCTCCCTTTTTAATTCTGGCATGCCCTCCTCTCTCTCTCTCTCTCTCTCTCTCTCTCTCTCTCTCTCTCTCTCTCTCTCTCTCATGGCCTACTCTACTTCCCTTGCCTTGTTTACTCCAGTTTTACGGAGCCTATTTTTACCCCTTTGCCCAGAGGGCATATTCAAATACAGAGCTGCAACTGGGTGTCTCCCTCACAACCCAACTGTCTTTGGACTCTGCTCACACCATGCACTCTATGTCGAGAACAATGTGTTGTTTCATTGTGATATTGGAATAAATCAGGTGCCAATTTGTTTTTTGTCAAGTTGTCATTTGGCCTAATGGAACTTAATTTAAGATATTTTCCAGTTTTTCTATTAGGTTAAGTGGATCTTTATATTTTGCAGCTCAATGCCTCGCGAATAGACTACACTTTAATCTCAGAACCCTGACTTTTTAAACGGACCTAAATCAATACTGGATCACAAGATCACATGCTTGGAAAGTGGCTGTATTTTATTTCCCAATGCATTAACCCTGTATTTTACAGTGCTTGAGTTACATTTATTTTTTTACAGCACTAAAAGCTAATAGCTGCAATTTGTTTTATGATAATTTCTCAAGAACTGTCCACACAAGTATAACCTCTTTAAATTCCACTGCAGACAATTCAACTAAAACATACTAAAAGCCCAAGACTTCTGGATAATGTGGTTAATGTATTTCCATATATTTGTAAAATCTAAAAAAAAAAAAAAAAAAAAAACGTCTTATTTGAAGGTCTGCATGGTTGAAGCCTGTGTGTAGGATGGGGAGATGGAGGTGTCACACTTAAGTCTACTAAGTCTTACCGTCGGGGTTGGCACAGATAAACACCCGGACGCTGCGGCCGATGGGGACGTGGTGCGGCAGGGCGTTGATGTTGCCGCTTATGGCCGCCTTGCGCAGCGCCGACTCCCGCGGGCAGGGCTGCCTGCTCCCCACACCCGACGGCCACATGGTGGGCGACTTCCAGCGTGGCTACACACAAACACACGCACAGAAGGGACACGTTAGCGCGGCCAGGGACGCACACACAGGCACATGGACAGACGTGCATGCTTGCGCGCGCGCAGATTCCCCAGACGCATCAACACACATGGGGCGTTAATTATGGCAAAGGCATGGAGCTGCACGCTTTAATTTGCAGCTAACTTTGGACACATTTACATGCATTGACTTAATTCCTAAGGACAGAAGATGCCTATACTTTCAAGACACATTTCAATATTTGCTCCAAAATGCCCCAATGGGCATTTTGTTTAAAATGTGACTTTGAAAGAGTTATGAGTTTGATCTTTTCTCACATAAAATGCACAATATTTATTTAGGACACTTTTTTTTTTTTTTTACAGAAAGCTTAAGCGTGACAATAATACCTTGCCATATACTCATAACGCCCATGCCACACACACTACACACACACAAATACACACACACCAATTAAGTTAGGATGTATCTGCCAAATCTTCTCCTAACACAGGAATGGAATTGAATGTGTTTTGTTGTTGCAATAATATGGTAGGGATATAATAATAGGATATTACGCACAGCCTAGTACCGTCATGGTGCATGCGTAATTTGTATACATGTCCTTGGACGCATTCATGAATTTTCATGCCACTGTGGGACAAACAGACAAACAGAACGAAACAAAACTTGAATATACGAGCAAGGCAAGCATCAGTCGTATTCCCACCCCCAGAGAAGATGCTTGTAAAGGCGAATAACCGCTACGAATGGTTATTCCGCCAGGAGCAGACGTCAAGTCGCTGGTTTTCCGGAGTTGGTCTGAAATCTTTGTTTCAAAGACGGAAAACCTCGAAAAAGACAACAAAAAGCGGGGAAAAGTTGGGTAGTCCACTACAGAACACTACGTTATATCCTCTGAAACAGACCACTAAAAATCACAGAGGCACCGCATCCACAGAGAGGACTTGACTACTAGTGATGCTGGAGACAGGCACAACAGGACACTTCTTGTTGCTCACATTCATTCGCTTCATGTCGTGGCTTCCGAAAATATCCAAGCGTCGAGGACGGTAAAAGGAAGATAAAAACGCCCATCAGAGTTTCTGTGGCCGAGAGACGACGCCGGGAGACGGTAAAACGGATGCCGTGTATCGGAGTGCTCCCCCTGGCATCCTGCTGTCTCTAGTACGAGCCGACCGAGCTCTGAGAGAGGGAGTCTGTGTGAAGCCTGGCAAAATAAAAGCGCGACTACAGGCTGGCAATTTTCAAAGTAAAATAGAAGTTTCAGCGTGCAGATTGCTAGACCCTCACCCTAAAGGCTAAAAAGCTTTACAGTGAAAACAAGAATGGTTTTTCGACACAAATCACTATTTTGAACATAAAAAATGACGCAGTTTTCATTTAAAGTGTGTTTTTACATCTTATAAGTTAGCTCCGTGTACTTACCTAGCTTGTCCCAGTAACTTGCCCTTTTACGTTGAAGGCTCAATGTGTAATTCCGGTCGTGCTCTATCTTTTGTTTTCTGTTTGACTTGACGGAGGTGACAGAGAAGAAGAGCTCTGGATTCTTGTGATGTCTTTCTCCCTGTCTCTCTCCTCTCCGGTGGACAGAAAGGTGCTCACAGCTCACCCAGCCCCAATTAAACATTGCACTGGACCGCGGAGTCAGCAGCAGCGTGGTGTCGTAAATGACGTTACCACTGTTAAATGTTAGGCTACCAGTCACGAACAAAGTAAAGTAACGTTAGCGTAAGCGACGGTACTGAAACGTCATTACACCTTCACTTTTCTTTTTTTTTAACCAGTTAAACGTCGAATAAAGTTGATTCACATGGAAGTGAAATTATGAGATTGTTTCACTCCTGTTAGTTTTCACCGTAATTAATGTTAGCTTAAGCTGCATCTTTCCCTCTAGAGCTACGTGACATAGCTAAAATGACAAATAGTTATTACGTTGGAATTGTTTGTGCTTGGCAATTTTTTTTCATCTGGCAAAGCACTGTTCCATAGTTGATTTGTAAAGGTGTTATAAAAAGCCACTGCTCCATGAGAGTTTATGAGAAGAGAAATTGGCTTAAGTAACGTGTAATGCGTTACTTTTCTGAGTAAGTTACCTGAGTAGCCTTTGCCGCGGATAGGGGAGCAGCAGCCCGGGGGAGGACGAGAAGGTGGGGGGAGGAGTTTGAATGAATTGCTTTATCGATAACTGTACCTCTGCTCTGCAGCCTCTGGTTATTCGCGCTGGAAGTTTAAGTGCATTGGATTTGTACTAAACGGAATTGATTACTGTGCTGTTCTTGTGAGGGGGAAACGCTGAACCATATATTTCCCCCACCTCTCAGTCTTACAGTGTTTAGCGGGCAGCAGCAAGTATTTCTCTGAATCTGATGAAGAGTGAGCTCTCGCTTCAACCTTAAGCTCAGCCTCTGCACTAATGCTTTTGAGTTATGATTGTATAAAAGAAGAATGAAGCCTATAGATGCATGAGGTCCCTGGCTAGATATGTAGTACCATCTTACTGACGAAAATAAGCTTTTAACATCACTCTCAGATGCTTACGCCCACATCTCACATATCCAGCCAAGGAAAGAAAAACTTCAAATTTTAAAGATCAAAACATTTCAAATAATAATGTTATATAGCAATGATAGAAAATAGTGGAGACATCGGTGACCTCGTTTGCAAGTAGTAAGCAGCAATTTAAATCATCGTTCCAAATCAATAAACACCATAAAGGAGCACTGACTATTGCAAGAAGCTCCAAATCTTTTTTTTTTTTCATTTCATTTCATTCAACACATTTATTTTTATTTATTTATTCAGCTTCTGCACACACTCACAATAACATTCAAATTTAATCTAAAGTATTCCTGGCATAAGTTTAAGTCTAGAGGACACATTACCATGACTAAATGCCAAATTTAACACATTATTTACGTAAGATAAAAATAATTAGGCGCTAGATGACTTACTGTTCTGCTGCAGGTCTCAAGGAGGATTCTAGGGCTCTGCAGGCTCCCACCGACCCATTTAAGGCAGTCTGCAGGACCACTGGCTCACACCAGAACAAAATGTAACACTCCGGAAAAGCTCAAGTGGGGCACAGGGGACCGGAGCCTGGTTCCCAACAGTGTTATGACCTTTCTTTACTTGATTGTTTCGCTCCCTCTCATATTCCCTAGTCAGTTAATCATGTGTGCACCTGCACTGGATTAATGCACCACAGTCTTTCGAGAGGATGCACTTTACACAGCTTGTTGGCATGATGTGATGTGGCAGACAAAAAGTGTGTTTTTGGATGGGCGTGTGTGTGCGAGCAGGGCTGCTGGTGCTACAGCTATTTCTGGCCCCTGGGAAAACAGCTCAGGGGGCCTCTATACAGCATCTTAAATCATTTAGCATCTCTCCCCAGTTTGGTGCCCCTAAGTCACCTTTGGGTGAGTGTTTGAGCATGTGTGTGCATTCAAGCATGGTTATAGTAATTGCAAGTTGTTGGGTTTATTGCCATGTATGCCTGTATATTTGCTCATGTTCCTGTCCCCCAAACCCTGGACCACTCCAAGCTAATGTGAGTCACTGTGGTGACAAGATGCGATGTGTCACCTGGGAGACACACAGACACCAAGGACAGACACTAGCTGTTCACTTGGCAAATGTCCACGTACACACTCACATTCATTTTATGCACACAAACACACCGACTGCACATACATGGCTGGTGATGGATGGTTGTTTCTGCACAACAGCTTGAAAGGAATGGAGGGACTGGGAGTCAGGGGAGACAGTTGGGAATGTCAATTCCTGTGTGGCACCGCTACAACTCTCATTATTTGGAATGCCCACTCTGAACTGGATTTTTCTAGTTAGCTGACTCAGAGATCAAGGGCACATGGCCACAACTTTTAAGTCATTGATAGGAAATGTTAACTTGGGCAAAGTCCCAATGATATGATTCATGCTTTCATTAACAGTAAACACAAAGTACAGCTTAGGCTGATGGTAATGTCATTAGTTTTGCAGGTATATGCTCATATACCAAACTATAGGACAAACTGAAATCGTTACCTGACAGTGGTACCATAGAAAAAGTCGGGATTACCAACATTATTAGGTTTCATCCTCTGGGGACCACGCTATCTGTAAAAGAAGTTCATGGAAATCCATCCAATAATTGTTGAGATATTTCAGTCCAAAGTGGTGGACTGACTGACGGACAACAGTCAGCAGACAGTATGGCTAAAAACATTAGTGGTTGTAGACAGTCAGGACCTGAAGTTAACTTTTTTGCCACCAGCCACTGTGGCAGGTGGATTTTTAAATCCACTAGCCACACAGGCTTTTCTCTAGCCATTTTCTTTTGCCTCATAAAGGTGAAATACAGAAAATGCACGAGCATCGTTCTTAAACTTGTTAAGAATACACATTAACTTATAAACGAAATCAATACTGCGCTATATAAAACTATATATATATATATATAACTGCACTGCAGTTCATTTGTTCTGTACTGCCGTCTAAAACTCCGCTACTCACGAACCTTGCCGTTGTCGCCAACTGTTCACTTGGTATTAAAACATATTCTTTTACTTTTCTTTGAATCATCCTCATGTTTTTGTTGGTTGCTTGTTTTAGCCGGCCTCTTCACCCAATTAAAAAAACGACTAATAAAACACTCAATTCTCACTGGCTACCTGCAGGTAGATTGACAATTTCATCTGCCAATGGAAAAATTCAGCTACATTTTGCACGTGATTGGGTGTTAATTTCAGGCCCTATAGACAGTGTATGTTGTGCTTGAGCTATATTGGGTATACAGAATATATTTGAATGACTGAAATGTATTCAAATTAACATTTAATTAACTGATTACAAATCATTTTCCTCTTGGAGTGATATTTCCTTGTACAATTCATTTCCATTATGCTTATAATTGCATGTCTATATTATTTTCAGGTAGGCTAGAAAGTTCCATTGCATAAGAAGGAACAATGAATTAAATCTGGAATATCAAGAGATGTTCATATGTGGAACTGGTGATTACAGATCCTTTGAATGTCATCCATTTATAAAAACTCTTATATTATAGATATTGCTGTGATCCTTTGATCTTCCTTCGGCATGTCCTTGAATCCCAATCTGCTCCAGGGACATTGCTCTTGTGTGACCATGCACTCTGTCCCCACTTCATTTTTTTTCTCTAGTGTTCATTTCCATAGAGCATTGAATGAATTAGTATTACCTACAACATCACTGATTGCCTTTGTAACCACAGATCCCTTCCAACTATCCCTACCATGACACCCTCATATCCTCAACTCGGTTGCCTTAAAAGAAAGAGCCTTTTTAATGATTTCATTTACATGTGAAGGTTTGTCAGTAGTGTATGAACAATAAGATAATTTTCTGATTTCCTGACCTCCATTTCAAGCTTGTAGAAGGAACAGATGCTGCTTACACATTTATTTATGCAAAGTAGATTAACTTGGGCACCTTGCAAATCACCGGGTTTATTCATGAGTGAAAAGTATACACAATCGATTAACAAAAGTAGCTCTTACTGCTTTGATTGTGATGTATAAAAATGATTCAGCCACATTATTATATTATATTTTTTACTATTAACATATCTGTCCTACATTTCCTCCTGACAATGTTTACATTCAAACATCCGAATAAGTCTACTCTCTACTCCCAGGAGATACTCTGGCTATAACTGAATAAAAACCCAGCAGTGCAGGCTTAGCAGGACTCAAACATAATCCTGCTATTAGCCAAGACAGGATTCCAATCAGAGCTCAACAGTTTCCCTGGCTCTTCCACTCTTTTACCAGCAAAACAAAGGATTAAGATAGACAGGCAACCTCCCACCATCCTCATACAGAATGGGATCAGTGCAAACACAAAACAGGTGTCAGTTACTCCATGAAGTCACAAGCAAGTCAAATATCAAGTAAACACATGTCTTTATTTTTGTATTCAGGGAGAAAAAGATCGACAATGGTCGGCTAAAAAGTATATGGACAGAATCCTATCACTTACTTTGCACATGTGTTTACATACTTTGGATAATCTTTAGGTCAGTTTGCATTCATCTGTTTTAAAAATAAAAACCCAGTAGAAATCGCAGGAATTGGAAAAGAAATCTATTATACAACAAAAAAGCTTGTACTGAGTTTGTCTGATGTTGATTGATAAAAATAGACTAGGGGCCCTATCTTGCATCTGGTTTGTATTTCTTTAAAAGTCCTATGACATGCTGCTTTTTGGATGCTTTTATATAGGCCTTAGTGGTCCCATAATACTGTATCTGAAGTCTCTTTCCCGAAATTCAGCCTTGGTGCAGAATTACAGCCACTAGAGCCAGTCCCACAATGAGCTTTCCTTAGGATGTGCCATTTCTGTGTCTGTAGCTTTAAATGCTATTGAGGAGGAGAGAGTGGGGGCAAGGTGGAGGGTGGGGGTGTGGCCTTGACCAACTGCCATGCTTCGCTCGTTTGCAAGCAATGCGGGCAAAGCAGAGAAAGGGGAGGTAACCATTCCCTTTATGACGTCATATAGGGAAGATTCCAGATCGGTCCATCTGAGCTTTCATTTTCTCAAAGGCAGGGCAGGATACCCAGGGCTCGGTTTACACCTATCGCCATTTCTAGCCACTGGGGGACCATAGGCAGGCTGGGGGAACTCATATTAATGTTAAACAACCTCAAAAAGTGACATTTTCATGCCATGGGATCTTTAAATCAATCACAACTGTCCTGGGTGGCGCTAAGCCACAGATGCAGCAACAGTGCCCTTGCAAATTAGATAGCGGAAGGGGAGCAACTCACTTTACATCTATTGAGCCAGACTACATTAATCATATCTTTTGATGGTTTTCAACACATTTTGTCTGCTGTTGATGTATTCTTGACAAAGACACTAAATCATAGCTGCTCACTCATCTGAAGTCACTCTGACAAGATTATCAGCCAAATATCTGAAGCCAAAATATGGAATATTCAAGAAATTTAAACCAGATTCAAACTGACTTTTACACAACATGAACAAGTCTCCTCCTACTCCTCTTGCTTACTTCCCTCAGAGTGTGAATCCTACACCACGAAGCATCAGCCAAGACACTGTAGTTATATTTGGTCACTTGGAGTGTGAGGTGCATTTTAGCTTATCCGTGCATTACCTTTGTGCCAAACCAAAGCCTTGGTGAGGACCACAGCTATTTATGGCTGCGTCAACTGTGGCACCTTTCACCACTAACCAATTAGCGGTTCTGTTGTGCTCCCACTCTTACCTTTGGTGTGTAATTGATTTGAATTTATGTTTTTTTTTTTTTTTTTCAAGTGTGTGAAGGTGAAATGATTGCGAGACAGATTTAACCACACGAACACACATGCACGAAACACAAACATGCATGTGCTTGTTGTGTACTGAACGTGCACACGCATTGACGCAAGCATACAGGCATGCCAGTATGTACACATCCACACACACACACAAAATACACACAAATGTTGAGAGTAGAAGAGTGTGTGCGGACATGGACAAACAGAAACACCCGCAGTGAGGAAAGTATTGGATTCAACAGTTATGTTTAGCTTTGGTGGACTATTTAAATGTAAATCAACACTTCAGATTTAGTTGACGCTTGTTGATTCAACATACAGTCAAAGTCAACTTCCTGTAGCATGTTTTGCTGTTGACACTCAGCTCATACGTGGGATGATTTGATTGCTGCCAAATGTCCATTTCCACTCAATCTGCTGGTATTGCCGTAATCATGCATACTAGCCAATATTACACCTTGTTCGGGGTAAGACTGCTGCTGAAGTGTGCTAACTCGAAGCCCCTTAAATCTAGTACACATAATAGCAGAAGGGCATGTACTTGCATTTAAATTTAAAAACGTGATTTAGAAATGGCTTTTACCAGAGGCATGATCAACAAGGGATTATTAATTAGAATTGTAATTATTAGGATATGCTGTTTGTATATTGTTGTGCATGTATACTGCGTAAATCATATTACATTAATTCAGTTAGCTGCTTTAGTTTTCAAAATATTGAATTTATTCACTTAACATTACTACTTTTTTGTCGTAACTTTAACTTTAAATTTCAAAATCTTTCCCAAAAGGTGCTCAGATGTATATGACTGCTATTCCCAAGGATAAAAATGCCAGTAATCACTGATACAAAAGAAGAAGAACTAAATGAATCTTGCTGAGATGGCCTTGGTGCTGAAAACTCCACTTGGCTCTGCAGGTGAGAAGCCAAAACATGTACTTGGTATTTGTGCTACTGCTTGTTTCTGCATTTAGCGTTTGTATATGAAAAAATAAATAAATAAACTGCATGGAATCCATGACAACAGTACAAATTGGGCCTGGTTCTCTGTAGTTCTTCTAGTTTGTACGCCAGTGAGCTGGCTGATGCCTGTGTGTGTGTGTGTGTGTGTGTGTGTGTGTGTGTGTGTGTGTGTGTGTGTGTGTGTGTGTGTGTGTGTGTGTGTGTGTGTGTGTGTGTGTGTGTGTGTGTGTGTGTGTGTGTGTGTGTGTGTGTGTGTGACAGAGAGAGAGAGAAGGGAAGGCTTGCTCCGACTCTATTTCCTCATTAGATCAAACTTTACCAAGATGTTATTCAGAGTGGACAGTCTGCATCTTTTTTTCTGCTTCATATGCCCGGGATCAGTCTGAAAAAGCTTAGGCGTGTGATTGTGTGTGAGAGGGATTCAAGGTCTGCTCTGGTTCAAAACCGGTGAGGACGTGGCAAACCGACTTAAACACAAGATAAGATTGTGTGAGGCAACCACCGGAAAATGTAGCATAAATAATGTAAAATGTAGTAGCTGTTTCTCTGGTCACAATTTAAACTGTCAAGCTGCCAAATGTAGGGATGGCAGTAATGGCCACATATCTGCTGGTGCATAAAAACAAAGCTCTCTGTGGAGCCTTTTATTAACCCGTTTTCTTTAACTATTGTTATATGTGTCATATTCAATGGTCTCAGACTTGCATACATTTGCTTCAGGAAATGTAGTCACGCAATAGCAATGTATTGTAAAACTCTCCTTAGTATGGAGACACATAAAAAGTATGTTTCCAAAAAAAGGATGAGTAATTAGGAGCAGCACATAAGGGTTCCATTATACACAGAGAAAGGGACAGATGGAAAGTGCAATTCAAACGGTGAAAGACAAATCATCCATAATATAGAGGGATCCATATCTTTACATTTTCTCTTATGTTCAGTGAGCACGTGCTGTCACATGCCTCATGATTTCAAAGAATTATTCTGGTAGAAAATGATCTCCTGATGTTCCCGCCATCCTGCTGACAAAAACAGTAGAGAACGCAACTTGTCAGACTTAAGAGGTGGAAGGATAGGGGAAACTATGGGTACAATATTAAATCTGCAACACTTGCTTTGGAGTTAATTCAGCTTACTGGAGACTTTATGGCGCAGAACTATGACACCAGCATGGCTATAACCTATTGTCTCATTAATCTAAGGATGATAGGTAGCCTGCTAATTCTCCGTTCTTGTCTCATGGGATTAATATTATGTCAGGACAGGAAATATGTCCCTCCATCTGGTGATGATTGGTCATGTCAGCTACTGTAAGTATGACTTTAGTCCGTCTCCTGTTTAACCTTTTTGACAGTGACATCAAATATCAACGAACAATGTTAGCATCAAGAATGCCATACATTTCGAGAATGACATTTTTTTGTTTTAGTGCCGGGGGGGCACAACCCCACCTTATATATACCTCGGCGATATCACGAGTTATCACATATCACACGAAAATCCATCTTGTCAGGCTTTAAGTAATGCATTTGTGTCTGAGCAACCAGCTAACAAAACCAATCAGCAACTGGCAGCTATGGCCGACAACCGCGACTATTGTTTGTTCAAAACAATAATGGCGGATGTGATAGACAGATGGTTCATCCAATCAAATGCCAGGTATTTTTTTGAAAGGGTCTGACCATTTCCAAACAGTTTTCAATGACTGCTTCTCAGATGGTTCTGTGTAACAACCAGGCTGTAGCATTTCACCAATAAACAGACGACAGAATAGGAGGGGGGTGGGGGGGTGAGTCCGTCATGCTTGAAATCCCCCGTCATTTTTCATCCGGCACAAAAACAGTTTGTTTTTGTCTCTTTCTAGTCCCGCTGTCTTTTAGTTAAAACACAAAATCAGTAATTATAGTTGTAGTATGTTCCATTTGGGATTGGAGTCTCCACTTGCGAATTACATGTATGGGTGGTTAAATAATATGGGTCGCAGTTTTGTCAAAACATGAAATAAATCAACTTTTTATAAAGCCTGTTCGGAAAATTAAAAGGTAGTTTTGAATGAATGTTATTTGTTTGTAAATTAAAAATCTCCATAATTAGAGCTCTATTATAATCATTACTTTTCCAGATATATGGATAGAAGTGGTGATAGCGGGGAAAGAGATCAACTTGGTTTATTATGAAATGGCTGGAAGAGGCAACCAGATAATATGAATTCAACTCACAGCCAGTGACACGGGGGTGATAGATGAGGTCATGTGTGAGGTGATGTGTGCGTGTGTGTTCATAATTCCCCCCCCTACCCATCTGTGAACATGCCTGCTCCACAATTCGCTGGTTGAAGAGTCTGAACAGATGAAATGTCTGAATTATAAGTAACCTGCAGGAATTCAAATGAGTGTCAAAGGTCAATAACAAGAATCACAGTGTATATAATTCCCTGCAGACATGCAAAGAGCTTGACAATAATTCCTGACAAATTCTGAATGTGAGTATATGGAGCTTTTGTTTGTATGATTGTCAGGCTAATGAGAAAGCACTCGTCGAAACACATCGACATCTTTGGACAGGCGTCTGTCAAGGTTCGACCTTTGACTGGCCACAATTCCCATCACATGCATCTGTGAGACCCAACAGCAGTCAAACGCTGAATATATTGCAATATACAATAGATAACATATACATATAGTATTTGTAAAGTTATGTCCCGTGTACAATTCATATTTTGTAACCAAAACACATTGCATGTATCCACAAGGTCCAACAAACTGAAAACATTTATCTCAAAAAACGTTGCAAAGTTAAAGGTGCCCAGTGAGGTTTTCTTGAAAAAACACAAACGTTCTGTTTACATTCCATTTTTCTCAAACAAATGCATTGTGTGTGTGTGTGTGTGTGTGTGTGTATGTGTGTATATCCTTGAGGTGTAACAATTTCCCTTGTCATAAAACATTTGTAAAGCCTTTATTTGTGTTGTCATTGACGTTTACTTGCTAGCAGTCTTCTTCTTCATTAGATTTGCGGGTGCATTGGTACTGCCTTTGACTCTTTTTCTGGAGAGAGAGAGAGAGAGAGAGAGATTATTCCATCACAGCGCTGTGCAATGCAAGAAAATCTCACAGGGCAGACACTGCAGTTTTCATCAGACTCACCCAGGGTCGGGTAATTAAGTCTACTGCTAACTTACAACACTAATAACATTACCGTCGACAAAATTCCCCCGCGAACAAATCCATACTTCACAGTTAACCGTCAAGCCACTAAACCTGTATGGAAATTAACACCTCTGCTCTCTCTCTCTCTCTCTCTCTCTCTCTCTCTGTTTCTCACTGCACACACACACAGTCTGGTTCTGGTGGTTGATTAACACAGATAGGTGCTGATTAGCTCTCTCTCTTTTTTTTTTATTTTTTTATTTAAAGATTATTTTTTGGGGCTTTTCCCTTTATTACATAGAGACAGTGGATAGGCATAGCACAGCCATGAGTCCATGAGGCTAATGTCTGATTACTCCACATTTTCATTGTGATGTTTTGTGATTACATTCTGAATCTGCAACGTTCTCTGTCAGGTAAATATAGAAGTACAATGTCTTCCTCTGATGTAGAAGTAGCCTACACTGTAAGTCAGTAATAGGCTATACAGTGGAGTTGCGTAATAAGTGGTTTGGGGTCCTTCTGTAAGTAATTTTGGGGTACAACTTTGTTTTGAAGAATTCTACAAGCAGGAATACCACAGGCCAAGCAATTGGCCCGTTCCAAACAGGCACTGTACTAGTTTAATTAAATTGGAATTGGACCTAACAGGATGTGAGTGTTTCTGTGACTTCCCGTTCAGAGTGAAAACTGCTGGAAATGGCTGTAAACTGTCCAACTTGTCTGCCGCTTTTTGTCACCGCCCCCGGCTGCTGCTGCCTGCTTTCGTACACTTTACCAGGCGAGCTCATCTCGAAGGAGCCCCTAGGGAAATAGCATCAAACTGGCAGCCGAAATGTCAAAACTCATAAAATATTCCCAGCTGAAGTAAGAATGTCCTTTAAACATTAGAAGTAGGAGGTACATTAGCCCTGTTAGCATAAGACCAAGTGTGTTTTACTTCTAACAAAATCCATCATTACTAATGGGCTGTGTTGCACCTTTAACCACACCCAACAGTGATGTCACTGTGTCCTGACACACCCCAGTACACTTATACATCACTGCAGCAAGATGAGAAGTTAAACCACTGGAGGTCAGCAACAGCAAGATTTTCTATTACAATGCTCTTTACTATTACATGTAGAAAAAAATAGGTTAAAGCAGTTTTGGGCTTGTGGGAAACTTCCAAATTTTTTTCCCCCCCCCCTCCCCCCCCCCCCCCCCACAACCCCCACCCCGCCACCCCCCCCCCACCCCCAAAGCCCCGCCCCCCCCCGGAACAAGAGGGGAGAGAGAGCGACCTTGTGTGTTTTTTTGGGGGTGGAAGCAAAAAACACCCAAAAAAACCACAAAAAAACAAAAAAAAACAAGAAAACTTCTCATGTATAATTTAATTAATATATTTAAATTTTTTTAATAAAAAAATATAAAATTTTATTAAAAAAAAAAATTTTATTAAAAAAAAAAAAAAAAAAACAAAAAAAAAAAAAAAAAAAATAAAAAAAACACACAAAGACGGTTCGATTCAACCCAGAACCTTCTTGCTGTGAGACCACAGTGCTTACCATTGGGCCACCATGCTGACCAATTCCCTTTTGTACAAAAAAAAAGTACTTCGGTGTTCCAGCACGATCAGGCTCTAATGATCTGGGCTGCAGTGTATGAGTACCTAAAGCTTAGGTGTGTAGCTTTCTGGTTGCCCCAGGTAGACAAAGCCTTCAGGACTGTACGCATTTCAATCACTTTCTTCATTCACTGACAGAGAGCAGTAAACACAAGGAATGATAACTGGAGGAGCAAGAGAGGATTAAAAATGAATATGAAAGCGTTTGATGTAACCGCACTTCAAAGATATCCTCTCCTCTAGGGTGCGTGTCCCTCCACTGTACCTCGGCTCGTGCTCAAAACTGACAGGAAGTCTTGCCCCCTTTTTTCCTTTGCAACTGCCTGTTCTCTTCTTCTCTGCCTTTTCACCCCCACAAAGCTTCGACAAATTTCCCCTTTTCTCAGTGTGTAACATCTTCAGTTTCAGCGGAATGGCAGAAATGCATGTGAAGTATGTCGGGGAGGATTGGGCTGTGATCCCTGGTCCTCCCCTGCTGATCCTGGCTGGTTCTGCTCATCCTTCTGTACTATTCTGTAATTCACACAACAAAAGCTCCGGTTCAACACAAAATCTTGGTGCTGGAAGGGTTTTAACTGCACGTTTAATCATGTAATGTACAGTGTGAGTGTGTTAATTTTAGTTGGTATTTTTGTTTGTGTTCAAATGTGGGTGCGTGTGAACAAATTGCTCAGGCATTTCCCCACAGTGCGAGTAAAAGTGACTCACAGATGGCAAATCTCTTGATTAATAATCCAACTGCCTGCTGTAGTTCAGATGATATGTGTGAATGTGTGTGTTGCGCAGAATAATGGATGCCATCCTGTGATCGTAAATGATCAAAAGCATTTCTTTTGATGAAAGGGATGCAGTGACAACTTTCCTTCCTGGAACGCTCAAAATTCCCAACAGTGGAGGGGCAAGGGCTTTGATCGATTTCGACGCACTCTAAGAACTGCTAAATAATGGGGGCGTACATTCACAGAGCTCATAAAACTGATATTTCTATGCTCTTTAATTTTTTACGTCTCTCTTGTGTCTTCTTTTCCTATGGTATTATCTCAGTGACAGGTAATCACTCAAAGAAAGCGTCACTATGCGTATGCATCTAACTGGTAGAATTATTTTGAAGCCTGGTGGCCTCTTTAAACAATCTATGTCTATGTCATAAAGAGCACTTCCTGTAAGAGGAAACCAGATCCTAGAGTGAGGCTTGATTTCCACAGAGGTTGCACTCTCATTACTTATCATTAAGACAGGCAATCCCATCTTAATAACCAGCCTCACACAGTCGACATCTCAGTTAAAAAGCCTGTAATTAAAGTCTATATATCAGACTCCACAGGTGGGTCTGAGTCATTGCTGTCAAAGAGCACCACAGAGATACGGCAGAGCCTCATTTCCAGTTAGAAGCCGGCTTTCACCCCTACACGTCTATTAACGGGAATCCTTGACTGTTGACTCTCCTGTGTTTTGTAGCCGGGGAGGCTAAGTGTGACTCCGCTGCTGCAAAATGGAGATGTAAACGTCTCACTTGCTGTCAGGCAGAGAGGGCTAATTGTACAGGAGGAACAGCTGGTGCACTAAAGCTTTGACAAAAAGCAGAAAACTGTTAAGCCTGGGAAAACTTTTTTTTCCCTGTTTGAGCTGCCATTTAAAGTGAAACAAAATGAGGTAGCTTCAGTCGTCGGAGGATCTCTTTGGTGGAGTGCCAGGTTGGGAGATTTTGAAAGGGTTGTTTGGCTCATTGATGGGCTCTTGTGGGCTGACATTAGAAAATCATGCCTGATGGTTCTGAAATAAAGGTTTGGAAAGTGAATGGAACAGATTGAGAGGCAAATGATGTGGAAGCTACTGAGTGAAAAAAATTTAGACGGGGAAGTAGAAGGTATAAAAATAAAGTACAAAGGGCGAGAAAGGATAGAAAGAAAGAAAATGGGCAGAAGAATGATTCGTGGAAGGCAGCACGACAAGTGCTTGTATCCGTCTTTGTGCTTCCATTCATTCAAGGCAGGAAAGCTCAAGCTAAGCTAATGAGCTCCCACAGGATAGCGCCAGTTTGGCACAATGACAGATTACTCTCCACCAACTCTCTTATTACCAGCCAGCTTAGAGCAGCCCAGTCTAGCCTTAGCTTGGTTTAGTTTGCCAAATCCCACAGCAGATCATAGGCCTTCAGCTGTTAGCCCACCCCAGTTTTCTGAATTATACAAAAATGCATCTTTGCTCCCATCCTCTTTTCATATTATGCTAGCTCAGAATGTTAAATATTGCATAATTTCTCTGCCTCATCCAACACTGGAATAATCTGTTTATATTACCACATTTGTATTGTATGTTTATTTCTGCCACTGGTGCCATTTGCAGAAAAAAAGCACAGGTACATCTTTCAAATCTTATTTAGCTTCTCTGCACACACACACACACACACACACACACACACACACACACTAAAAATCCACCCGGTGTTCTATCTGAAATTTGCCCTTTACTTGGGCTGTATGAATCTACTTTTTGATGAGTTATTAGCTCAGTGAAAGGCTAAACTAAACACAAACACACATTTGTACAGTTGATATATTGGCTATTTGGAGCAAATAAACATCAATTTGGAAATTAACTTTGCTTTCTGTTGGAACATCAACATTAACTTACCACCTATCTCAGATAAGTCATATTACTAAGTAGCTGTGTGTTGCCTCAGCAAGTATGTTGGCTCCCGCAATACTTTTTCTTCAACATTAGGCATAAAAAAGGTTTCAAAAGATTTAATCTGTAGAGAAATGATTGAGAATGAATAGGTGTACTCGCCACTGGTTGTGGGAAATGTTTATTTTCTGTTCAGACAGCAGAGAGGACCAGAGAGGAGCATCTGGAGACTTACAGTAAGGATGAGTTATGGAGGAGAACAGAGTTGAATCTCAGGGCTGCTCTTAAATGCAACAAATGAAGATGGATTCCACTGGGAAGTGTGTGTGTGTGTGTGTGTGTGTGTGTGTGTGTGTGTGTGTGTGTGTGTGTGTGTGTGTGTGTGTGTGTGTGTGTGCGCGCATGCGTGAATCCAGTAGAGATGGCGATGAAAGTGAAATCTCCTTATGAACCTGTCAATGTGATGGAGTGTGTTTGTATGTCCATATAAACACGCAGAGCATTTGAACAAGTTTACCGTTTCGCAGAGTGACATTGTGGATTCCCAACATTCATTTGGTTTTTGATTTGTGTGTGTGTGTGTGTGTTCAACACATTTGTGTAAATCTCAAGGACTAAGGCGGACGATTGAGCCACATTTGCCTCTGCATATGTAGTATAACAGGTTGAGGAGTCAGCCGTTGTTTTGTCTTTGAGAGTCATTTGGATTCAATTGATAAGAAGACCATTAACTGCTGCTTTAGCCCGTTGCCATGACAACGTGTCTTCTGTGGAGAAAGGCATGGCGCCTCAGGTATCTGTTATAAGAGAAACCATTACGGTGTATGTGTTGTATGGAATTGATTTTTGTGTGGAGAGTTGGCTGGGATTTTTTTAAATGAATAAATGATTAATTACAAAATAAAGCTCCCATCAAATGTCACTACCATCACATGTAATTAATATAACTCCCCATCCCCATGTGTGTATTTACACACAATCTGCAACAGCATGTGTGCATCTTCAATTGAGTGGCATCTGAAGTGTTTCCCAACATCTGGACCTGCCGCTCAAAGCATCTCCTGGGCATAGGTAACATCTGTACATGCCACTAGCCATCCGATTGGCTGAATGAACGTCTGTCTGTTGTAATGCACCATGTGATTGGCAGGTGGTGTGAGGGGAGGTCACGGCTTGCATCCCAAAGCTCACATTATAGCTTTTAAATGGCTGCAGTTGAAGCTTAAAGGTCAGGGATTCTTGTGACTAGAATGTTGCTCATTCTGTAAACGGAGAAGAAGTATGAAACCTGTGTTGGAGGAAGAGAATAACCAACATGTTCTCAATGTGCCCTTGAGCAATGCAAAGCTGCTTTTGAATTGGCGCTCAGCTGCTTACGAGTGTAGTAGAGTCTTGGTAACTGAATGGAATTTGCGAGGTGAGCTGTATTCAGCCTTACCTTGAAGATTAATGGTTAGCAAAAAGCATTTTTCATTTTGGAAGACCAAATATGTGCATATATAAATATGTCTGAGAATATCTGACAACACAAAAGCAACCCGTGAGAAACATTAAGGTCACAGTTATCCCACAATCAAGCTTTTCTTCAGGGTTAGCAGGCTTTTCAAGACAATGTAAGGGGTCTTTAACCTCTATCAGTAGTCACCCGTCCCCCTGCCGCTAAGGGGAAAGAGAAAGTGACAGATCATTTGACAGAAAGATGGAGTCCGATCATTGTCAAGGAGCTAAATGACCGTGTTGAGGAATGGACCGTGTTGAGGAATTGACCATTCTCTAAACCCCTCCTCCAAACAGAGATTGTGCAATCATAGCTTAGCAAACCACAACTAGGCCTAGCAGGTCTGTCAAGCTTTGGATTTCTCCACATGTTGAAGCGGTGTGCATGGGCCTGTAGTGAGAGCAGTACTCTGTAGAAACTGGAGGCTGGTTTTTTTTTTCTTTTTTTTTTTTTTTTAGCCTTTTCAAAAACAAAAACAAGACAATAGTGGAGGCTAAGGAATTGATTCAGAGGTTTGTTAGTCGGTAGCTGCAAACATTTGCATGTCTGGCTAACTAGCTCACCACCAACAGTTGTACCCCAGTGTTACTTCCCAGGACCAAGGAACATGCATTGTGCGTTTCCTTCAGTCCACAAAACACCAAACCAGCTGTGTAAAAGGAGAGCGACGCATCGTGAGAGTGTGCCAACCACTGCTGTTTTCCTTTCTTCTGTGTATTTGTGAGCATGCATGATTTTAACCATTAACTGTCAGTGAATAACTTTTTTTTTTTTTTTATATTCTTAATCTCTGGTGCTACATTTGGCTCCGCAAAAAAATAGTTTCCAGCTGTTGCTCCAAAACAAACCTGGTTAGCGTTTCTGGTTGTGCAACTCAGAATCATGTGACCTTAATGGTTTAATTAGGTCAGACACCTAATCTCTCAGGCAACACCATCAGATCAGTTTTACTTTTTGGAATGGGATGAGGCAAGAATATTAGTTTATCAAGCCACTCAGAAGCCATATGCCCTGGCGCAGATTATTGCACAAGAAAGCCCCACATGTGCTGGGGGCCCAGATTGCCTAGATTCCTGAAAAAAAACATTCCAATTTGGTGACACAAATCCACTAACCCCCAAGAAAGAACGTGCCAACTGAAAATATAAATATGTTCCGTGAAAAATGAAATGCAAGCAATTATTTTGGCTATTTTTAATTCACTACAATGAATGATTGTTTCTGTCCACAGTTTAAATATTTTTACCAACATGTGTGCACACAGTTATCCACACGCGCTCCTTTCCTTCCTCATCCTCTCTTTCATGCTCTGGCAACTTCTGAGTGCCCTTAAATTAATCAGTGCTTTAATGGAAGCTGGTTAAATATTCAAATTCAATAGTGAGTTGCTCAACACATATTAAGCTAGCCTCTATCTGCTGGGCTGAAAGCAGTGGAGCACTATACATTTATACATTTTAGTGTAGGACGGTTCAGCCAATGGAGTCATTAAACAAAGAAATATATTGGCATTTGTTTTCAGCTTAAATCATCTAATTAGCAAATGCTACAGTTAAAGGACGCAATGCTTCTGTAAATGAACAACCAAATGAGCCTTCTGTCCCTGAGCTATATGGTACACAACTAACTGCAGTGGCTCATGGCTACTGTATATATTGTGCAATGCAGTATATACCAATTATTTTTTTCCTTTTTGTCTCGTTATATTTGCAGAGTTTCTGAAAACATATGAACAATGTCAACACAGAGGTTAATACACATTTGCCATACAGTATTAGAGTTTATTACTGTATCAATTAATTTATTTTATAAGCAGTCTTCATTGTTCAGGCTGAGTCAACTTTTAACTGGCTCAACAGCATGTTCTGACATTTGAAAGACCTCACCTTCAAATCCTCTGCATGTTTTCTAACTGCACACATCAAGTAATACTACTATAGCGGAGCAACAAGCGGATATTTTAGTCTCTTCTCAGCAAATCAATTAAAAAAAAGAAGCGTTATTTTTCACCATGTCACATGTGACACATTTCCACCTGCTATGGAGAGAATAGCACTTCCTGCACAAATGACTAGGTTTCATACCTTTTGAGCAACGTGTACCCCACCAATCACTGGCTCAGCTGACCCTGCTGCTGTTGAAATCTCCTGAAATGGCAGGGGTGGCGTCGGTGCCACTGGTGATGTCAGCCGTCACTGCAGCACCTATCATTTGACGGATTTGTGAGGGGAGCGCCTGTCAAATAAACCATGACCGCTGCAACCTGTCATGAGCCCTCTCCGCTTTTCCCGTTAAACGTTGTGCTGTGTTGAGAACCCTGTCACTCTTAGAGACAGACACACACACGCACCACACACACGCCCACACACACAGAGAGAAAAACACACATCCAGTCGAGTGAAAGCACAGCCTCAGCCAACAGCAGTCTGTCTTTTCTGATTGATGGGACTATCAGAAAATAGTGCTGGTTACAGAGTGTTGCTGTATGTATGTACTAAGACTGTTAGCATCATAATGCATGAGCAATAATAAGCTCTAATTTCAAACTGACCTTGACATGAATTCTATTTAAAAATGCATTAATGCTCATACCATAAACATGGCATAATAAATATGCTGAAATTAGAAACCGATCCTTCTCAAGTTACCAGACTGATGCATCGTAATTATTCATGTGGGTCTAGAAACTCTGTAAAAGTGGCTCCTCCTTGAGACTCACGGCTGATACTAAATGAAGATCTGTGGGTATCTAAAAATAGCTTTGCAATAAATCATAAGTGTGTGAAGTGTGTGAAGTGTGTGAAGTGTGTGAAGTGTGTGAAGTGTGTGTGTGTGTGTGTGTGTGTTCAGTGAGGTTTCCAGTATCTGATAAAAGCCATTGTCTAAAGCTCAAGACCTGTAAAAGTAAATCTGCGGTGTGAGCAAAAACTTGCATGTGGTATTGTTTGCACGTGTTTAATTTTGTGAGGGTAATGTACTGTATTTGTATTGCTATATTTTTTTCTTATTTTTACAGATTTAGTTATTATACAATTATTATACTTACAATTGGACACATCACTATCAACACAGTCCAAATTAATACAAACTTTGGAAACATTAACAACATAAAGAATCCTGATTTGTTTTGGTGGTCTGAAGGTAAAACGTTTAGCTGACTTTTTAATGAGATTTTTTTAATTTATTTTTTTTAAACAAAATTCGTCGCAGCTTGCTAACAAAATGTCAGCATTCCTGGTAACCTGCAGACTACTGATTGGTCAGAGAAAATCATCACCAATCACTGCGCCATCGTTGCTAGCGACAGACGGGGGTGTCCTGAACAAAACCGCCATTTTTAAATAGTTCAGCCAGCGGTGTTTTTTTTTTGCTGCCTCCAGCTTCTTTTGAAACAAAATTTGTCTTCTGGCTGTGGCAACAGCCACATGCCGAGAGTCAAAAACAACACACCTTCGATGTTCTCTGTGTGTGTCGCGTTAGGTCATGGCAGTTTCCTGCAGCGTCGCTATGACGACCAGCCACGCTCGCCTCGCATGAGGCGGTACTTAATCTGCAATGGAAAAAGGAGGACGGGGCACCGCGGTCGAGTCGAGCAGGTACCATGTAATGGAAAAACGCCATTAGATACGCGTTTCTTTAGGGACACCTAATCTGTAGCCCCCCCCTTAGCTCTGAAGCTCCGAGCTCCGCCCTCATGTCGACGGTCCAGTGAGTGAGTCAGAACTGGCAGCACTAAGGACGAGTAGCCTAGCCTATGGCGAGTGGTGGCGACCCACAAGAGTTAGAGGACCCGGTGGCTTCTTTAAGATCGCAAGTTTGGGAAAACTTTGGTTTCCCAGTCAGTTACGGTAGTAGGCTACAGGCGAGAGAGTGCTGGATAAGACGAGGACTGTGTGTCTGTGTTGTTCAGTAGGGGATTTGAGTGGAAATGCATCTAACATGCTAACGCATATCCGACACCATCAGCCAGATGTACCAATCACTGGAACAAGACAAAAAAAAACTGTCCATCTTCTCCTCCCTACAGTGCTTAACCAGCCTTTAGATACAAATAAAAAAAAAAATCACTGAAGCAATTGGAATTTACATGCACCCATATTCACTCGTAGAGGAACCTGGCTGCAAATATTTGCTGTATGTACTCAAACCTTGTTAAAACATGCCATCCCGTCCACAGATGAGGCAAACTGTCCCTAGTCCCTTCCATATACAACCAAACATGGACGTTGATGAAGCACGAGTTGTCAGCTGCACCCTCCGTTTCACTAACGACTAAGCTATCTCACAATGACCGCTCCTTTTTATTGACTGAGTGGGAAATGAAAGCGTCCGTTCTACAGACGCGGCCGGTGTATGTTATTATTCTATGTAATTTGCACTTTCATAAATAAGAGATGCTGTATTTTCAGTTTTATAGCTGATTGTCTTATTTTGTTTACAAGTTACAGATGGAGTCTGGAGATGATGTGGGGTGCGATTATTGTTTACTGTTTACATCTTATTTTACACACTTCAGGCTGTTGCAGCTAGCTCAGGGGAGAGACTGTATGACACTAGGTGGTACAGCGTGAGACATGCACGATAAAAAATAAATAAAAAAATTCCCTTCTGCATTTTTGTTTTGCTTTTCCCTATATTGTACCGAACCAAAAATGTCTGAACCGAGGTATGAACCGAACCGTGACTTCTGTGTACCGTTCCACCCCTAGTTCAAACTAAGAGAAATGACAGAAGAATTGCAGACAACCTTGCAATCAGCTGTCCAGAAAGCATTCAAGTCCTGCTGGGACCAAGAAGAGTGCTTTGAGTGCAGACTTAAAGGGCTCCAGGATATAGGAATAATCAGTGACCAACATATATTGCATGCACACAGGCACACACATATCATTTCTCCATGTCTCCTTGGTCACATTTGATGGAGAGTGTCCTCCTCTTTTCTGCATGCCCTTTTTGCATGTTTGTTAAGTAAAGACTCTTTGCCTCTACCTCTGCCTCCTACGCCATGCTCTTGGGTTCTTTTGTCTCTGAACTGTGACATGCACTAAGACTGTGTGTGTGTGTGTGTGTGTGTGTGTGTATGTGTGGATGTGGTACATTGTGATTGTTTTGTTAGTTAGCCATGGTCTTTATAATAGCTGCTATGTTTTTACCCTTCACATTCATTCCTATAATATAATATCGATCTGGAACATAGCAAGCTTAAGTGGTGACTTTCCCTGACTGAAAGCATGACAAATAAAAAACCTTAGGGGTTATTAAAGACACATTTCCTTCCCCACTGTTGTGGGATTCTACCCTATTGTGCCACAACTCCTTGTTTCCTATTGATAGCAAAAGTAAATTGCAAATAGTGCCAATCTGTCCTGATATTATTATCACACCTTTCAGCTGTCCGAGCTATTGATGTTTCCGTGGAATGGATTGCACTCATCCATTGTGCATGTGAGTGTGGGTGATGAAAAGAGATTGGGTGGTGTGTAGGTGTCTATTTTCTTATCATGTGTGTGTAAACTCCGGTCGATTCGGGATACATCCTTTTTTTTAAGTAAAATTCTCAATCGCACAATCGACAGCCATTTTAATTCCAGAGCTCACCTCCCTACGTGCATGTATTCCCCCAAAACAAGTTCCTTCCCGAAGGTTATTTTGCAGAGGCACCGTTGCTGCGTCCAGCGCTTGGCGCCATGCAAGAAAATTGTGATTGGTTTAAAGAAATGCCAATAAACTAGAGCACGTTTTTGTCCTATCCAGGAACATTGTGTGGACCAGTCAGACCTTCCTCCGCAGCGCTGTGGAGATAGGTCTGGTAATGCGAGACTACTGTCATGGTGACTTACGCTGCAGTAGGGTTAAAGATACACAGAAGGTAGCTGTATCCTTGTATATTGTGAACAAATTGTCTATCAAACAACTCTATATTTTATGTAATAACAGTAGACTCTCAATAATGCATCAACTGACTGTCATTAATAATATGATTTTACACAGTTCCTAAATGTATAATAAAAATAATAATAGAAGGACAGCATTGCTCTAAGGGGAAACAAATCTCTCCAGTTAATGGCTATTACATGATACTAACCAAGCTGAAAATTAATGGGAGGCAATCATGCTTGGCAATGGGCCTAACAACATCCGTGACAATAAAAAGCCTAATAATCCACGGCCCCTCAATGATCATTACATAATTACATGACATTACATGCTACAATATAGAATTTCTTGTTGATTTCATTCTCAATTAGTCCAGCCAAATGGAAACAGCAGAGCAGGAAATTGTAAGATAGGGATGCTTTTCACTCCAACCAGTGATTATCAGTCTCATATAAAATGTAACCACAGCTGAGTTAGGACTTTTGCTCTCACATGTAATGTCAGCGGATTTTCCAGCTGCTGTGGGACAGAGTCCTTTTTGAAAGTCTCGGCGCTGACAGCTGCGGTCTTTCAGGGAAATCAACCAACAGCACCCACGGTTTCTCCAAAGGGTACTGTGGCCGTTTTCGAAGGTGGACACATTCTTCCTTTCTTTATTTGAAACAGTATTATTTACCAAGTCTCCATTACACTCTCCTTCCTGTCCATTCCAGTAAACTGTGCCTTTATTTTATTTCATCCGTTTATTTGTCAAGGACAATGCATTGATCAACAGATATACCTGGCAAGATGTTAAAAAAATCACCATAAAAGGAGAATAAAACAAACTAAAGTTAAAAGAACACATTCACCAATAAATAATGCAACAATAAAACACACAGCAGTTAACCAGAAACCTTGTATGTGAGTACTGATTTAGATTACACATATATTTTGTTAATGTTAAAAGCTTGGGTATAAGATCTTCTACTCAGCCATGTGGAAATTAGCGATTACCGATTGTAAGTACAGGTTTTTTTTGATAAACTGGCCTAAAGTAATATCTCATTATTTAAAAATAATATTTATACAATATTTTCCCATCATTACCTAGAGATTTGCTAACTTTTAAAATACTGTAGGGTGCTCTTTAGGAATGAGGATAGAGACTCACAGGGACTGAAAGTGTATGTGCCTAAATGAAGTAAATGTGTGTGTGAGGCCCCCAACTCAATCTAAGTCAAGGGACCTCCACAGGTAATCAACAATCTATGAAATTCTCTCTCTGTCCCTCCCTATACACCAAATCCAATACCAGGATGGTCCCCATCTAGACACACACACACACACACACACACACAAATGCATTTTAACACTCACAAATGCACAAAAATGTGTGTCCCTCATGTATTCTCGCTGACACACATATCTTTAAACACAGACATGCTCGCACTCTGTCAGCAGCGGGAAAGAGTCCAGCTGCGAGGTGCCCTGCAAATTGCCGGTGAATATAGCGGTTTCACAAAATTCAGTGGAGCAGAGAGAGAAGGGGAAAAAGAGCGGGTAGATGGAAAGGGAAGGCAATCAATAAATTCTGAGCACAGTGTCGAAGAAACTGACTTTCTAATTCATTTCTCTTCAACCGTCTGTGCTTTGTGTTTTGATTAGGCAGGGCTGTGCTGCGCATGGGTGGAAGCAAAGGTATTTGTTGATGGATGAGATTTCTGAGATGGCTTTTCATGTTTTCAGCCCGAGAATATTCCAAAAAGATCTGTTGTAGAAGGCGCAGATCTGTGCTAAATATGCTATTTTTTTATTTATTTATTTTTTACCATTTTTGCTGTATTTTAATCAGACAAAATGATAACATATGACCACAAGACACTAAGTATAGTAAAATCAACTCACCACAGTGTGAACTCTACTCCTGCTGATTCTGCTAACTGGCCAGTCGACATTTTAAATGTAAACATCAAAGAAAACACCGAGCAAAAAGGGGAAAAAGTAGGAAAGATGAACTTCACTCTTCACTTCCACTACATGGACAACCAAGACCATCTATATGTCCATCTCTGAATGGCTGGTCAAGGATTACATCTGCTCCTCACCACCCAGCACAGTGGACCCCTTACATTTTGCATAGCGACCCAAACGATCAACTGAAGACGCCATTGCAAACCTCCTCCACACTACCTCCATGCTCACATGATTTAGCTAGTTTCTCATGGGGGTACTGTCCAGTGCCTCCCCACCTTTTCCTATTTTTGCTTTCTTTCACTGTTTCCCTCTTTGCGCCAGAGGCAGAGATAGACTCATACGTGATGGTTTAAAGATCCTTGTCAGTCAGACCTGTGTGATTTCTTTTTCCTGTGTGTGTGTGTGTGTGTGTGTGTGTGTGTGTGTGTGTGTGTGTGTTCCCTGGAGCCCAGGCCCTGAGGCAGGGTGGGGCTGAGCTGTCTGTAACTGGGTATTGATCTCACACACACACGCACACACATACACACAGAGGCTGGCTGACCTGAGAACACATCAGACACTGATTCAGCGTCCTTCTGAGATGAACACGCCTTTGAGTTTCTGTGCTGTGTGGGGAGGTGTGTGTCTACTATGATGTGTGTGTGTGTGTGTGTGTGTGTGTGTGTGTGTGTGTGTGTGTGTGTGTGTGGGGTTACACAGGGACAGAGAGGGATAATGATGGCTGCTAGTTTCTGTGTCCCAGAAGTGTGTATGTGAAGAATACACAGCACAGACAAAATATCAATCCACTGACCTTTCTGCTCCAAAAATGGTAGCCTTTAGCAATATTGGACAAAAGCATTAGCTTATCCGGCTACTGACTACATGGTCGATAAACTGCCCCAATCTGATGTATAATAATATAGTCACTTATAATTAGAAATATTTGAGAAAGGAGTTAAATACTCAACAATAGTTTGGTCATTCAAAGTGACATTTGGTAATTATTATGCAGAGGTACAACATCTGTATTTCTCTGAAGGCATTTTCAAATACAAACTAATGAGGAACCAAAGTCCTTTAAACTAAATGAGCATTTTAAAAATGATCCATTGCAAAAGGTGCAATTAAAAAACACGAGTCACAACCAAAAGTTTTTGTTTGCTGTGTATTGAAATGGCCTTTTAATAATGGCTGGTAACCCTCACTGGGTCTGAGCTGTAATTATGCAACCTGGTACACATACTGTATCCTCTTATGGAGAGGATAATTATTACTTGTTTTGTTTCCTTGCGAGCACAATATAATTAAATATTGATCTGCACACAACAAGCTTTCACAAAGTTATATTTCTGTGACCATGAGAAAATATATTCATATAAAACGGTTATAAAATTCTTATGTAAGGGTTAATGCCCGACGAGGTGTCCATTGTCAGGTATTAATGGACGACGGCGAGGCGTGAACCGTCCTCCTGACAATGGACGCCTCGAAGGGCATTAACCCGCTTATACCATGGTCACTTGCCAAATAATATATTTTTAAAACATTAGTTCATATTTTAATTAGTTTTACAATCAAAATCTAAAGTTTATCCAAACAATACTCCGTTTCCCTGGTTACGCCTGACGGTTTGACTAATACCTGGAACAATCATTCCCATCCATCAGGTTCTTATGCAATGCAAACGTTGTTCTCTCCACCAGGAATTAGGAAGAACCTTAGATACGACTTGCCTCCCTTAGCAACTGGAGATATTTATATAGTCCGCTCAGCTGATAGAACCCTTCAGTTTAGCTACGAGCCACAAAGCTAACGCTATGCTAGCAAGATCCAAAGTCAATAACATTTTGTACAGTTAGCAATCACTAAAAATAATTTGACAGTATGTTGAACAACAAGACACGCTAGCTATCCAGCCATGTCATTGTCCCCAAAACAATATAACGACTTTTACGAAGAATTTGATCCGCGATGTGTAACGTTACTGTCGGCTGCAGCGGCGCAGCATGAAGCAGCGAGCTGAACAGTGAACGGGATGTGAGATAACGTTATTCGCTGTGAAACAAAGTCAGTCCAGAGGGCCAGTACAACTTACTTCTTGCAGCCTGTGTGTTTTAGCGCCATCCTGTGGTGTTCAGAGGACGATTTCGAAATAATAAATCCACATTTCCTTTTTGATTTAATGTAGCGCATTAATATAGAACAGTAAACAGTCCGTTTCACCGAACTCCTTTAGTAGGTGTCCTACATCACTTTTTAATGGACACCCTGCAGCCAATCAGAATCGAGTATTCACCCAGATCATGGCATAAGATGTGATTAATTTTGTTAACATTCGTGACATGAGCAAACTGAATCTCATTCAGATTTCAAGAAAACAAGCCAAATCATCAATTTTCCCCCATACGATCTCTTCTAGGATCTGAACACACTTTTGTTTTTGATAATTAGGTTGACTTCACCATTTGCTAAATGTATTTGGTCTGGTTACTCTGTGTTTTCCTTCCTCCTTCCTTCCTTTCTTCCTTTCCTTCGGGTTGTCTTGACCTTGGACCACACTCCTCACCATACTTTCCACTCCACTTGCAAAGCCTTCATAAACAATCCTCAACTGCTAATTATGCGCTGACAACAGTGTTCCATAAATCAGCGGCCGGCTAATGAATTCCCACAGACTGTGTGTGTGTGTGGGTGTGTGTGTGTGTGTGTGTGTGTGTGTGTGTGTGTGTGTGTGAGTGGGTGTGGGAGAGAGTGGTGAAGTAGAGATGGAGAAAACACTCTTGCTTTCGCTTAAGACTCTTTCTGCATTTTCATTTATTGTGCTCACCCTAACATGGAGAATGGCTGAGAATGAAAAAACGATCATTGCACACTGTGGACAGCGATTAGTGTCTGGAAATGAGAACATAAACAAGGAGAGGAGAGGGAGATATAGTCCATGAAGTAGAGATCATTACACAATGAATGAATTTCATTTCGATTGCTGCACTTTGAAGAAAGTGTTCTATATTTAATATTTGTATTTAACATTTGAACACTTGAACTGAAACACTGAAAAACCACTGGCTGCACAAAATATTAGAAACCTGATATCAAGTTTCATATTACACCTTTAATCATTTCATTACGTATTATAATAGCATATTATAATGCTATACTGACAATAAAAAAATGTGGATTGTGTAAAAATGTGGGCTCCAACTGTGTATCAACTAGTGTCTACAGCCATGTGATGCTAACCACATCCATGATGCTAACATGCTCCTCCACAGTGCTGTGGAGGAGGGTCTGGCTAGTCCACACAGCATTCCGGGATGGGAGAAAAAAGTGCTCTGGTTTATTGGCATTTCTTTAAACCAATCACAATCGTCATGGGCAGTGCTAAGCACCGGGCAGAGCCATGGTGCTGCTGCAGAATAGCCTCGGGAAGGAACTTGTTTTGGTGGAACGTGTAAACGTTCAAAAGTCGTGCAACAGAACACTCAGATTGGACAGATAGTCTAGCTAGTTGTCTGGATTTACCCTGCAGAGATCTGAGGAGCAGTTAAAGCTACAGTGCATTTCTGTCGCCCCCATGAGGAATTCTAAGTAATGACAACAGCTGTCGGCGCATCCAAATGTTACAAGCCTTCTGTGATATCTGAACTAAATTTCATGGCAATTCATCCAATAGTCAATCTACTGGTGGCGCTGCAGAAAAAGTCAGGGGATCACCATGCTAGCACGATATACTAAACATTTGTACATTTAACAACCTGACATACTCTGCTGAATGTTTTTGAAAACATCAAATACAATAGTGACATTCCACCTCATATAGTCGTTATGCTTTCCAGCACACAAACAGTTTGGGTTGATGCATATTGCAGCGCATGAAGGGGTAGATGGGTTATTGTATGTCTATGCTAATGGTAGGGAGAGCATAAAAATAGAGCTGTTAAAGTGCAAAGGCTGTCTCATACGATGATTTATTCAGATTAGATACGAGTACATACACACGGGCCATGTGGGCGCTTGCAGGACAGAGCTAACATGCAACTGTTCTCTCTTTAGGCTGCCTTCACAGAGCTATGAGCTATGCTGTATTTATTTGTTTTCCACAGACAGTGTGCAGGGGCGTCAGGACAGCATTAATCAAATACACACAGGAGCCCTGTTGCATTACCTCGCAAAGGGCAGTCGTTATTTTCAATTCTCTGCATTGCCAACAATTGCATTGAGGTTGCACATCCCTGTCTTCTATGAATGAGCTACAATCCAGTGGCATTTCTGCAAATGTCATTGAATGGATGTAGGGTTGTATTGTTGGTGGACCACCAATGGTTTTGAAACACGAGTCATTTACATCTTAATAGCTGAGAAAAATCCTCAATAAAGGCAACTATTCAAACATTGCTGCCCAAGTGCAGCAGCTTCTCTATTTGTCTTTATCTCCCTCTCTGCATGCGTTTTTTATTTGGATTTTACTTTGAAGCTGTCTCCCTCTTGCACTGTTACTCTATTCTGTGCATCTCTCTCTCTCTCTCTCTCTCTCTCTCTCTCTCTCTCTCTCTCTCTCTCTCTCTGCCCCCTCCCTCTCCATCTCTTGACATGAGTGAAGAGGCCCGCTGAGATAAAAACACAATGTCAGAGCATACCTCAGCTCTCTCCGCTGAGTGAGAAAATTGACTGGGATTGTCTGTGGCAGTCTCCATTCGCAGCAGTCTGTGGCCCGTGATGCTTAAAGTGCTGTGCTAATTAGTTTTCTCTCCGTCCCTCCCTCCCTCCATCCCAACACACACACACACACACACACACACACACACACACACACTCTCTCTCTTTTGCACGCATGCACACAACAATATTCTCCCTCTTTCTTTTGTGCTGCCTTTACCGTAGCCTCTACATCTATTATGTAACAGTGTGTGGAAAGTGCGGATGCACCTTCTCAAGAGTTTTCTGCGTGTGGCTTTGCATGTCACACAAGCAATGTCTCTTTCTATATTTGCCTAAGCAGCATATAAAGGCAGCAGAGGCTAGCACAGCAGAATGAAACAACGAGATGGCATATGACAGGGCACAGTAGTACTTGTTGGAGGGGGACTTAAAGTGATGATTCGGAGTAGTTTCACCATGACCTCGAGCCAAACACCCCCAGAAGCTTTTTTCACCTGGGTCGAACATTGGGAGAGTTAGCGTAGAGTAGCGTTATCAGCTGAATAGCTTAGCGCAGGGGCTAATGGACCCACTTTTGTATCTCGTAAGTTACCCCACTAATAATGCCCGAAATGATACCAAACGTCTACAAGTAGTACAAATAGGTTATGCACTCATAAAACGATGGATTGGAAAGTCTGTGCACACGAAGTTTAGGTAAATAACACTTGCCTGCTGGCTTCTGCTCTCTGCTGTTGTTGTTGCTGCTGTAAGACGAGTGCTTAGGGCCGTCTACAAATTACAAAACCGAAAAGAGATGCAACAAAAATATTTTTTAATTTAACTTTTTTTTAAAGTAAATGCTGTAGTATAACTAGCAGGAGACAAGTAATAATTGAGGTAAGTTTGGAGACATTACCTTATTTAATCATTAAATTAATAAATATTTTTGTTGTATCTCTTTTCGGTGTAGTAATTTGTAGACGGCCCTAAGCACTCGTCTAACTGCAGGTAGCAGCAGCAGCAACAGAGAGCTGAAGAGAGCAGGCAAGTGTTCATAAATTTCTGGTGTACTTACAAACTTTCCAATCCATCGTTTTATGAGTGCATAACCTATTTGTACTACTTGTAGACGTTTGGTATCATTTCGGGCATTATTAGTGGGGTAACTTACGAGATACAAACGTGGGTCCATTAGCCCCTGTGCTAAGCTATTCAGCTGATAACGCTACTCTACGCTAACTCTCCCAATGTTCGACCCAGGTGAAAAAAGCTTCTGGGGGGGTGTTTGGCTCGAGGTCATGGTGCAAAGGACCCTAGGGTGAAATTACTCCGAACCATCACTTTAAAGCTAAAGCAAGTGTGAACCTGCTATTGGTTCCCATTTGGTGACCAAAATAGGGGCTGAGTTGCATGGTAATAGTATTAGAATGAGTATCATTTAGAAGATGACAAAGACTCATAAAATCACATATTCAATTAATGATGTAGATTTAAACATATGTTAAGTGTATAACGTTTTACATTTACATCTTTAAAGGTCCCATGACATGGTGCTCTTTGGATGCTTTTATATAGGCCTTAGTGTTCCCCTAATACTGTATCTGAAGTCTCTTTCCCGAAATTCAGCCTCGGTGCAGAATTACAGCCACTAGAGCCAGTCCCACAATGAGCTTTCCTTACTGAACGTACACACCGCCGCCGACTTGAGCTTCTAGCTTCAAATCTGTCAGTGTCGCGTTTTGAACGACCAGAGTGTCAATCAGAAAGTGGAAAGTATGTCAACTTTATGGTAATGAGCTATGACGCGGTTCAGCGGTAAACACCAGCAACCAATCGGAATATAGATGTACTTCGCATTGGCTGATTCTGGAGAAACATACAATGTAAACCTTTGTTCCTACCAAAACATTAGTTCTGAGAAAATGGAGGAAAAGCTCATAATCGCCGTTCCCTATCATTTATGATATGACGTTGTTTGCGTATAGAGACTGGTTAACGTTACCTGTCGGTCACATTGTCTCTAAACAGTCCGCTCACAGTGAAGTCCTGCATGGATCAACAGCTGGCGGCTGCTCACTCTGCCTGCATTCTGCTGCGGTTCAGCGGCTAACGAGCGAGTTAACTGCTAACAGACACCGATACAAATTCTGTCATTATATATGTAATTTATAAAAAGGTTTCTACTGTCAATGTATTGGCCGTGCAGTGGCTGCTTGTGCTTTTTCTTCAATCGTGTGTTGAACATGATCGAAGATTGCTGTCATGTCGGAGCGGCCAAAGCGTCAAAAAGCTTCCCCGTACTTTTTGACAAGCGTCCTTGACAGGGCGGCCAGAGCTTCTTTGCAACTCAAGTCTGCGACGGTGTGTACGTACAGTTAGTATGTGCCATTTCTGTGTCTGTAGCTATTGATGAGCTCATAAGGAGCAAGATTCCAGATCGGCCCATCTGAGCTTTCATTTTCTCAAAGGCAGAGCAGGATACCCAGGGCTCGGTTTACACCTATCACCATTTCTAGCCACTGGGGGACCATAGGCAGGCTGGGGGAACGCATATTAATGTTAAAAAACCCTCATAAAGGGAAATTTTCATGCCATGGGACCTTTAAAGCTGCATTAATTTGAGTCATTTGGGGGCAGTGCAACAAGCTGTAAACACTACACTGATGTATGAAATTGTTTTATTTAGAGCCATTTTTCTGGCCACCTGACAGATGTAAATCCAATGTTTGTTCTCTACCCACTCATGAAAAAATATATGTTTCTTTAGCTGCTAGTTATTCCACTGTGTTCCCCAGATAGTCACTAACCTTTTCTGCGGGAGAGTACAGTGAGTTTACCAAAGATTTTTTGGCTGAGAACAGCTCCCTGCTGCATCTGGAAACAACACTGATGAGAGCAATGACACAGAATCCAAACAGATTAACAAAATGATTATAATTGAGGTTTAGGGACAAACATCACACCTCATTGTCATCCAATTTCCTGCCCACCCCTAACCGGCTCACCCCCCCCACCCAAACGCCACCAAAGCCGTTTCTTCTGCTTCCTCGCTTCCTTCCTTCTCATTAGAAGAACCACATGGGGGACGATCGAGACGTTGCCCCCATCCCATGGTTCCTCACCATGACTTTTTCTAATCTACAAACATAATCAAGCCCTAGTCAACCCATGTGGTTCATTCTTCAACCTCATTTTATTTTCTTGAATGTCTTTATTTGCATGCATAAGGTTTCAGGTCCCAACATTCTATTCTGCTGTACTGTCAATACATTAGAGTAGCTAGTTTAGTCAAAAAGTAAATTCGGCACAGGAGTTTGCTCAAAGCACAGGTTTGACTGGCACTTCAATCAAAAAAACTGAAATCTTATAGTGAAATTCACACACTGAAACCCACTGTAATGCTATCCTTAAATAGTAAGAATATGGGCTCTGTTTCAGCTCACTGTTAATAAATAGCATTGTTATTGTGGTTGCCTTTTGAGCTTTTAGTTCTTTTCATTGAGCGCATCAGTCTGAGCTGGCTGTCACTCACAGCGAGCCCTGTGAACCTTGTTAGCAGTAACAGCAACTGTTGGAGAATTCAGAACTGTTGATGAATGTATGGTATCTGTTACAGATTTTGTGAATGAAGTTTGCCATTTCACTGGATTGCAGTAACCAAAAGGAATCGGTGAAAGTACAGCTGGGGAGCAGGTCAGGTTTTACCCTGAAAAGTGAATGAATATTGATAAAAACTGGATCAAAAGCTAGATGAGTAGATTGAAACCATACTCACGTCTATCTAATATGAAGCTACTGTATAGCCTGGAGACCTAGCTTAGCTTAATTTAGCTTAGCATAAAGACTGGAAACAGCTAGATCTCTCTGAAGGTAAAAGAAAAAAATAAAATAAGTTATATCGTGTTTGTCTAATCTGTAAATAAACAAAGTCAGGCTAGCTGTTCCTCTGGTCTTATGCTTAGCGAACCAGCTTCATATTAACGGACAGATGAGCGTGGTATTGATCGTTGTCTCGTCGTAATTCTCAGCAGGAAAGCTCAAATTCCCAAAATGTCTATTCCTTTTCAAACCCCATATGGGGCTGATTTTGGAAAGAGAATTTGCTGAACTTTAAATTTAATGGAAGTCGTATGAAGTTAAGAATGTAAGATCCCCACAGCTGTCCTTGTCGATTGTCCTTCAGAGAGTCAGGTGTAGGGAGCTGCTCACCTAAAGGAAAGTAATTAATAATGAAATCGATAAAATTACTTGCTCATTCACTACATCATATTTTCCTCACCGAACACAGGTTTCATGTATCTTACTGACTCCGCGTGCACTAGAGTGCTAATTGCATTTTTCTGTCCGAGCCCGGCCCTCGTCCGACAGAGCAGTAACTGAACCCGACCCAAGCCCGACAGGCATTAAGATATTCATGTCCGAGCCCGACACAGTTAAAATCTCATTTTTTTTTCTCATACTAATGACACATGTAGCCTACGTTTGTTTGCTGGTCCGCTGAGCTGTGTTAGCTGCGAGGGGAGG
Organism: Perca fluviatilis; assembly: GCF_010015445.1. Taxonomy (NCBI): domain Eukaryota; kingdom Metazoa; phylum Chordata; class Actinopteri; order Perciformes; family Percidae; genus Perca; species Perca fluviatilis. The sequence goes on from NC_053125.1 coordinate 16,486,932, forward strand.
ACAGGGAGCGAGATGGCAGCTCCTCTTTCAGATTCTTTCTCATGGTCTCTCACAAAGGCTGACAGTTACGTCAGGAAATTAAGCGACATGATTAAAAATGCATATCGCGCTGATGTGACCGAGCCCGACCCAAACCCGAACATAATTTCTAAATATCTGTCCGAAACCTAACCCATCCCGTGGGCTCGAGTTGGGTATCCATCCTCTAACATACACCACTCTTTTGGGCTTTGAGGTAAAACATCAAGTAGCTCTCTGGCAAAGTGTTGGCACTGATAAGGTGATTAGCTCATCTGAGGGAAACAGTGACAAATTGGATTTGATCAGGGTGGAGGTGTTTTTTTTTTTTTTTTACTGTGAGGCTTTACCTCGCCGATCACTGAAGCTGATCTGATCCCTCTGGAAAGCAGAGATAAAGAGAGGACTAAAAAAGCATGGGATACAAACACTCTTAAACACAAGTAACTAATGAATATTACATCAAAACAATAAACAGTACAGGCCAAAAGTTTGGACATATCTCATTCAATGTGTTTCTTTATTTGCATGACTATTTACATTGTAGATTCTCACTGAAGGCATCACAACTATGAATGAACACATATGGAATTATGTACTTAACAAAAAATTGTGGAATACCTGATACCTTAGATTCTTCAAAGTAGCCACCCTTTGCTTTTTTTGATAGTGCTGCAAACCCTTGGTGTTCTCTCAATGAGCTTCATGAGGTAGTCACCTGAAATGGTTTTCACTTCACAGGTGTGCCCTCATTCATAAAAAAAGCAAAGGGTGGCTACTTTGAAGAATGTAAAATATGACATGTTTTTAGTTATTTCACACTTTTACAGTACATAATTCCATATGTGTTCATTCATAGTTTTGATGCCTTCAGTGAGAATCTACAATGTAAATAGTCATGAAAATAAAAGGAAACTCATTGAATGAGAAGGTGTGTCCAAACTTTTGGCCTGTACTGTATGCAAAAAGTAGTACCTTACATTTAGCTGACGCTTTTATCCAAAGCGACTTGCAATTGCTATATATATCAGCGGTCGCACGCCTCTGGAGCAACTAGGGGTTAAGTGTCTTGCTCAGGGACACATTGGTTGATGTAACGCAGTGGGAATCGAACTCCCACACCAAAGGCATGTGTCATAGCCACTGCGCCACCACCACAGTAAGCATGAGAAATTAACAAGACAAAAATAGCAACTACATTTGGTTTTCTAACAGTTCACACTTGGTGGTCTAACACATTAAAATGCAAGTGTAGTGCTGTGATCAATATAAGAATAATGCCTGTAGAGATTGTTCCAGTTGTTTTCCATAGCAAAGTGATTTTGACAAAGCACCAAGGAAAGGGGCAAAGCCGGTTGTCAGGCTTATGCTGGCAATGTACTTCCTTTGATCCAGACTAATGTCATGGTGAAGATAAAACATGGCAACCCCATCTCCCACAAAATACTTTTTTTATATATACTGTACTGCTTATTTGCTTTTCTGAGCCCCTCTGAAGTTTTAACCCCGGGTTGCATTGTAGTCTGATGGGCAGAAACGGAGACCTTTGGAACAGACGACGCAGACAGCGTGATCGGTTTGTCACTTTCTGTTGTGTCTTTCATTGTAGCCTACTTTAGCCTTTTATGCCATGTAAAAATATGTTGGGGGAGTACATGCAGATGGCACAAATAATTATCACAAATTGTTGACTTAATCGTAAATTTCGCTCTACCTAAGTGACATGTACAACTACACACGAGTACGTTTCAAACTGAGGAATCTGTCCTGAAAGCAACACTTTAGAAATACGTTTGAGAGGGAATAAAATAATTTAATTATATTAATAATAAGCAAACACAGCCAGCGATGAGGTAACAGAATGGACAACACTACAATTACTCACTGTTAACCCCTGTACACATGCTGCTCTGTCCTCTGAAAGCACGTCCCTCCTGTAATCACACCCAAACCTCCAAAGAGCAAGCTGACACATTTTCCTAACACTCTCCCCCCTCTCTGTCTTTTGCTACACACACACACACACACACACACACACACACACACACACACACACACACACACACACACACACACACACACACACACACACACACACTTGCCGCTGCGTCAAAGCACTCGGCGCGAACAGGCAGATTGCTGCGAGAGCTAATGAATTGTGCTGTCAGGGAAGTAACAGATTTATTTACATCTAGAAATGGATATCTCTTCCAGCCGATCCTGGAGAGCTGAGCTTGTTGGGCTTTACGCTATAGGGCTGCTAATAGATGAGGCACAACAAAATTTAACATCGAGAAACAGCATGAGGGCCGGACAGCATGCTGGTACACTGCAACACTGGAAATTGGAGAGGAAATAAAATAGCCAGAGGGTGGGGAGAAGTAAGTTGAAACGTATTAGTTGAAAATCCACTTTAAGAGGTGTTGTGCTGTAGAAACGCACACATTCATGCACACACAGAAACAGCCTGGGAGGCAGACAGAACACATATCTGGCTTATCTGGCCTATTTAATGACGTCGAAGGAGGAAAAATTGCAGGAAAACATGTATCTACTGTTTCTACAAGGTAACGATCTGTTTGGAGAGGGGAAAAATGGTAAAAATCTAGAATAATATAGAATAGAATAATTACTGGATTTAAAGAGGGGAAAAAAAAGAGGGAAGGATGGAGACTGAAGTTGTGTGTGTGTGTGTGTGTGTGTGTGTGTGTGTGTGTGTGTGTGTGTGTGTGTGTCTGATATCATCATCAGTCGGCTATGCTCAGACCTGTCACAAGGGTTTATGTCATGCAAACAAATGCTCGCAAACACACCACTCGTAGCACAACACACAAGCCAGCCAGCAGAAAGAAACAAAGAGAGAAACCGAGAGACTGTAAGAGAGAACAGGTAAAAATAAAAGGCCAGTAGGAGGAGAGATAATCTCTTTTTCATCTCTCTCTCTGGAAATCTCAATCTATCTTTTGATCTGTTTCTTACATCCCCCTCTCCCTCCCTGTCTGTCTTTGTCTTGTGGAGTTCAGGGGTTTCTGTGCATCACTGTGTGTGTGTGTGTGTGTGTGTGTGTGTGTGTGTGTGTGTGTGTGTGTGTGTATGTGTGTGTGTGTGTGTGAAAATGAGAAAGAAAGCTGTGTGTGATGCTGCACCGTAGTTTAGCGTATTTTTTGTGTGTTTGTGTGATGTTGCAGCAGGTTATTTGAAGAAAATTAAGCCCTATTGCACCAATTCCCGCTCAGCTCAGTAGAAAAACAGACAGTGTACTCATTTTAAATTTTTTTAATCTGAAGAAGGTGCAATGTAGCATGGTGTAAAATTAAACCCTTACAACACAGTGAGAACAGTGTTGGAAAGGGCAGGAAAGGACAAGCCTCTGGCCGTGTGTGTGTGTGTGTGTGTGTGTGTGTGTGTGTGTGTGTCTGTGTGTGGGTTCTTGGATGTTATCAGTCATGTCGGCTGCTGGCCACAGATGAGGTCATTAGGCCCTTTAGCAAGGCAGATTTTTTCCCTCCTGTCCGCTTCGGTTAATAAATCCTAAGATGCTTGCATGTTGCAGTCAGTTTGTGTGTGTGTGTGTGTGTGTGTGTGTGTGTGTGTGTGTGTGTGTGTGTGTGTGTGTGTGTGTGTGTGTGTGTGTAAGCATGCAACTTTGTGTGTGCTGTTTGTGTAATGCGTGTGTGAATGTCAGTTTGTGTGTGTCTGGGGAATCCCTCTCTTTGCGTGTGTAGATGCACATGCACTGTATGAGTCTTGTTCGTGTTTGTCAGGGGAGGACTTTGTCTAGTTGCATTTCGGTGAAGTGGCCTGGGGATTCAGTGCAGCCAATTCTGTCTAACCATGGCTGTGTGTGTGTGTGTGTGTGTCTGTGTCTGTGTGTGAACGTTTGTCTAAACCAGCCTTGGAGTCTTGCATTGTTTGCAAATGGCATAAAACATGCAGTAGGCATCTGAAATGAACAAATTAGCAGAGGTTATTTATTGCTAGCTGTGGTGTTTGCATTCATAATTCGTTTTGTTTGCAAAAAGCTACTGGACTAGTTTGAAAACCATTCTGAATGAAACTGTTCTGTGTCTTGTGCTGTGTGCTAATACATTTATAATACTAAAATGGCACTTGAACACCGAGACCTCCACCGAGGCCAGTAGTGCATTCCCGTGCTCCTCCGATGGTCCCATTTCTCGAGTTGGGAAGCCATTCTTCCGACTTCAATGTCCAATTATTACATTATATTACATTAGATTTCATGTCATGTAGCTGATGCTTTTATCCTCACTTTTACCCTACTTCCAATTAATGCTTTCAACCTTGAAGATCCCATGTAAAAAAGTAGTATACTTTAGTGTATTAGAAATATGAATGAAGTACATGAAGTATAAAACAAGTATGCTTCTACTTGTTGTGCTTTATTTAAAGAGTATTTAATATGTACTTTTTAAAAGTATACTTCAAAATAGATGTAATTAAGTTCAACTTCAGAGTCCAAAAAGTAAGTATACTAATTTACCAGTAATCAAATTATTTTTTAAATGTACTTTTTGAAAGTGTACTTTTTTGTTAATGTATTTTAAATTGTATAGAAGTATATTTTTTTAAGTGTATTAAATTTGACATACTTAGAGTGGCAATTCAGTGTACTTATGGGAAGTATATTTTTTGGAAATTAATTGTTAGTATACTTTTTTAAAGTGTACTATGATCTCACTTCATTAGAAGTGTGACTTCTGTACACTTTATACAGTACACTCTAAAATAAGTGTATTTTTAGTGGCATATCAGAGTACTTTCATAAAATATGTTAAAATACAAAAATGTATAGTGGTAATTTAGTGTACTTATAGTAAGTACACTTATTTGTAATAAAGAGTTAGTATATAATTTTTGAAAGTGTACACTGATTTCACTTCATCAGTAGTGTAATCTTAGTACACTGTAAACAAAGTGCACTAAAATATAAGTGTACTTTTATTAGCATATCAAAGTACTGTCATAAAATATGCTAAAATGCAAACACTTTTGGTGGAAATTTAGTAATTTATTAATTTACTGTAGCCTACTAACAGGGACAGACTGGGGCTAAAAAACAGCCCTGGACTTTCTCTCAAATAGGCCCATCATCCGGCCATTTGCCCGTAGCCGTGCGCGACAGACACTAACCAGGATGTCCTGATACTATGCCACAATACTGTAGCCTATCAGACAAGGTATTCATAGCAAGTAACATCTCAAATGATGATGGGGTTGTGTTTATTAGCCTCAGCCTTCAAATAAAAACAAAAAATGAAATGTCACTGGCTACAGAAACCCCAAATTACACAAACTTGTAAACAGTACAGAGTATTACTGACAACACTTTCAGAGATAAAGTAGGCTACTTGCTGTACCTGAACATGGGGATTAGATATATTATAGGCCTATACCAAAACTACACTGAGAGTGTTAGTTATTATATACTATAACTATTCAAATATAAATGTATATAACATGTGTTACTTTGTGTTAAAGAATTAGCATTGAATAACCTATTTAATATTTTCTCAATGTCATATTACACACACTGTGTTTAACTACAACCAACCCAGGGGTCCTCAACGTTCTTAAACCGAACAAAATTCTCAACACCCTGTTAATTGTTGAAAAGGCTAAAAATATAAACACAAAAGCCACGTAAGAGCTAACGCAATCAAACAAAACACCAAACAAAAGAAAAAAGCCCCGGGGGGGCGTTTACGTTAAAATTAAAGGAATATCTGCGAGGTAAGATGTTTGTATCGCAAGTCAGGATGATAACATACATATTCAAGAACATGGGAAAATGGCGAACTATCAAATGTTGTCTAAGTGATTAGCTTTCACAACGAACCCCTGGTCTTTGCCAGTTCCACAATAGTAAACACAAATATGAAAGACAAGGAAAAACTGCACTCTGATTGAAGACAGACAGAAAGTGCAAGCTAGGAGTTTTTGGTTAAACTTTTGGTTACATTTGGTGAATTATTTAGCCCCCTTCCCTGTTTGTTAGCACGTTTTAGAGTGGTACCAATGTATGCCTGATGTTTTCCCGTTTAATTTAATACCACAGTCTTCATCCTAGCAGCAAAACTGAGTTCACTACAACCTCTCATATACAACCAAGTGAAATTGTGGTCAACCCGCGATTCATTTCTAACGCGTTTAATGTTTCTAATTAACCTAACAGAAATTATTAAATACGTTAAGTTTGACAGCACTAAATGGCACGATCATTTTCATAATCATGATGCACACTCATGTTGAGCTGACAACATGCAATTCGCTAAGATAGGGATAAAGGCAGCCTATAAGTTTCCTGCTCCTGGCACTTACCAGTTATGCTGATGTGAAATGAACTCACGTTTAATGATGTAGGCCAACTCTTCTTCTTCAGTTTTATTTTTACACGTAGCATATAAGTGATTGTATTTGCGCCCCCTGCTGTTGGCTGTTAATATCACTTTAATACACTTTTTTGTGCCGACGGCCATCGGTTGGACGGCCGTTCTGGACTTTTCCAGAACGCACAGATTGTCAGTCCGTCCCTGCCTACTAATGGAAAGTGTATTGACACGATCTGCCACCACGCCAAGACCCGCCCTAGGAAGCAGCTTGATTGGTTAAGGTTAGGATAGCCGATTGATCACGGTTACGTTACCTTGAGTAAGCATCATGGACACCTGGCCAATAAATGGTATTGAAGGGCGGGTCTTGGCGTGGCCATATATCTATGGTGGGATTCGAAAGGTAATAACGCTGTCGACAGGTTGTCGTTTCAATGAACGTTGGCTTGAAGATGAAAAATTATTATGGATTAAACTGGGACAAACCCTACGAGTTGCCTCTTGTAAAGTCTGCAAAAAAAGATGTGCATTTTTTCACAATGGGCGAGTCTGTGCTCTTGAGTCACATGAGGTAAGTTTCAAGTAAGCCAACTGTAGCCTACTGTACACGTTAGCGCCTAGCTAGCTTTTTGTTTACGCTAGTAACTTCTAGCTAGGAATTCACAGGCTAGCTAAGTGACTGAGAGTACTTGGTGTGATAATGTAAAGCCATAGATATATATATCTATGATGTAATGCAATGTTAGTATTGCATGGCCGTTATGGCACGTTCATTTGTGGAATATGCAGGGAACATCACAGTAACTGTAACGTTAACTACCCGCAAATTAAAACCTGAAACGTTACAACAATCGTTGGTTGCTGACCAAAAATCATGTCAGATGGAGTGTCATACAAGTAGCCTACTGTAAGGTTGCCTTATGCACTATTTGCACTGCTCTATTCCAGTAGATAAATGTACGTCTTGGGAATGAAGTACATTTCTTTTCAATTAATATAGCTAGGCTATTTTTGAGGCAGGTGCCTGTGCACTGTCAGAGTCTTCTGGATTAAAATGGAATTACAGGTTGTTGTTGTTGTAGCACTGTCTCAGATTTAGTTCAAACCTTGTCTATATCAAGAATGTGTCCCAAAACCAAGGTCTGTAAAATATTTCTGTTCAATTCCTATGTCTTCATATTTTAGCCCTTGAAATTACTTCAGTTTTACAGTCTGAAAATCACATTATCTGGGAAGCAATATTTGGACCTTAATTCATAGGCAGCCCAAACTTTGTAGGGTGGAAGACAAACATGTCAATATGACTGAACTGTTACAAGTTTGTACGGCATGCCCTAGATTTGGAAAAAAGTGTGAAAGGACATTAAGGGTAGCATAAACTTTGAGCAAAATCTAAGAGGGTGTATCAACTGTTTTCCTGGATTTTGACACACAATGACTCAGCTGCATGTCGTTTGGCTCAGACCCCCCCACTCAGTGCTCCTCTCCATAGCTGTCTTACTGTATGTTATGTTATGTTAGGAACCATGAAGAGAAGGTGATAATTCAGGGTTAGAGAAGTGAACCTGTTGAGTGATTTTGTTTGGGGTAATTGTTTTTACATTGACTCAAGCAGGTTAGATAGCTTAGACAGTGATACATTTTGAAAAATAAAACTGCTTAATTATCTGATCCTTCTGCTATTACGAAACACAATTTTGTCTGTTTATAGTAGTATGTCTTTTAATGTGACAAAAACAATATATATATAACAATAATAATTTTGACTATGTATTGGTATATATTTTATGGTGGTGTAAGGTGCTGGAAAAAGCTTTGAAGTGGACATTGAAAGTGCTTGAAAAGTGCTTGAATTTGACCTTGGAAATGTGGAACTCTGAGTAATGTCATAATTATGAATCCAAATCCATTGTCATGATTGATTGACAAATCCATTATCATCAAGGATTGTATTTCAATGTTATACATTGTCTATCTTGTTTTAATTCATGCCCATGTCTCTTTCCTGTTTTCACAGATGCAGTGAGGGAGCGATTCCCCAACACCGAGGTGGCAGAGATCCGGGCCTTTCTACGGAGGAAGTGCAACAATTAGAGCTACAAGGCCTCTAGTAATTCAAGTAGGGCTGCACAATTAATCAAATTTTAATCACGATCACGATTTTGGCTTCCCACCATCAAATTTGCGTGATCGAGCGATATTTAAAATGCGTCATTCCGTTCAAAGAACGCTCCTTATCAAAGTTTTTGCAAAGCCAATCTAGCACTCCATAAACCACCATCTGGTCACATGCCTCCATGAGCCAATCAGAGTTGTTCCCTACACCGTGCAGCTTAGTTTCTAGATGTAGACAGTCACAGAGGACAGAGTAACGTGGAAAATTCCACAACAAGTAGCAGTCGGTCATCATAAGCCGGTCACAATGTTTACCAGTTTACCAGTAAACCCAACATTTTGTCCCGTCCGTTTTGTTTTTCAGAGAACAGCAGTGACCATTGTGCTAGTTTGTGTCTTTTAGCTCATAGCTTTAGCAGCAGACTGTTTGACGTCCCGCTGTTGGAATCCTCTACAGTGAAATACAGTCACACTACACCGTTTTAGCTATCAGCATTTTAGTCGTGTTTAATCCAGTTACTACTGTAGCTAACGGTAGGCTAACGTTACCTGCTGTGTAACGTGTTATTAGTGTTTACTAGCGTGACATGCAGCGATGTTTATGTTGCTTCTAACGCGGGTTTCGGAACATCAGAGCGCAACGCAGACATGTAAGTGGCAGTGTAATGAGCCACCGAAATCCGCGTTGCTATTTCGTCCGGTAGATACCAGGCACCACATGCGCCGTTAACGTGAACAGAAAATTGCATTGCCTGTATCTTTCACAGCAAACGTGCATGTGTGGAAAGCGGTCGCACAACAGCTGAAATGGCATACTCCTTCAATAAAGGTAGAGGAATGTAGCACAATAAGGATGTATTAGCAGGAATGTAGCACAATATGGATGTAAAAGCAGTTATAATTAGCCTATGTGACAATAAAATTTGTTTTGGTTCAAATCAACAAATAATCGTGATAATTAATCGTGATCTCAATATTGCTCAAAATAATCGTGATTATCATTTTGGCCATAATCGGGCAGCCCTAAGTCAGAGCTAGATGTGCATGTGTAGTAAGTTGTTCGCCATTGTTCTCTTCCCGGCATTTCAGAGAAAGTCGACGGTTCAAGGTTCCTGCTTTTGCCAATATCTGCTTTTGTGTGTTACTTTTGTGTCAATAATAAAGATCCTTTTCTGAAATGCAATTTGTAATCTGTTGATGTAATGCACTTTAACTGATATGTAATATAATACACTTGTAGTGTAATAGCAACATTCATGCTTAAGTATTACAAAATGGGGATAAAAGTACAGATGAAGTATACTTCAAACAATTCGTTTCTACCTTACACTATAATAACATTGCATTGAAAGTACGTGTCTATGATGTTTAGGTTGTAATTGAACTTCACTTCAAACATTATTATTGTCCTAGTGGGACACTTTAAAAGCACTAAATATAGTTAGGAAGTGCGTTTATAGATCACTTGAAATATTACAGAGGCATACTAAATTAACATAGTTTATAGTAATTATAAGTATGATGGCAGTATGCACAAAATGTACTTAAACACAACTATAAGTTGCGCTGCAAAGCCTTTTTAAGTGTATTTCCATTAGACTGGCGATACAATGCAATTGTACTGTAAGTGTGCTTAATTGCTCATGAATCTTGATTGTCATTAGTGTATTTTAGTGCACTTGAAGTTTAAAAAAAAGTTGTTCCATTTTAGTATACTATTTACACTTGAAGTGTACTCAAATAGATGTTAAGTTGAAGTTAATACATAATTGAATACACTTAACTATACTTGGATTTGACGAAAGTAGTACAAAATGTAGAAAATATACTTAGTACACTTTATTAAAGTATATTTTTAATAGAATTCTTTTTCACCTGGGATACAAACTCCGGACAGCAAGAATCAAGTGCAAGCACATTAACTTCAAATAAGTCAAACAACAAAGAGCCACATGAAAGTGCATTTTTATTTTATATATCCAAGGGGCAGTCGGTAGAGATGTCTTTTTAGCCTGCGGCGGAAGATGTGTAGGCTTTCGGCCGTCCTGATGTCAATGGGGAGCTACCATTTAGGAGCCAGCACAGCAAACTGTTGGGATTTCGTTGAGTGACTGGGTGTCCCTTGCTGTGAGGGGGCAGCAAGCAGGTTGGCCAATGCAGAGCAGAGTGGACGGGCTGGGGTGTAAGGTTTGACCATGTCCTGGATGTAAGCTGGGCCTGATCTGTTCATGTCCCGGAATGCAAGTACTGTTGTCTTGAAGCGGATGCGCGCAGCAACTGGTAACCAGTGAAGGGAGCAGAGGAGCGGTGTAGTGTGAGAGAACTTGGGGAGGTTGAAGATCAGATGAGCTGCTGCATGAGCTGGGGGGGTCAGATGGCACTTTCAGGCAGGCCCGCCAGGAGGGAGTTGCAGTAGTCTACACGTGAGCTGATAAGAGCCTGAACCAGAACCTGAGCCTTCTGCATTAGAAGGGGACGAATCCTTCTGATGCTGTGCAGCATGTATCTACACGATATGGGTTGTTGCAGCAATGTTGGCAGTAAGGGAGAGTTGGTCGTACTAGCAGTCTGGGTGGGGACTACCACAGAGTTGTCAACTGTTATATTAAAGGTCCGATGACATGGTGTTCTTTGGATGCTTTTATATAGACCTTAGTGGTCCCCTAAAAATTTTTTTAAAGTTTTTTTCCCAAAAAAAAAAATTTTTAAAAAAAAAAAAAAAAAAAAAAAAAAAAATAAAAAAAATTTTTTTTCAAAAAGTTTTTTTTTTTTTTTTTTGAAAAAAAAAAAAAAAAAAAGGGGGGGGAAGGGGGGGGGGGGGGGTTTTCCCTTTTCCCCCCCCCTCTTTTTTTTTTTTTTTTCCTTTTTTTTTCTCTTTTTTTTTTTTTTTTTTTCTTCGCCGAGGAGGAGGGAGAGAGCAGGGACCCGTTATGACCTCATAACAAGCAAGATTCCAGAACAGCTCATCTGAGGTTTCATTTTCTCAAAGGCAGAGTAGGATACCCAGGACTCGGTTTACACATATCACCATTTCTAGCCACTGGGGGACCATAGGCAGGCTGGGGGAACGCATATTAATGTTAAAAAACCTCATAAAGTGAAATTTTCATGCCATGGGACCTTTAAGGTCTTGGGTGGCAGAGCCCTTCCCTGGAAGGAGAAGCAGCTCTGTTTTGTCAAGGTTGAGTTTCAGGTGGTGTGTGGCCATCCAAGAAGGAGAGAGTGAGAGGGCAAAAGAAGAGAGAAAATGAAATACAGTACGTCAGTTGACTTCTCTATCTGGATGTTGAAGGCGCCAAGAAGAACCAGCGGTGCGGAGGACCAGTTTCAGGGAGTTTTGAAAGATGGACATCCAATTCCTCATCTATTTCTTACTTGTGTTTCTGTGTGATGGTATTCTGCAGGACTAACTTGCGGCAGATTGGGAGAATTAAAGATGAAAAACTTCCTCAATAAGGACTAAGTGCTGTATGTAACAAAGCTGTCAGACCAAATTAATGTACTCCAATGACTAGGCAGCAAAATGGAGAGGAAAGGGAGGGAGGAACAGAAAGGAAAAGATGAAGGGACTGCTGATAAGAGGAGGAAGAATGAAATAATGAGACGGAGAATGAAAGAGCGCACATACAGTAGAAAGCACACAAAGTAGAATTCAGCCTATAAATGTAGCAATGCTGTTGTTAACACTCCTTGTTATTATGCCACGTCGTCTCTATTTTCTCTGCTCTTAAATTTTTGGCTTTCATCTTTCACACTCTCTCCCTCCTTTCCCTCCCTTCCCTCAGCTCAACGCTTCCATCAGCGCGTCGCTTTGCTCTCATTTGCTCTCTACAACTTGTTCAGAAGAGTAGCGGTGTGTGTCTTCGAGAGTTGTTGTATGATGCAGTGCTCTGTCGTGCTTTTGGAACCAAAATGCTCCATGTCTTTTAAAGAGCATCAGGAATAGCCAGACATCAAAGAGTCAATAATAACTGTGGGTGTGAGAGAGCGGGAGAAAGGGAGGGAAATTAAAGAGTGGGAAAGAGATTTGTGCATTCAAGTTGTCATGATGGAAGGAAAAAGAAGGAGGGTTTTTATGTTGTGTGTGTGTGTGTGTGTGTGTGTGTGTGTGTGTGTGTGTGTGTGCGCGCGCATGCATGCGCACGCGCAACTGTAGATAGCTGCCCTGCCAGAAAATGTCTCTTTTAAAGTGATTTTATAAATTTAATTCAAACTTCTTTTCAGATATTTGTCAAAAAAGTACTTGTGATGTGGTATAATTTAACTAGAGTTCAATTCACATTAAAGTGAAATGTGTTATTTAGGCTGGCTTCAAGATTCACTTATTCATAAATTGACTCTTTAATTTAAAAATGCCCTAAAGCTGCATCTGAAAGAGAAGGAATTTATCTCACCCAAGTAGGAGAATGTTTCACATATTAGAGCAGGAAAATGTTTGAAGAAGTCAAATGTGAAAAAAACCCTTCTTCAGATTAACATTTTATTGCAGCGTGGCTTAGACAGTCAGTCCCCTGACAGAGGCACACAAGGAAAACGCTAACTCCAAATGAGACTGTAATCCTTTGGCGCACAGAGCAGGAGAGCGAGAAATACAGTGATGCTCGGAGAGGAAGCGGCGACAAACTCCAGCTGGTTGCACGGTGGCTCATTAACAGTGTGCACTCGGTGTGTTTGTGGATGGGTGACACTTCTCCTGGATCACACATTTTAATTGGATTTAAAGTTATGTATGAAACAGTGTATGCTCATGTTTAAAACAAAGCATTTCGCAGCGCATTTAAATGCATGCGCAGTTGATGTGTTTTCTGCTCACATACAGTATACAGATAAAACGTCGGAAATGCTGCGTGTCATGTCACTCTGTCTCTCTAATGAGGTGTAGGCCAATATGTGAGTGTGTTGAGTGTGTGCGAGGCTGGATTTGGAAGATGCAGAGAGGAGATGTCTCTGCGAGTGGTTGAGAGTTACCTTGATAAGACGAGGAGAATGGGACTGGCCTTTCTGGAAATTCATCTTCCACTTCAACATGCTGCTCTCCTACTTAGACTCACTTTACATGCAAAGTGCTGCTCAGGCTTGCTCCCTGTTTGGTATTAATCTACGTTGGGTTTGTCAGTTGTTTACAAGCAGATGCTGACAACGGTGCAAGTTCAGTGCCAAGGCTGAGCAACAGCTAGAGAGAGAGGGGGAAGAGACGTGTAGTAAAGTCCATTTTATTATAGTGTTTTTGTGCTTTGATGAGTCTTCCATTATGCGCTAGATGTGATACTTAACAGCTCAAGAGAGATCCTAAAACTAAATGAATGATAGTGAGTGGGAACAGAAAAGTTAGTGATACTTCACCGATTTAGCATTAAGCTTTGTATCAGTAGAAACCCGGTAGTATTTTTGAATGACCATGCTTCCCTCCCTCATGTCCCCCTGAGACGAGAGATCTCTGTAATGTGGGCCTGGAAAAAATCTTCTGATGATGCAAAAATCATCATCGGAACATTTTTTTCCAGATTCTTTGCCCAGAGGCAATGGTCTACAGCCAGTAGTAGGAGCTACTTCCGCATGTTTTCAACCTGCCCATAGGGGGTTGGACTGTCGTCTTTCTCTGAAGATAGCCAAAGAAAAACGAGCGTCAGCCATCTTCAATCCTCACTAAACAGTAAGTCTCTCAGCAACTTTTATAACAATTATGTGCATTCAAACTACCGCACACATGTACCACCGGGATACATTGGTACAGATCGGAGAATATTCAGGACACTTTATTACAGACGGAATACTCAACACACTACGCGAGCTTTGCCTGCCTGCTATGGAGACCAAAGGTGTTGCTCGATGCCTCTGGCCGGTAAAGGGACATCATCAGCGGGGAGCGCGTAACGAGGGCTGGTGGAAAGCTAACACTAGCCGGCCACCTGTGCCATCCATCCTGCTTGCAAGTGTCCGCTCATTAGACAACAAACTGGACTACATCCAACTTCAACGAAACTCCCAAGGAGTTCAGAGACTGCTGTGTTTTTGTTGTTGTGGAAACATGGCTGAACAACAGTGTACCGGACTATCCAGCTACCAGACCGGCTGCGCTGTCGCCGGGTAAGACTAGTGGAGGTGGCCTGTGTTAACAGGGAGTAGTGCTTGTATCCAACTACCTGCTAACTGCTGGTGGAGTTTGTGACTGTTAAATGCCGACCATTCTACATTCCACGCAATGTGTGTGCTCTAAATGTAGCCTGTTTCATATGTCGTTTTTATATAATGTCGTTTTTATATATTTTAATTGTGTAACCACTTGAGCCACGGTGAAAACATTGTTTTGTGTATATGGTTGAAATTACAATAAAACACACTTGAGTTGACTGTCTCACTGTCTGTGTCTGTAAATGGTAGGCGTGGCTTGGGAGTATACTCTACAGCAGTAAAGCAAGTGCATTCTGGGATTTGCCAAAAACACATTTTCTGGCTTTTCTCAGCCAAGAAGCCACTAATTTCTAAAAGAAAATCACATTTCTACTACATAATTTAAACAATTTAAAGATATATTCATCTTTCCAACGGTGAAATATCCCTTTAACTTGCTGATGGCAATACGCTAATGCCCATGCTTCGCTTGCAATGTTTTCACATAAAACAGGTTTACTATGTCAATGTTTTTTAAAGCTTTTGTTCAAATTTTAAGGAGATTTGCTAAATGACTTCTATCACACAAGGTATTCATTAATCAACGACAAGATAACACTAAACACTGGATGAATAATTGGAAGCGGTTTATTTGCCAACTAACGAGGCATCGGTCGATCTGGTTAACTAAAGCTGCACTAGTCAAATCACTACTAAAGGCCGTTTTACAGTCGGTGAAGCCGAGCTGTGTGTGCGCCAATGTGATGTCAAAATGATGTAGATCTCGCTGGTGCGCCAGGATTTTGAGTGCGCGTCCGGAGGGCGCACACCATTGTATTTTTGTCAGCGGCGCACGACAAAGCAGAAACAGGAAGCCCGTATGAGCTCGAGGGTAACCGGATGCCAGGACTCTGAGTGACTGCAAGTCTCTCTTGTAAGGGACCGTTCGGTATTTATGGAATGGACCACTGGAGGAAAATAGGGGAGGGTCATGTCTTTTTATTCTTTGTTGATGGGAGGGTCATCCAATTTGTTTTAGTCTAGGGGGAGGTTCACCCAACTTTTGCATTAATGAAAACAGCAACATTTCAAAGTGGCTTGTTGGGTGCATATGTATCCATGTAGCTCCATGTAGCTCTCTCAGTCTCGGCCCCTATCGCTAGAAGATGGGTCCCTCCCTGTTTAATTAGTCAGACAATTTGAGCTGTAGCTTGTGGGATTTCCCAAACTGAATAAATCCCGCTCGCACATATAAACACAAAACTGCTTTGCTAGCTCCATCGTGTTGTAACTAAGACATCTGCTGAAACAATTATTGTATTATTTTATTTAGCATGATAATGACAAATATCCTTTCGGTCCCGGTGATTATTTGTGAAATTGTGCAAACAACAGCCTTTTCAAGGCATTTGAGAAGGAAGGAGTGGTAGCATGCAAGCTCCCAAATTGACGCTCGTCTGAGAAATGGAGTTCTGGATAATGTTCAGCTGTGGCAGCTTTACCTATGCTAAAATATACAATGACTGAGGAAGCCTAGTGATGAGTCCATAACAACCAGTGTTGAATTTGTTATTATTTTATTTCATGTGAATACTAGTTTACTAGATGAGTAACTTAGTATTTGAAGTAATGCAGTAATGCAGGAAGTGTGCATTTAGTTTCCATGGTTATTGTGTTTCCACAACGTTAGTGAGTAAATCTACTGAAATGGCCACCATAACAGAGGAGTGTGATGTGTCGGATGAGAATGCAGAGGTTAAGTCACGTATGTCATGGCTGTAAAAAAAAAAAACAGGGTGTAGTGCTATTTGTTTCAATATCAAAGCGCACAGGTATGACACGCACACATTTGTGCATGCTTGTATTTAAATTGTGGCTCGTTTCAAAAGTTATTTAAGCACTGTTCCTACAGTGGTGTATCGGAATCACTAAAAAATTGTATCGGAACATTTCTAATTGGACAAACATTTGACGTTTGGCCAGAATCCAGCATCCCAAATGAATGCTAATTGTTTGCTAACGCATCCGCCACAACAAATGCATAAAGTCATGGTATATAAACAGTGACATGTGAATTTACACCATTGACAAATTTCAAACTGTCTTCACATTGCTGATGATCGAGGGAACAAATAGAAGCGTAAAGTTCAAAATGGAGCTAACTGTCACATAAGCTGTGTTGCACTATCAAATTGTTTTATTTAACCCTTGAATTATCTACATACATACAGTCCAGTTAGTGACCAAGTGTCACAATGTCACCAAGCAGCTTCCACCTATTTCCTCCAATCACCACCTATGTCTCCTCTACCTAGGATTCTGCTGTTGTTGAATCATCCTGGAAAACCCAAACTGGTGTTTCTTTAAAGGTACTCTAAGCGATGTCACGCGATTTTTAGGCTACAACATTTTTTGTCACATACAGCAAACATCTCCTCACTATCCGCTAGCTACCTGTTCCCTGAACACACTGTAAAAAACAAACAAAAAAACAACGCGGTCTCCGTAGACAGCCCAGGCTCCACAAACGCCAACAAAAACAAACCGCCAACCTGCACCAGGAAACATAACAAACAATGTTCCAGCCAATAACTGAGAGGACGGGATGAGGAGGACGGAGGGGCGAGCTAGCCGTTTTGTTTGAAAATACTTCGAACGTCAACAAGAAGTGACGTCACCCAACATCGCTTGGAGCACCTTTTAATTGATCACTTTTCCTCAAATACACAAACTTATCTAAATTATAAAGACGCTTTTGCTCTTGGCAAGCTTTTTATCTCAAAGACACAATACCGCTAATGACACACACCTGTGGGCAATTTAGCACAGCTGCTACTCATCAGCAATTGTCTTAGCAGCCTACAAAACGAGTAGAAGGACAAAGGTGAGCATCTGTGAAGCTGCTCCTGCCCACACAATTCTTTTGGTTTGTCTACAAAATTGTCCCCAGAGGATGCATTGAGACCACCAAGGTGACTGCACTGCTAGCATATCGCCCCTAGCTCCCAGCCATTAGGTTTTGGCCCTTGTTATCTCCCTTGCTCTGGTGCAATAGACCTCCAAGACACCTTAAGCGTTTTTCATGTTTCTTCTGAAACTTCTGCACTTTTGTTTGCATACAGTCAATAACACCATATAAGCAGGGGTTATAGTTGTACCTGTTAGGGTTTTCCTGTGCCACAATAGATAAAGTATTGATTGTGATCTCCAGTTTATAACGGAGAAAACACAGATTAATGGCCCACCCTTCTTTGTCTACAGACCATAACAAAAGCCACCTAAAGTGAATGCAATTGAGTATATATAAAAAAAAACACTGTGTTACACTCAACAACTTACACTCTGTAAGCAGTTTTTCCTGGAACCTTTTAGGTCTGTAAAGGTTTAATTATGCAGATTTTCCTGTGATAAGAAGAAGCAGGTTTGATGATATCAAATAATGACTCATGGACCGTGTTGGCATCTTCCACTGTGTCCCAATTCATACTGCAAACCAACAGAGCTGTCAATCTTCCTCTATAATACCATTCGAATTCTACTCGTTATTTTTTGTTGTTGAAATATTCGCTATTTCTGTATATTTACAGAAGAAGAAAAACATTGTCTGTCTGCTGGTAAAAACTCATGAACTGGATTGGTAGCATACAGGACTGGTTATAGGATAGTTGCATGAAGTAGTCAATGAATGAATGACAGTCGATTGCCACTGTTTTTTTATTTCCTGTCATTTTTATTATACACTGAAAAATGGCCGTCCACTGAAACCAAACTGCAAGGCACACAAACCATGCATCAGATTAGATTTACAATACATACCTAACAAGATAAATGGAGACAATGATGCATGCTGCACAATGGGAGCAACATGAATCTCCCTCCAGTTTCTTTCATACAGAACAGCAACACCCTGAATCACAAACACTCCATTTGAAACATATATTCAAACTTTACTGTGGTTCATATAACAACTTATACATCTGCTCACTGAACCAGCACAATATAAAGTGCAGACTCTAAGTTACTGGAGATTTTCTATTGATTTGTCTTTGTACTCAAACAGTTGGATTTAAAATGAGGTTAAAGTGCTGACTTTTCGGCTTTAAGAGTGTTCATTTAGATGAATATTGTTCAAGTCCAGCAGCACCAGTTCGGTCAGTTTCTTGAAAATTAGCCAGCATGTTTCTCCTAACTGATTGTCTTCAGAGCGTGCTTAAAAATAGAAACCGCCGCACATCACCCCTTACATTTCTTCACTCTGAGGTAAAGTGTTATGCCCAGTGAAAAGCATTAGTGTTTAACCCGCAAGTATTATTCAAACCAAACTTTGACTGTCCCTCTCACAGATTTATTTGAAATTGTTGCAATTCCATATTGTATAAGGCTGGCAGAGACAAAAACATGTCATACTCAATCCTGTTTCATTGATGGACTTTTCTGGACTGTTGGAGAGGCTCTTGTCAAGATTATTTCCAATCATGGTAGAGCATTTATCGGCGACCTCTTATGTCCCCCTCACTGACAGATAATGACAGTCCTAGAGAAACAACCGGTGACCTTCACCTAAACCATCCACTGGGGAGAGCCTGACAACCGTTGTGTGTGTATATATACATTCATGGTATTTCATGCTTGTGTCACTCTGATAGACGTTGGTTGTAATGTTGAGGAAATCAGTGTTTATTGCAAATGTAGCGTTTCCCTTTCTGCTTTATTACCTTGTTTCAGTCATTTTCTTTCCCCCCCCTCTTTTCAGCTCTTGTTTTTTTAGACAATTCTCAGAGTCAAGCTTTAGATTAACTGCTTCCATTCATTAACAAATCCAATATTTTAAGCTGAGTGGATTCCCATTATTTTTCTCCCGAAGACTGAACTCCGCCATGCATTCATTTAACTCCCCCATGTATGAAATGATATCCTGCCTGGCACAGCCAAGCCATTAAGGCTAGTTTTGCTGTGGCATGATAAGTGGGTGTATAAGGATTAAATGATTTCAGCAGCCTTCCTTCCACTCTCTCATTAAGGGTTTCCCCTCCCCCTCTCTAACACAATCACACCAAAGACCTTTTGACTACATTTGATTGGGATTTTCTATGGATTCTTCCATAGAATCAATCAAAGAAATCAATCAAAAAAGAAAAGGGCAATGTTTTCTACAGCAAGAGCAAGCCATTCAATTTGCCAATAAAACCTGCTTTTTCTTCTCAGCTTAGCCTTCCACTTGAAGATAAAATGAGTTTTTTGTCAACATGGGTCTTATTCTCTTATTTCTGTCCAAACATGACCAATGGTCATAATAACTTAAACTTTAAAAATAATTTTACTTACCATTTCCATTGTAGAGATTTAGAAAACATGGACTCAAGTAAGAGGATTGTAAATAGCAGCTCAAACTTCCTAAAGCTTTCTAAAAATCTTAATTCTAACATGTCACTTGTCTCTGCAAAGTTTCAAATCGCAAAAAAAAAAAAAAAAAATATATATATATATATATATACATATATATAATGACAAAAACACATACAGTGCAATTTTCATACACAACTACTATACATCTTAAACGAACTCCAGTTATGTCTAAAATGAGGGTCCCTAACAATACAGAGTGGTTACAAAGATGCATAATAATCAGCTTGACAGTTGTATTGGTCATTATTTCTATAGTACCTCAAACTACTTTTGGCATTTCTGTAGTGCAATTTCTTGTTACTTCCTCCGAATAAGGTTGACAAATACTAAAATATCTCTTTAATTATCTAGAAAACCTACAAGCTTTCAAGTTTGTAATGAACAAACTGGCTTGGGGAGTCCGTGTTCAAGCTCTACATGTCCCCAAGTCCCTCTTGCTTGCGGATTTGTTATTAACCTTTAACACAATTAAAACGTTCAATCTTACGCGGCTAGAAGCAAAGTAAACTACACCCCAAGGATGAGATCCGACTCTCAGACATGCTGATTCACTCCTCCAGGACTCAAACCATAGAAGTAGGTGCTTTGTAACTCCCATTGATTTTTAAAGGGTCGTTTATTCCACTGAGTCTGAGAATGATTTACATTATCTCCTCAATTAGCAAATGAGGGGAAAATCTGCTGCATTTTCCTCATCACCCATCCTTTCCTGACATCTCCCCTGAGTTAGCTTTTATGCAGCACTAGGCCAGTGTGTTTGTTTTCCACCCAGTTTTATTCATTCTGTTTTCAATCACTTTCGATTAGATTTTGCCTATTAGCTTGGGTTTATATTCAAAGGATCAGGGGATTTTCCCTCAATGAGATGCTCATACATCAGTGTCAGAGTGGCAGCCATTTTATCTCTGGCCTCTGAATGGAAAAATAAATAAATAATGAGCTATCCGTTGAGGCCTATCATGACTGAGCGGGAGAAATGCACCCATCAATAGAGGTCGTCTCCCACCAGCAGACGATGAACTCTCTGTGGAAAGTTTACTGAAAAATCCTCACCCAAAATAGAACTGCAGTTCTTCTCCTCAACTTCTTTTTTCAGACATCATGTCAACAATTCCCCAATGTCAAAACACTGACTTATAACTGTAACAATTTAAACAAAGCACAAAACCACCAGCTTTTACACTGTAACCTTGCAAAGTCACTTGGCAGGTCACAATTTCTTAAAGCTGCTATAGCCTAATGAATAGCGTAGGGAAGAGGTCGGGGGGGATGCATAGGCGTAAATCCCAGGGGGGTCGGGGGGGTCCCCCATCTAAGGGTTGTCCCCCCCCCCTAGAAATATCATTAAAAACCATACTGTGTATTGTAAATAAGATAATGATGTATACTTAAAATATCTGTGCAAGTAGTAAAACAATACAAACCCTCAAAAATGCTTTTTAAGTTTAGAAACATTTTGAGTCCCCCCTCCCTTGCCTCACAGTGGTTTGGTCCACTGCCTGCTTTAGCCACACACAAAGTCCGGCGGACCACGGCAGAGAATGAGAGAACATACTGGTAGTAAAGATTCGCTACAGTAACGTTAGTAGTGGAATGTAGTAAGTAGGCTGTTCAAGGCTATTTTATTCACATTAACATCAGATGAAGTTGTTCTTTTCTCAAATAGAAATTATGCTGAGTAATTAATAAATTAGTCATGACAAAAAAGTTTGCTATAGTGTAATATAATATAACGTTACCTAGCTTGTTTAATAGCTTGTTGAATAGAAATGCACCCACAACAACTAACGTTAACAAGGCGATAAGCCTAACGTGTGTGCACACTGATATTAGGGTTAATATTGAAGATCTACAGTTGTGTTTTTTATGATGTTAAGTGGCAGATCAGTGGGTTTGCTGCAGTTAAATATATATCCTCTGTCCCAATAAGAATAAGGATAATGGTACAGTCTCCATGCTACACTAATTATAGTTTTAAGCAGGGCTGGACTGGGACAAAAAATTGGCCCTGGCATTTTTGGCTCAGGCGGCCCACACCCACTGTGATTGGTCAGACACATTCCATGCAGACAGTTCTCTTAAAATATGCGTGCATTCTATGATATGAGTTGCCTAGCGTTCATGTGATCGTTTTGGATCCTTCAAGAAGGGTCTCAAGACTAATCTGTTGATCTTACACTTAAATAATTAATTAATTCTTAGAGTTATGATTTATATATTTATGGTATTTTTTATTATTTTTTATGATTGATATTTGATATTGTATTGCCATTATTGTTATTATTACTATTTTGCTTAATATTGGCTTAGCAACTTTAAAAACAGTTTACTGTTAATTTTAGCTATTGTAAGATTCATATTTTGTCGCTTTGGACAAAAGTGTCTGCTAAATACAATAACCATAACCCTTCCCAAAAGCTACAATAAAGCTGAGAGTAGTATATGCCCTGGAAAAGAGCTAATTAAGCAATTCAAGGAACACTGATGCTTGTATCAACACTGATTTTATAGATTACACAGACTTTTCAGCTACCCAACAGGCCAACTGCTAGCATTTTCAATGTAAGCTTAAGCAGTTAGGTTACCTGACACCCATTAACTCGAATGGCCCTGTCATGGTCACTCTCCTCCTCCTCGGCTTCTTCCCTGTCATGATGCAGTTTCTGCTTCTCTGTATAGCCAGCCACCTCTCCTCCTCCTCGGCTTCAGGTAATGCTGATGTTGAAGCAGCTACAACAGCCCCTAACATGTCAGAAATTTTGGCACATTTTGAGGAATCCGCCTGTAGATTCTTAATTTTTTTTTCTCCTGTAATTTCTCTGCACCTCCCTTGCACTTTAGTGGTCGTTTGTCCATTTTAACATGGATGCTAAACTTCCAGCATAACTATTACAGCGCGTGTCTCAGGGCCGGGAGGCGTGGCCATAGTGGGATTCGTAAATTTGCGGCCCGGAGTGGGGAAGGGGGTTCCTGGATTTGATTGGGTCAGGCCAGTGCCAATAAAGAAAATTAACCAATGGGCTGCTATATGTTCTTTATGGGCCGGCGCGGCCCCAAAAAAAAGGCCTATTTATATCGGCAGTTCGGCCCAAAAGTGCGTCGGCCCACCAGGAAAATGCCCGGTATGCCAGATGGCCAGTCCAGCCCTGTTTTTAAGGCTTTCCTCTGTGTACACATATCCTCTACAAGTATAATTGTGGCTGTATTATTTGTGTCCCTGTCAAAAATTGCTCTTCAGAAATTTTATGTTTATTGTCCCTCCCCCCCCCCAACTGTAAGATGAGATTTACGCCCATGGGTGGATGGATGGGGCACTCAGAACACACCGTTCATGTCCCGTGTGAAACCAAAAGTCAACATAGACTTATTTTAACTTGAAAGTGTAGTTTTATGTCACATACATGCCAAACCTATTCTTTTCCTAAACCTAACCAAGTAGTTTGGGTTGGAGGATATTTCCCTTAGGAGTTGGTGGAGACCAAAAACAGAGCCAAAAATAAATAAATATTAGAACTACATTCATCCGGTGGCCAAAAACACAACTCCAAATAAATGCTCATGGTGCACCCTATCTGCAGGAAATGTAAATAATTAAGTGTTTGCTAAGAAAATCTACATATTACACGTGTGGTATCTTTAGTAGCAATGGTGTGATGATGTGTTGGAGAGGAATCCGCTTGACACTGTTCTTGATTATAAAGTTTTATTACATCAAGTTTTCAGCATCAATTACAATCAATTACAAGAAGCTCGGAGAGTTACAAAGCCCAAAGTACACTCTGAAGTTCTGCTGTTGAGTCATAATATATATCCTATGGTTTGTATAACATAAGAAGTGGTGATGTGGGAGTAGATGATAGGTGCAGGGAGCAACCAATCGGTAACCTCCACATGGAATAGCCCCAGCAGAGTCACCCCCCTTCAGGGGACCCCTCTGGTATGTTAGCCCCGTCATGACTCAGCAAAATGGAACATTGTCCATCTGAACCCTTTATAACAGACACTTAAGTCAAAGTTATAAGCCTTTAGATACTACACACGTAAATGTGATAAATATATCAGTGTTGTGTTTACCTTGTATTGCCTTCCCCCAAGTGGCCAAAATAATCATTTATTACAGATTTAGGATTTTATATACAATATTAAGTGATCAATGAAAGTATTTTAGTTGCTGAGCTGAGATACAATCCTCGAGATGTGATCCAATTCTCCAGTGTTATGTCCTGCTCTGTCTACAGAATATAAATACAGTTTCCTATGATGTTATACTGATATTAACCACACTCGATGTTTGGTCCTCAACCTGCAACAGTCACACCATTGTCTCACCAAATTCGGTTTGAGGGTGAGAGCAGTTTACCTGAATACCACGTAGTTCCATGTTTTTGCTTGTGTTGCGGTGGACCTCTCATATAACTGCATATCACTGTCAAAAGAGATGTGAGTTGACGGATGGAGAGAATATGTGAGAGAGGCAGAGAAAGCAGGTGGGAGGATGGTGACATCAACATGTGGTTGTTGACACAGAGGAGACAGCATTTTCTGGAATTTTTTGGTTCTACAGTATATTTCACTTATTGTTTTATAGCTTTCATAAATTCTGTTCTCCAAACCAATTCGTGGAACTCAAATTAAGTTAACAGTTAGCTAATTGTTAAAACAGTAAAAAACACTAGAACCCATTGCTAACACAGTGAGAACAATGCAATAGCAGGGATGTTTTTTAGTGTTGATTTATTTATTTATTTTATTTTATTTTGATTTCAGTGGCTCCCATGGGTCTCTGCGCTGTGCCTGACTGGTTGAGATATGTCTGGATTTATGCTATGCTAGGTTGAGGATAGACATCTCTGAGTTGTCAGGATAGCTGGACATGTTCACTAATGAGCAGCTGGGCCCAGCCAGCTACATCGTCTCTTCTGCCAGCTAACTGGATGTCTTCTCTAGCCTGCAGCCAGGGCTCTTATTATGCTTAGGTATTTATAAGCATAGCCCAGCAATCACAAAGAGATGTCAAGCTTGGACTCTAGAGAGCATTGGATACCTTATTAGTGCTGTAAAAGTCAGCCAGTCAGAATTCAATAAGAAAAATGGATAAGAATTACAAAGCATGTGACTGTCTGTCAACCTCTTCTTACATTTCTATGTGTGCAGCCAGAAATGGCTTCATTATGTGTTGTCAGAGCTGGCAGCTGAAAATGGACTTTTAAGGATTCTCATAGATATCTATTGGGTTCTGTGTTTGAAAGGGGGTAAGAATGGATTATACTAATGTTATGAGTCAAAGCATGATTTGTTCCTCTTTGGTCTACCCGTCTGTGTTGTTGACTGTCTATCCTTTGGGATGAATTTACCTGCATGCTTCCAGTCTGTCTGACCTGTCGCTACTTCTTTTCTGCCTGAAGGGACATTTATTGCAGTGCATGATTTCACATTTCTAGTGTTAATTCACAGAGGATAGAGAAGAAAAATTTGGCATTCTAAAGCCCAGGTCAGACCAAAGATTTGCGATCAGACAAAACCGTTTTAGAACGTCACGGAGAAAAGTTGCAGTGGTCTGAACCAGCCCTCCCAGCTCGACTCAGACCAGCTGATGGTTTCGCGAGGCTGGTTTTAGAACATAAGGGACGTCTCCTGTTTCAACAGCCAAAAGAGAAGTCAGCTGGTGAAGTCAGCTACAAACTATAGAAATTAAATGATCCATAATCCACTTTATTTTGTGTTACAAACAGCTGGTTGAAATGGCAGAGTTTTAGATGGAGCGTCAACGACTGCACAGTATGGTCAAGCGAGATAGTGACTGAAGAGAGGGCGCACCCAGCGGCATTAGAACAAAGCCGTGAATCTGAGAAATAAAACGTGTTTTCGCCGTTTCATCACTAGAAATGCAACTGTAGGAAGCATCTCAATATCAATAATGTTATCCACATTCATATTTAAATGAAATAAATGATATATTTAGCTACAAAAAGCCTGGAAGTTGGAAGTTACAACGGAAGTACAAAGAGGCGTTGTTATGGAGATGATGCACCGTCTCATCTCGTCTCATTGATGTGAACTGGCAGGTTTTAGAAGTATATCTGTGTTTTAAGCCCCCAACGTCTCCTTCCAGGCAGCGCTGCCAGGAAGGCACTAGGATTAGGCAATGGTTATGGTTATGGTTAGAGTTAAGGTTAGGTGCCTTGAAGTCAACGATCACAGCGCTGCCTGGAAGAAGACATTGAGGGCTTAAAACACCATTGAGCATTTTAGAACGCTGCAGACCGATGCGTTGCAAGTACTTGCAAGTTTCAACTTGTCTCTTCGCGAATCTTTGGTCTGAACTGGGCTTTAAGTTTGATTGCCATTACACAGTGCATCATGCAATGCACAATTTCCTGTTAATATACAATATTATACAAACAGTATGCAATTAAGATTATTATAGGATATAATGGATGCAATTACTATGGAGTGTGGATTTTGTCATGTTAAACGATAACTGTCTTGGATGTATTAAAGACACCATTCAGACAAACACACACACACAAACCGGTATTAGATGCATAGTCCCTTTTCGTCAGACTCACTGAGCTGCCACTACCAATGTCATCACTCAAGTCTGTATGTACCAAGTTGCTGCCAAGTAGATATGTGGGAGTGAGTCATGGGTGCTGTCATGCAACATCCTTTTTGTCCCCCACCCCCATGTCTGGCAGTGATGACTAAGACCATTCAACTCTATAGATGTCACTGAGCATATGACAGGAAAGTGGAGTTAAATTAAAGAAAATCACACATGTACACACCCAAGCGCACACACACACACACACACACACACACACACACACACACACACACACACACACACACACACACACACTTCAGAGCTACGAGGAAAGCCCCATGACATCAAGCACGGTAAGCTCTCAGCTCCCAACAGTAGGATATAAATAATACGTTTATTTCATTTCATCCTCCTATTTTTAGATTTCATCCTGAATTTGCTGAGCATAAGTGTTATAATTACATGTAGGGAGATTGGAATATTGAAAAAGGTGGGTGCAATAAATTCCTAAGATGAATGATGATTAAAAATGCATTCATCTCGATCTAACCATCAGGCTGCTTCCTGATAGCATAATATTAATAAGGTGATCATAAACCCATATTAAGAAGTTTTATCTGTTCCTTTCACAATCACTGACGTTGTTGTCTCTGTTGTGTGTGTGTGTGTGTGTGTGTGTGTGTGTGTGTGTGTGTGTGTGTGTGTGTGTGTGTGTGTGTGTGTGTGTGTGTGTGTGTGTGAGAGAGAGAGAGCAGATTCATCATGGCAGGAAAATCCTAATAGTGTTTCATCAAGACTGATTCCATCTTCGTGACATAACATTTAAATGGAACATTTAACTTGCCCTCTTCATGCTCTTTCATTTAAGCACTTATACACACACACACACACACACACACAACTCCCACACACACTCCCACATGCACAACTCCTTTTTTTCCCAAGAGCAGCAGCTGGAAACCTGTTAATTGCAAGCGCTAAATTCAAACGCTATTGTTAACTTGGTTGGCAGGGGCATAAATATTAATATATCATAAAGAGCCATAAAAAGCTTGCCTAGCCTCATTTGGATCCATATATATGCAGCTGTTAGTGTCAGTCAGGGAGAAAGCGACCATCATTTATTGAAGGAGAGCTGCCAAAAATTGAGCCCCAGCAAAGAAGACAGGAAATGACTTGCTCGCCAATTAGAAAGAGAGTTTTGGAGGAGGATGCTGAGAATTGGAGTTAACGGCATCATCCAGGGGCCCAAAAAATCTAAATGTTTGATGTGTAGAGGGAATGTGGAAAATCATCTGCTCTCCAGGAGAAGTTTTGACCCAATCGATGCAGATACTGCCTGCCTTACTTTTCTCTGTAGAGACCATAAACCTCCACGCATACACACACACACTTGACCTGTCCTTGGTATACTCAGCTGTCCAGGGTGCACCAGACGGTAGAAGTGCTGTTGCGCTGCACTGCTGTTCTTCTCTCCGCCCCGGCCTGGTGTCTGCCTGCAACTGCTGAGAGCAGAGAGGAGATGGCAGGTGTTGACAGAGTTGCACCTGAAGGGATTTTATCACTCCCAAATACTGCCGCTCCCCAGCTGCTCGCCGTGCAGCTTAATCAACGCAGACGTCACAAAATAAAGAAAAAGAGCCGGGGAAGGTAATTCAATAGTTTTGTGTGCGGCGTGCATGCGTGTGTGTGTGTGTGTGTGTGTGTGTGTGTGTGTGTGTAAAAGGAGGGGGGAAGAGGTTTATTTGATAAAAGACAAAGCTGCTTCCTTCCCAAAATAAACACAAATGTAATTCGCTATCAGTAGGCTCATTAGTTGTAACGAAGATTACATCATGTCTGGCAAATTCATGAACCAGTACATCACACTAAAACCACAAGATTATGGCATAAGATGATATGTGATAAGATGATATGAGTTACGGTATGTTAACTCCTAAAAAACAAGTGAAGTAGTGAACTACCTCACTCATCGCTGCCTGGAACACACCGCACGCGTGAGTGTCGTGTAGCGTAGATACATGCCTGATCGTGCACCTGGCCAGTCATACCGGATGCATATTTCTACGCACCGGTCACGTCTCTCTCTCTCTCTCTCTCTCTCTCTCTCTCTCTCTCTCTCTCTCTCTCTCTCTCTCTCTATGTTGCGCGTGCGACTCTCTCTGTCCGTCGATCTCTGCACTGTGGACTTCCTATATGTGATTACCTGCCTGGCTCGACACATATGCTTGCATATCGTGCAAGAAATAGACAAGAGCCCCTCAGCCCCTAATGAGAATGTGACACGGATATAGTGCCTTGCAAAAGTGTTAACCCCCCCATGCTAAATCAGTAATTTCATTAGCCGATAATCTCTGAGCTAGGTACTAAACAACGTCAGCTAACGGTTTTTGACACTTAACATTATGATTGAACTAAACTGGATATAGCAAATGACCAATTTGACGCAATGTTCTCAATGCGATTTTGGTTGTTTACGTTTCAATTTGGGTGCTAATCTGCGCCATGAAATTACCAACTTCTTCTCTGTCTCTGGGGACTACCAACGTTAAACTTCACAACTGCCAAAGGCAGTACCTGCACTGCACCTAACGACAAAGTTAGCAACTAGCTAGTGAAGAAAGTAGACTATTTACCAGCTAAAGAGACAAATATTTCTTATAAGAGTTGGTGGAGACCAAAACTGAGCTAAAAGTGAAGTGAATATTGGGAAAACGTCACTCCAAATGAATGCAAACGTTGCTCCTTAACTGCTGGATGTGTAAATAAGCATGTTACTATATATCTATATTACTACTATATTACTTTGTGAGGTGATAATATGTCAGAGTTGTGTTTACAGTTTCTGCTGCCCCGATATGGATAAGACAATTCAGTTGTGAATTGATTTAAAGGTTGGTTTGCTCAAAAGTTACAGCACCTTTTTAAAAAAGAGTTGATGGTAAATTTGGATTTCTTTACCAGTAAATGTAGTCATGCACAGCTATTCTCTATGCAGATGTATATGTAGCATGTGTGTATACACACACAGAGGACTGTTTGTTTACAGTGTTTTATACTTTAAAGCAGTCTTTAATGTGTACCGCACATTAGTCTAATTGATTTCTTTGGCATACAGAGCAGTGTTGTTCCTCACAGCGAGACTTCTTTATCTTACTCCCCTGCTTCACTTTCTCTTCACCATGGTGATTTATTTGTCCCTGTGTTAGAGGCGTCACTGCCTTCAGAGTCGCGTACACACCCAATCAGTCACAGCGAGGTCCAAGGCTCTCAGCTGTCTGCCAAGCTTTCTCTTAAAAGAAAGGCCTTGTAATGTTGTAGTATTGTGTATGTGTAAATGAGAGAAAGAGATAAATTTGGATGACAAGATATAGCCAACATGAGTGTATGTATTGTGGACATGCTGGTTTGAACAGTAACACCCCGAATAGAGTGTCAGTGTAACTTGCTTTATTATTAAAAGCAGTTTTTCTCTCCTTCCCTTTTGCTGGCAGCTTGTTAGGACTAATGTGTTTATCTCATAGCGCTGCTGCCAGAGAACCTACATCACACAGCCCAAATGCATGCTGGGTTACGGGCCCTAGTAGCATGCATGACAGCTAATTCCAAACACTGGCATAGCACACACAAACACTCACACATGATACTTTTACATAACAGAAAAAATGCATTAACATGGGCTTTATCTTTTAATTAGGCTTCGATGTGTGTGTGTGTGTGTGTGTGTGTGTGTGTGTGTGTGTGTGTGTGTGTGTGTGTGTGTGTGTGTGTGTGTGTGCGTGTGTGTGTGTGTGTGTGTATGTGTGTGGAGCCTTCCCATGCCAGCAACTTAAAAGGGATGAGCAATGAAAGAGGTGGCAAGGGATTTTTATAATTGACAAGCTGTCTAAATCAAATTCTCTTCATGTATATGCACACCACTGTCAGCGATGTTGCATACAGTGAATATTCAAGAACTAATTGCTCTCAACAGAATAGTGCTGGAATTCTGTTATGATATCTTCAGAAAGCCTAATGAGTGTGGCCCTGTCATTGCTGGGCTCAAGCCTCTTTGTTCCCCTTTTTATGCTCAGAGTAGCATTCAGAAATAATGACACGCATACACACACACACACACACACACACACACACACACACACACACACACACACACACACACACACACGTGCACACAGATAGATGGGAGCCAAATAATCTTGGTGCAGCAGAAGCCTGGGGGCCATTCTGTTGAGAGGTGTTTTGAAGCGCAAGAGACAGAAAAAATAGGGCTAAGTCAAATTGCCAGATGTGATTGGGTTCTATTGTGTGGTCTGGGTTGGCTAATGTGTGGCAGTCGAAGGAAATGCAGGAGGAAGTATAAGAGTGAGGGAGCGAGTTGGAGAGAAAAAGGGAGAAAAGCCTTGATGCGCAGCGCTTATTAGGGCAGGGCTGCTGAATTGGACTTGATCACTGGGGATTCTTCTGCAAAGTCAATATATCAGCAGATGCTCTCGCTGAAATACTGCAATGTTACTTTCCTCCTTATGCTGTACACAAACACACACATGACATTTACAAAATAGAATACGTATTCTCACAAGCATATATATATATATATATATATATATATATATATATATATATATATATATATATATTAGTTCCCACACACATTTAATACAGATAATCACACACACATCCTCTCAGTATCCCCAAGTTGATTTCACTGCCTTGAGGTCAAGGGGAAACCATGCCCAGCAGAGCATCGCACTCCATCTCTGCTTACTGAGCAGAGACAGAAGAGTATATGCACAGCTTTCATTTGTCGTAATATGTCACACTAAATGGCATCCAATCAAATTCTGTTGTCTCAATCTGCTTTGTGTTGGAAGAACTATAACCTTCATAGCGCTTTTGACAGGAAATTATATAAAGATGTCTTGCTTTTTTCAAAGAATGTCATGGTGTATTTGTAGTCAGCTCAAGAACAGGTACTACTATAGTAAGTTTTTATATCTAGGTAAATTTGTTAACACTACTTACTGAGGCTACTCGCACAACACACTTACAGTAGGAAGTCTCTTTGACTTCAGCACAGTGGTGCTTTGTTAGCATGCTAACATCTGCTAATTGGCACTAAACAAAAAGTATAGGCTGATGGGAATCTCAATAGGTTTGTAGGTATTTGGTCATAAAATAATGTATTGGAATATTTAAAATGTTGACCTGATAATGACACTAGACAAAAAAGGATAACCAAGCTCAGTGGGATTTATTCTCTGGGTACCATTAATGCCTGTACACAATTTAATGTATGGCAAATCTTTCAGTAGTTCAATTAGTAGTAGTGCAATTCAGTCTGGACAAAAAGTGGGAGACAGATATCCCTAGAGTCACATCGTTAGCATGCCTTCTAATGGGAATCATGATGCTGACTGTATAAAACTAGCATAGCATTGAATATTAAATACACACATATAGACAGTACTGTTGGCGTGGATTATACGGTATAGGTGCTTTATCATGTCTCTCTCATCAACATCATCCCTTCCTTCCTATTTCAAGTAGCAACATTCCAGCAAATGAACAACTGTTATCATGGTGATGTTTTAACATCACGAATCAGCAGTTAGATGACGGTGGAGCTTCAAACCCAAACACTCTGTCGCCCAAATGAGGGACACAAGGAGCTCTGAAGACAGGGCGCCGATGAGCCAAACATAGGGAGACGATCTCTTACTCTTTCTCGTTCTCTCTCACCCACTCCCTCTCCCTTTTATGTTTTAAACAAAGCATCCTGTAATCACTTTGACTTTGAACACAAGCCCCTAATGGCTCCCAGGGGTTTGTTACAGCAGCCATCTTGACAAAGTCCTTCTGACCGCAATGGAAAGTGATACAATTTTAATAGGAATCCTGTTGCTCAGATATCACACATGCGGTGATGGAAGAATGATGTAAAATTGCATCGTGGGAAAGAATCAAGAGAGAGGCAAGAGTCTTGTAAACAGAACATGACATCCAATGTGGAAGCATGTAAGCATTATTTCAGTTCTCAGCAAACATTTCATATGAACCTTCACAAGTGCCAGATTGTCATAACTAATTGTAGAAATTGATCAGAGTACTTTAAATCAGATTTTGTCAGATTTGCTTTTCCTGTGGTGGGGACACAAACCATGATCGTAATATTTTCCAAACCTCGACCAAATAGTATTAGTTGTCTTAAAGCTTTAGTGCGTAACTTTTTGATATTAATAAACCTCCATTACGTTCAAGCCATTGCCAAATGAGTTGCTACAAAGCTAATTAAGACGATACGACAAGATAAGACTAGAGCTGCAGCTATCGATTCTTTTTGTAATCGATTAATCTAGCACTTTATCGGTCGATTAATCGATTAATCAGATAATTTTTTTTGCGTTTTTAAACAACCCATACTAGGGAAAAAAGCAACATTTTCGGAAAGAAAGCTACATTTGTATTGCCTACATTGCTTACAATATCATCTCTCAAAAAACTAAACCTATTAAGTGCATTTAAGTGCCATATTACATTGTTTTTAAAGATTTTTTTTTTCAAAATGATATCAACCTCAAACTAAGACATACATTAAACATACACAAACATTACATTAAGTTGTGCAACTTAACTTTCAGAACTACGAGTTTCAACCTGAGACTGATCTGTATATACAGTAGGCCTATATGTAAATATTAGTTATACTCAACCTATTTTCATTTATATATTTGATTATAATGTCACACAGCTGTTACACTTATGCTATTAGGTCGTTGATCAGCTGTTTCTCCAGAGAGAGAGCGTGAGAGAGAGAGAGAGAGAGATGCGCAACAATCAGCTGTTTTTCCCGAAGGGATAGTCAACGCGTCAGCTCTTTAGATCAGATCGTGGTCACCACTATATATTTTCTTGTCTTTGATTTTAGTAGTTGTTGTGTTTGGTGTAGTTTCATCATCCATACGACCCATGTGATTTACTTTTGTCGGGTCCGCTTCGTGGAATGGATGATTAAGTTAGACTCCATGTTTTCTGTTGAGATGCTAAAGCACTGACGTTGTGCTATTATTGTGGTAAGCTAGTTCGATTTTGCAGTAGACACACTGTACAGAGTTTTAGTTTTAATTACGTTTGAACTGATTCCAAACTTTGGACACTTTCTGTCGTTTTCTCCAGCCTGTCTCTTCTCTTAGCCCCTCGCTATTTATGCTCTGGCATGTGTCGCCAGCATGGATGTATTAAGAGAACGGTCGCCAGCAAGGCGGTAAGCTTCGCTTCAGAACTCGAACCTCCTATGGCGCCATTTTGTTGCTACAAAGGTATCACCTCTTGTTAGCATTCCACTGACCGCCATTTTTTTTTTACGTCACTTGACTGCGAATAACTTTACATCTGAAGCGTTTAAAGACTCTATTTGTCCATTGTTTATTTCTAAAGAAACACGACAATATATAAAAGGCTCCATTACCTTGTACCTCACGTTATGGCTCCGTAGCAGACGTTTTTGTAAAAATTAGGCTAACGATTGGTTTAACATAACCAAGCTTAATTTACTGTCGCATGTGAGGGGAATTACCGTATAGTACAGGAGAAGCTCGCAGGCAGTTTGGACTTACGTTAGCTGTTTAGGTTTAATTACTAATGTTAACTAGCATGTTAGTTAGCAATAATTAGCCTGTGCTTATGTTATCTCCTTACATATACCTACACTCTCCGTCTCTGTAAGATTGGGAATGATTGAGATTTCTCTTGGCACAGCTACCAGAAGACTTACAACTTTCAGACACGTTGCTCACGTCACATTTACGTTGTCTCCGTCAGTTGGAGGCTGCGCAGTAAAGCAAGAGATCACGGCAAAAGTGCTTCTAATAGCCTTCACTGGTCTCCGTCCAGAGCAACAGGGTCTGTTGGTCCATTATATATATGTCAATGGTCGCCAGCAGCAAACTGAGCCGCGTCTGTGCGACAGTAATAATGCTCCGTGCGGAAACACCGTCCGTCAGCGATACAACGTTGGTAACATTGATTTAACGAAGCTTCAAGGCAAGTCATTTTGCATCGAGGATTTTTTGTAATCGAAATTCGAGTTATTCGAGGAATCGTTTCAGCCCTAGATAAGACACACAACTCTCTCTATATTTCTCAGTATGGTTATACTGAGAACGAGAACACCATATGTTTTCATAAAAAAAAAATTGTTGGAGGTGTCGCTTGTAAAAATGTAGAGAAAAAAACCACAATGTAAACATATGCACACATGCACGGATCTATTGGAACACACCCACTCTATACCAGAGATTTCAGTCCCTTGATACAGCTGCAACACTACAGGGTGCTGCCTCTGACATGTGACAATCTGACTTGTTTACTCTTGTTAATTGCTTAAAGGCACTTCCTCCCATCACGGCAACAGGAGACAGACTATGATTAGATGGTCCTTGTTTGTGCTGCTGGAGAGAAAAGGCACAGTTCAGATGAAGAACAAGGCACTGCAGAGCTCGCTAATTATGCTTGTCTGTGAATTCAAACAATGGACGTTTTCCCCTTTACCCCAGACATGCATGTATTTCACATGCTGGGATGTCCATGCATTTCTGTCATGGCAAACAAGGCTGAAAACAATGGCTCCGATTAATAATATTTACTTTGTTTTTTCCGCACTTTGTCATCATATGTTTCTGGTTATTTAAAGGAATTACAAAGAATGTGAAGCTGGTTTAAAAACAGAACAGTTTGGGGGGAATCCATTACTTGGTGTTGGCTTTGCTTAAGGAAATACTTCCCCATATTTTATTATTGTCCCCAAATGATGCTCAGACAGTATAAAATGCCTTGCACAACCCAGTGTGGAAAGGTAATGCCTCATTGGTAAAATAGTTCAAATGATTAATCAAAAGTGATTGCATGAGTGTAGTGGTGTTTGTTTAATGCTTATGACTTTGAGCTACTGATGTGCATGTCGTCATCTTGGGTGAAATGTTCTAATGTATTAGAGGAGAAAAAAAGGAGTGAATTGGCCATTTATAAAGCAGGATAACCATGTGGGGATGCTAGAATAAAGGTCAACTCAGTTATTTTGTCTGGCTGTATTATTTCACTGACTGTTATTGAATGTATGACGCGCTTAGTTTCAATTCTGCTCATTTGGAAACAAATTGCCACCCAGTAGTTTTGTTAATTACTTCTTGAACTGTTTTCCAGGCATCTTAATGTTCTCCAATCACGCAACACACAGCAAATTGTTGTGGCTAACAGCGCAATGCCTCATTGACTGTTTGCAAATCTGCTCATATTAGAAACCACTGGACAAGCAATTTGTTCAATTGGAGGAAATAAATCCAAGATTAAGCTCTGCAAATGTGTGGGAGCTTGCTTTCTCAGACTTCCAACTGGGCTTTTTAATCCACAGTGATAATTAGCATCCTTAGCTATTCATGCTAGCGGTTAAAGAGCCAGAGAATGTGAAACAATAATTTATTGGTGATGAGTTTTTTTAAATCATTCCAGATAGATAGATAGATAGATAGATAGATAGATAGATAGATAGATATAGAAGTGGTTGCATCATGAGCAAAAACACTCCTGACAGACGCTCCTTTTCACTGTCTGATCAAAGACGACTGTGGCTTTAATGGTGCCAAAATTAGGTTTTGCAAGCTCTGATTTCTCTTTTGCAGTATGTCAGGAGACACGTGACAGGAAAAAAAGAGAAGGCTGCCGTGTAAAATCCTGGGTGAATTCTCTGTTTTGGATCATCTGTTGAGACATTTTTGGTGAATAAAATAAGCCTATTTATGATGATAAAATTAGCCTATTTATCATACAGAAACGTATGGCAGATTTCCAAGGGTTTCAGCTGTGCTTTCACATCCACAGTGTTAATTAGCATCCTGCGCTAGCCTCTGTTCTACAGTACTAGCTTCTATAACTCAATGCAATCGATTTTTTTTTAGCATTTCTTTATTTCTTAAATAAATAAGTGTTTCCCTGGGGTTTACTATCCATATTCTAAGACAAATTGGCTCCATTACCTGCTATTAGCATGGGGATTATGAAACATTGGGGACAGACATTCAAAAGGCCCCACAATCTTTCCTACACAGGAGCAAGACACAGACTTTGCGAAGCTTTTTCTTTGTAGTCGTTGCACATCACTCTGTGGTTTTGCAACCCAGTCTCACGGCAGTTTGTGAAATGGTCACGTAAGTTAATTTATATATGCGTAAATGTTGATAGATGTAGTGTCATAGTTTTAAAAATATCAACACACAACAAAGCAATCCATCTTCCCTGGTAATACAATCAAAATAATGACATTAAAAGAAAAAAATAAAAGAATATATATATATATATATATATATATATATATATATATATATATATATAAACCATGATAAGATCTTGTGAATAAATGTTGATTAAAACAGTGATAGGGCTAAAAATACCAATAATAGCGAAGCCATACAGCTTCTCTTCTGCAGCCCGACTGGCAGAAAGAATCATGCTTTGATCACGAAAGATGCTTCCTAATGGAATACATAATAATATAACGTGCTGACCGTCAACGAAAAAAACGATATAAATATGTCCGTGTACACGAATCAATAGATTAAATTAAGTGACCATTTCATGAACTACCGTGAGACTGGTTTGGGTTTTGTGTCTTTCTGTGGTCGTACGTGTCTTTTCGAGTGACATTTTGCAGGTAAAGGCCAGGTGGCCCCCCGACACTTTGGGTCCCTGGGCCTGTGCCCAGTAGGCCAGATCTGTAATTCATCTATGGCTTTTAGAAGTTTAAACCTTCATGATTTTAATGAAAGTCCCATTAAAGTTTGTCCATATCCATAAATCACCAAAGCTCTCATCTAAAGTCATTTTTCCAACTGCTGTCTAAAGACTACAGTGTTCGCTCCTTTTGGTCTGGCTTTTATTGCAGCTGTTTCTTAGCTAACCTTGGCCCCTTTTACATCCACAGTGCTAATTAGCAACCTAGGCTATTCATGCGAGAGGCTAAAAGTAGTCTACGTAATACGCAGGTATATGCAGTATACCCACTAAAAAAGCTCCAGGATTTCCATATACCCACTTAAAA
This sequence comes from Perca fluviatilis, assembly GCF_010015445.1. Taxonomy (NCBI): domain Eukaryota; kingdom Metazoa; phylum Chordata; class Actinopteri; order Perciformes; family Percidae; genus Perca; species Perca fluviatilis. The sequence goes on from NC_053125.1 coordinate 16,524,568, forward strand.
ATGCACAATGACACGTAACAACATACGTTCCATGATATTTTGAATTGTCATCTGTGTTTTCCTTCACATAGGCTAAATAAAGGGATTTCCACCGTAAATTGGTGCAAAAATGTCTATCTGATTGCAGCAAATGAAGTCTGTGACGCTCAAAATTTCCCTGGGGGAGGACACCCAGACCCCCACTTTGATGTGTCCAGTCTGATCCATATATTTATATAGTACAGCATACCCACTAAAATACATTAGATTACACCACTGTTTAGGTTGGATGTTGAGAGAAACATGACAGTAGAAATAGTAGAACATGGCGTCAATTTTATTTTTGAATTGTATCAGGACATTACACAGGAGTGATTAGGACCTCACCTAATAGGGGTGTGCAAAAAAATCGATTCACATTTGTATCGCGCTTCAAGCTTTACCGATTCAAAATCGATTAATTTTTTCTTTTTTTTCTTTTCGTTTTGTAATGACATGTATACTATTGTCCTGAAATGAGTTTAGCTCGCCATTCCCATAGATGGCGCTGCGTCGAATTCACGCTGACGCCTAGACACTCTCGTCATAATCAAAAGAAGAACGAGTGCAGCAGAAGTAGTTTAGTTGGCGCAAACAATGGCAAACCTCACAGAAAGAATTATTCAACCTGCTCCATCCTCAGTGAAGGCGAAAGTTTGGGCACATTTAGGCTTTTATAACCTCGAGGGGAAGACGGAACTTGATAGGAATCGGGCTATATGCAAAGCAAAAGTTAAGTATTTTGGAAACACACCAAACTTGAGAACTCACATGGTACGCCATCAACCAGAGATTAACATTAAAGACGTGGACGAACAACAACCTAAAGTACCTAATATGCCAGTCAACCAACGCACTCTTTCAATGCTCTTAACTCACACCAAACTCTGAACGAAAAGCTCTTTTTATTTAACAGTTTTATTTTATACTTGAATTAAATGTTTTTGAAAGCTGGCCAAAGCTTGGCACTTTGCAGTTTTTAGTTGCAAACGTTTTTTTTGTATGAAGACATATAAAGTAATATTAAACTACTATACTATATCAAACTATTTAATTTGTTGTGTTTCTTTTCTTTTAAACTGTATGTCTACTGCAATCACATGGGAAAAGTAACTACATTTACATACTGAGAATCGTTTTTTTAATCGAGAATTGTTTTTGAATCGAAAATCGATTTTTCAATCGAATCTTGAGCCTAAAAATCTTTATCGAATCGAGACATTTTCTGAATCGTGCGCCCCTACCACCTAATGCAACAGTGCAACATTTACAACATTAAAGTTCTTGTTATTTCATGTGGGCAGACTCTATAGGGGCAAAAATAAAAATGTGTGCCTAGTCATCATAAAAAAAAAAAAAAAAATGGGAGCGCCTTAGGGTGTCATTAAAAATCCTAAATGATGTGCTAATCTGAGGGGCACTGCATGTGAAGGGCTTGTCCACATTGAGATGCAAAGCTGCGATGGAAAGCGCTTTGCCTCTCCGGATGACGCTGGAGCTTTCCTGTTTGACACAGGATTAATAACAACAATGCGGAGATTTATTTGCTTGCGTAAAAGCTTGAGGTCTGTGTTGCTTCCTCTCTCTCTCATGCTCTCTTCAGTGGCTTTAATATTTGACTAATTCCTGCACACTACCACAGTGTTCAGGCAGAAGCAGAAGATAGGATGAATGCTATGAGAGTGAGTGCATGTTGTAACCTTTTTGAAGTCATTCTTTGCCTCGAGGTCTTTGATGTTGTGTGTAAAATGATCTTTGAATTGCACAGAAAAACCCGTCAAACAGGCCCTCCGATAGCGAATAAAATATCATTGAGATGCGTCCTTGTGGACTAATGAAGCAGCACTCGGTGAGGCAGTGCTGGCTTTCTTGGAGCTTTTAAGAGCAGGCCATCTCTTCTGTTTTGCCTGTGCACAACTTAATCGAATTTGTCGAAGAAAACAACAGATGAAAGCTTGTCTGAGGCATTTCCTTTCTGTGTGGGCTTTGCTGTGCTTCTCTTTTTTCTGTATGTGTGTGTGAGCGTGCATCTATATCAATCCATCCAATCTCCTAGCCAACCAGCCTCTTGTGAAGTGCTGTGGTAGCTCAATTAGTAAAGCAGCCAGCAAATTAGGGAGCTTTTTCCCCGTTCTTTCTTGCTTCCATTTGATTTGTTTTCCTCTAATATACACTTTTTATGTAACAGGGAAAGTGGAGTTAAATAAAAGAAAATCACACATGTGCACTCACTCACTCACACACACACCCACACACACATACACACACACACACACACACAGAAACACAGTTACATCTGCAAAAAGGAACAGACACACAGGCACAGAGCATACAGAGTACCATATCACCTTGTGGCCTCAGCCATCCACACCTCTGTACTCTGTCTGCTCAGACTCAATGAGCTGTGAAGGTGAAAGCCAGAGGAGCCAATTAGAGCACACAAAACCATCCATGGCCCCTTTTCTTTCTTCTCTACATCACCTTTATATCCAACTCCACTCCACTCAGCACCTTCCTTTACAGAAAAACACTGCGAAGAACCTCTTCAGTAGGATATATTGTCCATATTGTGGGCATGATTTTTTATTTTTTTTTACTTTTGTCCAATTGTCTTTTCATACAACAGTTCAGGGGGTCTTGATTGGATACAGTCCAGCAAGCTTGACAGTGTTAAGACACAGGGTGCTTCAAGTGGTGTCAGTAGTGGCTAATCACTTCTGTGGAGACAATTTTCAGGTGTAATTAGTTTTGAGTGCATGCTGGGGGAGCTCAGGTGGAACTGTTGACACCTGGTCCACAGTTATTGTGTAATGCTACTCCGTTGTACAAAGATAGACAATCGACTACGTGTCTTGAGAAAGGTCCTTGTGACCGAAAGGTTGATCGACCAAATACACTAATGCAGAGGTGACCAGTGTGTGCGTGAATTTTCTTTTCTTTTTCCTTTGTAAATGCTACTCTGTCGTACAAAGCAATTGATAGGTGTCAAAATGGACGTGTGTCTTTGTCTTTGCAATTACCTTTCAGGTTGTTGAAGGTGATTCAGAAACTTCAACTTGTGACAGCTGGCACACCACAGCAGTTTGTGGTCGACTCGAGTTAGAGATGGTTAATCGATACCACTCTCACGTCTATACAGTAAATATGAGGCTACAGACAAAAGCTGGTTAGCTTAGCTTATCATTAAGACTGGAAACAGGGAAACAGCTAGCTTAGCTATGTCTGCCCAACAGCAGCTCTAAAGCTTACTTATGAACAGTTTATATCTTGTTACTTGAATCTGTACAAAAATCTTAAGTGTAAAAATGACTTATTATGGTTTAACAGGGAGTTAAGTGCCGGATAACTTCTTGGACTTCTTCTACCAGGTCCAGCCAAGGAATAGTCTAGCACATAAACCTCTTGTAAAAAGTGTTGTTTTAACAATTTTGGGTTCATAAATATTCTACAAGCAAGATCTAATGTTTTAATAAATGAGCTTTACAGGTGCTGGTAGGCAGGTGTTTTTGAAGCTAAGCTTCATATTTAACGGAAAGATATGAGAATAGTATCGAACTTCTCAACTAACTCTTGGCAATATAGCAAATAAGCGTATTTCCCCAAATGCCGACCTTTTGCTTTAAGAGACTTGGTGAAGCTATGGAAAAGCAAATTAAGTTTCCTGGAAACTTGAGCATGTTGACACTCAGCTAGCAGTGGTTGTCGTCAGAAGAATCACCTTTCCAAGAGGAAGATCTAAGACTTTTAGTGTATGAATTATTACCTGTACACATTATTTTTTACAACTGTTAAGTGGTTTAAGTGAAGAAATTCTATTCAGCTTTAAAATGTATTCTTTTTTGACTCAACAGTCCTGAGAATACACAAAGATTACATCTTCATTTAGGCCAATTTGTAAATATTGTCCTTAGTTTTTTTGTTTGTCTGTTTAATGAATGCATGACTTTTCCCTATTGAAATGTGACTTATAGTATATATATAATAGTGGAGACATCTCCATTTTTAATTCCTAGTCCCACAGAACAATAAAGGCAAATGAAAACAAACCAAATGTCATGGTTATTGCAAGAATATTGAGAGAAGGTCACTACCACTCTGAAAAATTCAAATTCACATTTACATACTCGGTGTACAACATAATTTACATAAAGAAGTTGCTGTGAGAGAAATAAAATGTTTTCAGTCTGTATATGCAAAAATGGAACTCCATGCTTGAGTGACAAGTGTTTTTCCTATTTTAGTTTTACATTGCATTACATTACATTTTAGTCTTGTTCTTGCATTTTTTCTTTTTTATTATAGTACTAATACAGTCCCCATTCAAAATGTGCCTTTTTGGAACAGGCCAATTGCTTGGCCTGTGGTATTGCTGCTGCTTTCTCCAGAACCATTGTACCCCAAAATAACTTACAGAAGGACCTCAAAGCACTTAATATGCAAACACATTGTATAGCCTACTACTGGCTTACTGTGCATTTCTACTTTAGAGGAAAAGATTGTTATACCACATTTACCTGACAGAGAAATGTTACTGGTTACGTTGCAGATTTTACTCACAACATATCACAATTCAAATGTAGAGTAATCACCAATATTTGCCTCATGGAGGAGGGGGAGATATTTCGTCTATAACTATATTTTACTGTTGTCTTTTTTGTCAACAATATTGCCTGTTGATATTTTATGACGGCAGTGCTGTCTCGTCATTATTATCGTTAAGGAATTTAACACTTCAGCAGAGGTGTTCATTTCCAAACGGGCTTAGTGTCTGGCTGTTGTTGTTTTTTTTAAATCTAGTGTCTGCAAAAATGTCTTTTTATTGAGTTTCGTCTTAGCGAAAATGCATTGAGTGAATTTAAGCTGAGCTCTGTGTGAATTTAAGCTGGGCTCTTATTGTGAAGGGTAGACACAGAAGAGCCAGCGTTATGGCAGCGTTTTTTTCCTTAACCTTTTTTCCTCAACCTTTATTGTGCGGTTATTAAGTTTTGTTCACAGTTTATTAAAATACAATATCCAACGCTGTCCAAACTGCTCCAAATTCCTAACGCCAAGTTCATTGGGTACCCAGGAAGCCAAGTGTGAAGTAGATCGGATGAACGGTTCTCAAAGCATTTGACACACACACACACGCACACACATACAGAGATTCCTTGATTTATAGTTAGACGTAACCTTGTTATTTAGCCCTGCATAAGAACATTTCTTAGTTTATTGTCCTCGTTTGAAGATGTAAAGTTAATTGTTTAATGACTTTGACATTTTTTAGGGAATAAACCACATACAGGGAAAGAAAGAAAAAAAATTCTTACAATGGCTTTCTTGCTCCAACGTCTTGATCATCAAATTACATTTTACATTTACCTATTTTTAGATTCTTTAAATTAACATGGTTATTAAAGTAACTTTCACAATTGCATAGCAACCCCAGCTTTTGCAAAGTTTGTTTCTTACAGAGTTTGTTAATCACATTCCAAATAGTGTTTTAAAGTTAGCCGGATTAGAAAATAAAATGGGGAAAGGCAAAACAAGAGGTAGCAGGGGAGGAAACACAATCAGGTGTGGGTGGGATGGTGAGGCTGGGCCTATTTTCTTACAGTCAGTGCACTCCTCGCTCTGGTTCTGCCTGTGTCTTACATGTGCACAATTGTATTGCTGACAACGTGAGCCTATAGGCAGCTGCAAGCTGTGTGTCTGTGTGTTCGCTGGGTTTAAAGTTGAGATGTGGGGCGCGTGATTTCTCAATGTGATTTTTCAACTGATTTGTCCGGCTCTTAGCACTTCCACATTTGCTCTCACAGTCTGATAAAACAAACGCTGACCCCTCGGTCACCCCCGCTGTTCTCGGTCCAGCAATCAGCACAAGCGTATATGAGCAGCAGTCGCAAATGAGAGAACAGCCTGGCATCCTCATGAGGTATCAGGTCAATCAAGCCCACTGTAGGCGAGACGTGGGGGGGCCCCGAGGCTAAACGCTGTAGTACGGAGCTCAATAAACGCCTGTTGGCCTAAGGAGCGGCTTACTAAATGAAAGAGGATATTGGGGAGATTGTTTAGTATTATAGTCGTTCATCATCGTTCCTCGGTTGGCCGTAACAATATGGTGCTTGGTTATTGCACTTCCCCTGAGGAAGACTAGCAGCTGCCACTGATAGAGATATATGGACTCATTGTGGAGATTGCAAGGAGACACAAAAAATCTGGCTGGTAATGGAAGTGAGTGGGACAAAGATGGATTTGTGACAGAACAGGATGGGAAGAGAAAAAAAAAATAGTTTGGATAGAAATGAATGTGAGCATAGATAGGTGTTTGTGACTTTGTGTGTTGCCATCCCCCATCTCTACACAATGTAGTTCTGATCAATTAGATGTGGCTGTTCTTTGCTTGCAATGGTAGGACAAATAAACTGGTGAGGGGGAAAAAACATTGGGCTGATTCAGCCTGGACACCCTGGAGGCAGCAGCAGAAGAGTATAGGATGAGGATTAAACTGAACTCCATCTTAGCCAGCACCACCCACTCTCTCTTTAGTGAGCTGATGCAGCTACAGTACAAAGCTCTGCAGCCACTGCCTCATTCCTCAAAAGATGCAACCTTGTGGCAGCCACCATCACACTGTACAAAGCTTTTAGTTTCATTAAGGCCAGCACAGTACAGTAAGCTGCTATGGTCAAGATGTAATCGTCAGAACAACAGATTTTTCCATGCTCTGTTTAAGGATGATGTGATAAAGGTCATGAGCCAGATTCACTCATTGTGATTCAAGTACATGATATACAGTAGATGAGATGCATCTCCGATGACAGAATAATCAAATGGTTATTTCTATAAGAATTCAGATTGTCCTGGTTGGCATAGCAACTGATTTAAATCTTCCATATAGGCATTTTTCTTTTTAAATCTGACACACCCTGGAGCGCTTACACTTACGCATCATGTTGTAACACATTTGTAGTGTCTTTCAGCCCATTGTTTTGGTTTTAAGGTCAACAACTTGCCTGATTTGGTTCAGTCCTAACACTCTCCATAACAGACACAGCTGACCACTGCTGTTTTCAATGAAAAACCTCCAATAAACCCAATGTGCCTTGCCCAGCACCAACAAAGTTAGCAACTAGCTGGTCAACATAGTGGAGCATTTAGCTGCTACAGAGCCAGATTTTTCCCCTCGAGAATTGATGGAGACAAAAATAGAGCTAAAAAGAGAGTGAATACTGGACTTATATTCATCAGGTGGACGCAAACATGACGTTAAATTAACTATAATGTCTCGCTGGATGTGTAAATAGGCAACTGTTTGTCTTTGTGTTAGCCATGTTAACTTTAGGTTGTCATAATCTGCCAGTTTCATTTACAGCTTGTTGTGCTGCCTCCAAATGGTCAAGAAATCAATCAGTGCAGGTTTAAATTTAAGTCCCTGTGAAGCAGAAGTTTGAGCGTCATATCTTTTGTAAATGTGACGTATTTGCAGACTAGTTTTACATCCAAACACACAACTTTCACTTATATTGCTCTGTTAGCTATTACAACCCACATGCTAATGTCCAAGACCTGTATACATGATGGATAGTTAATATGCTAGTTGCCCCAAATTACATTTGATTAAATAAATATATGTGTATGACACCAAGTTCAAGATGAGTCATCAACAATATTTTTATGTTCTAAAGGCATTTTATCCAACTCTCAGAAATAATGAGTAAGTAAATAAATACATAATGTTAAACTATTTCTTTAAGAAAGATAATATGAACGCCAACTACATTTATGTGGAAAACAACATGAAGCAAAATGACAAGCAGTGAATCACACAGGACCCTTTAAGATGTCTGTTTGTCATGATTTTAGGCTAAAGCTGGAGGAAAATGACATGATGGAGAGGCAGAAAAGCAACCCACAGTCAGTGACATCACCATGCGCCTGTGTGATGTCACTGGAGCGAGGGCACACGGTCATCCTTTTCTGCGCTTTAAATAGTCCACTGTCTTCCTTATCTCTCCTCCCTCTCTCCCTCCTCCTTTCTTACTCACCAGCTCCTGTCATTCCCTGCTCCACTCATTTGTCCCCTCTGCCTTCTATCCTCCATATTATTCCTCCACTCACTGGACAATACAGGAGCAGCTTATCTCCCTCTCTCTCTCTCTCTCTCTCTCTCTCTCTCTCTCTCTCTCTCTCTCTCTTTTTTTTTTTTTTTTTTTTTTTTTTTTTTTTTTTTTTTTTTTTTTTTTTTTTTTCTCTCTCTCTCTCTTCCTTTTCCTCCCTTCCTGTCTTCCACGTCTTTTAGCAGGGAGGAGGGGGGAGTTGTAAAGCGGGGGGTTCAGTGCGGCCACATCCCAGGCTCTTTGCTAGATTAATTTGCGGGGGCTCTGGCCTGCGCTGCACTGCTTACTGTACGCAGTGAAAGTCACTCAGGGATTAACGGCAGGCAGGAAGGCAGTGGCCCCCACCCACTTGCTGCCTCTGCAGAAAAAGCACCCCCCCCTCCTTTTTCTAACCTAACCTCCATCTCTCTTTCCTCCCTTACTCAAAACAACTTTCTCTATCTCTTATTATTCTTTCTTTCTTTCTTTCTTTTTTCTCTCTTTCTTTCCATCCCATCAACCCTCTATCTCCCCTCTCTAGTTAATTACTGTAATGGGCTGGCCGTCCTTGGGGGGTTGTTGGAGGGCAGGGGGTAGGACCAGAGGAGATGCTATATGGTTCAGCTCTGTCATGCTTCTCGCCCACACACACACACACACAAACACACACACACACACACACACACACACACACACACACACACACACACACACACACACACACACACACACACACACACACACACACACACTATCTCAAAGACTTGCATGCACGGCCATATGTACTGTAGACTCTCCAACATGATTTCATTCATACAGTTACAGTAGCACAGAAAGTACTGGACATTGAAAAACACGCATCACAAACAAGACAAATTGTATGAACTTAGTTTGTGTAAGCAAACAGTTGCTTATTTAGGACACATCCAGCAGTTACAATTTCATGTATAACATGAAATCATATATATATGATCATATGATCATATATATATATATATATATATATATATATATATATATATATATATACACACACACCCAAAGTGTCCAAGCGCAGGGAATGTGGGGTTTTGTGTGGGAACTTATTGGCCCAGTTTAAAGATCAGTCAGCTGAAACACTTTGGCTGAAGCTGACAGCTGTTTGAGAACTGCCAAATGGTGCTGGCAGAATGCAGGCACACACACACACACACACACACACACACACACACACACACACACACACACACACACACACACACACACACACACACACACACACACACACACACACACACACACATACTGTACACGTACAGAAACACACTCTTCCTTTCGGTCCATCTCTCATACAGTATGCACATACAAACTCTCAAATACAGCATATCTCACTTAAATATGCACAAACAGACACACAAATACAGTCTGTGTTTTTACAAATGCAATATTTGCAAGTGTACTGTTCAGTGCACATGAGCATACATACCCCTCCCCCCCACAACTACATAATGTATACTATTGGCACGCACACTCATTTGCAAATACACAGACACACACGCACACATGCACATACACAAACTTGCGCACACACACACACACACACACACACACACACACACACACACACACACACACACACACACACACACACACACACACACACACAGGATAGTAACCACTGCCAATTTCAGATGAGGGAGCATATGTCTGTGCTTATAGGATACACTAAGCAGACAAGACTTTTCTCAATCAAGCCAGTTAAATTTGATCATCCGTCTGGCCGACTTCCGGAAGAAATCCTTTTAACTCTTTCAATGTCTGGACTATTTATGGCTCCACATCAGAATCCACAAATACTGTATTTCTCATTTAATTACCATCAATTTTGTCTGGAGTTCGGTGTGTTTTGTCTGTACTTCACTTAAACGCATTGGAGGGAAATGTTAATAGACTTTTTTTGGAGCGGCTCCATTTACAACAGAGAGAGACTTGGACTGCAAGAGGGTTTTTAGCTGATAGATTCTGGGGGTTATTGAGTACACTATCAAGCCATAAGGGCGACATTTCTGAAGGGTGCTGGGTTCATTTTCCTAGAAAATCTCTGCAATTTTATGTGTTCAGAACAATTAGTGACTTAAGGCTGTGAAGCTCAACTATTCTGTTCTTCGGTGAATGTGATTCCACGATTGTAGTTTCATGGAACTGTCTTGTATTTCTTCGTGGGGGAGGTGAAGCAGCTATAGAGAATATTGAAGGTTAATTGTGACGTAGAGCTGAAACTTTCTGTCAATGAATCGATTAGTTGACATAGCAAATTAAAAATCTTTATGTTTTTGATTGTAGTTCGACAATAACAGCAATGGGTCTTAGGACAAGACATTTTAGAATGTAAACAATCAGAAACATTTTAAAATTACTGTACATACCACTGTATTTGGTGTTAAATCAGAAAAAGAAAAAAGTGTGTGCGCGCACAACTAAAGCAACTGTGGTAGGCCAAAGTTGAACTTGGAAGTCAATTTGTTAACTGTGATAGATGACATGGAACAGGTTCCAGCCAGACTCGAATCAGTGCTGTTGCTGTTCACGTTGAACACCTTGACCCTTTACACCACCTGCTGCTTGTGTTTCTTACCTTCCCTACCTCCTACTCTCTTTGCAGAGTTGCAGCATTACCATGATCTTAGCAATTTCTTTGGTGTGTGTCATACAGGGCTCTAGTCAAGTCCACCTTTGTCGAGTCCAAGACAAGGACTAGTCAAGACCGAGGCCAAAGAGGTTCAAGTCCATGTCAAGACCGAGTCCAAATGAGAGACAGTCAATACCGAGACAGAAAAAGAAGAATCCTCTTCAAGACCACTCACTTACCTGTTCATAATGTATGTGATGTGAGAGACAGTATATCTTCTACTTTAAGATGATAATTTGCTTTATTATTTGTAATAAGTGCAGAGTAACACACTATAGGATCAAATTAGGCCGTATTATTTACTTAAAATATTAAATGGAAATGTTCCCATTCTTGAATTTATTACTTTAGAAAAATTCATAGTATAAAGAGCTGGCTGACATTGTGTCTGTGGCCAAAATGAAAATTATTGAGGTATACGATGCAGCCAGGAGTATACCAGGATGGATTTTGAATTAAACTAATACCTGTTTTCTGAACGAGCGTGCTTCATCGTTCGTTTTTTTTTGAAGGAGGAAGTTACTTTAGAACAAAAGCATATAGTGCTGGACTCGGTCGAGACCAACTAGAATATTTGGCAAGTCCAATGGCCAAGTCCGAGACAAGTCAGAGTCCAAATAACGAGTCCAAGACGAGTCAGAGTAATCCATACTCGAGTCTGACCAAACCCACAGAACTAAGATCCAAGATGTAATAAATCAGAATAGTCTTTTAGCGCTTTACATCATGTAAAAAACAAACATGTAATCACCCTCAATCCCATCCTGCAGCCAAACTGCTCTGTGTGTTTGGTGTTGTTGCAAGATTACCAGTCAAATAAATCTCCATAATGGATCTGAATATTTTCTTTCTAATGTGGGATCTCAGGCACATGATCCAGATTTGGAAATTAATAAAATCCAGCCCTCATCTGTAGAGCATGCATACAGAGACAAACACAGGGCTGAAGATCATGATAATGTGGTAGCTTTGACTCTTGAAATAACACAACAAAATCATGCGTCAAATCTTTTCATATCTACTCATGATCATAAGGCTAGATGTGTGTTTATGTGGCTGTGCAACCACTTTGATGCTCTTAGGAGAAGAGAAATGACAGCTTAGTCATTTGGCAGGCAAAGGGAATAGAAACACACACTAAAAAAAATCTGTGTATAAAAGTGAAAGTGTTGGATAATCTGACAGGAGGAGGGAGAGACTTTACAGCACTTCCAAATTGCTCTGGTGCCACTGCTTATTAAGATGATATTGATGTGAATATTTACTGTTACTACTACTATGCTTGCTGTGTGGTAGCCCGCAGCTGTTAACATCTCAACTGAAAAAGCATTTAGACACACACACACACACACACACACACACACACACACACACACACACACACACACACACACACACACACACAGAGTAACAGAGTAACAGAGTACTTAACCCTTATGAGCATTTAGCCAATCACCATAACCACAGTTAGGCATAATTTCCCCACAATACTACATACATCCAAGTAACTCGGGAACTCTTCAGTTTGTGTTGATTCCAGCAGACGCTTTGGATAAAGGCGGTAGTGCTTTTACCACACCTGCTGTCGTAAAGGTCTTTTCTTTAAGGTGCTGTATTACTGAATTAGCATTACCGGGAGGTCATATAGTTGCGATGAATGTTTTGCTCGGACAGAAAATCATTCATTTACAATAAGAGAATAAGTTACAGATGCATTGTTGCATTTCAAGTGTTGCATACGGTAAATTAGCCTGGGTGTATCTTGAGCTAAACCAGGTAAAGTTATCACTGTTACTTTAGCTGAAATGTGTTTGTGTTTTGCCCACTTTAAATAAGAAGATAACTTATCTGTAAGTGATGAAGTTTTTAGTTTTTTTTTATCCTGTCACTGCCGTGGACTCGATACACCGTCTAAGATTTGTCGCTTTGCTGGCCACTTTTCATTATATATTTTTTTACAATTCAAACAATGCTTGGCTGGAAGTTTTTATTCTTTGATTTTCTTTTACTGCTGGTAGCACATTTGCTGCTCATAATCTGATCATAGTCCTGAAGCAACAATGCTCTTATGAAAGCACAAAGATATGTTACATTTGCGTTTCTGTCTGATGTAGGCTATTCTATGTCATGCAGTATGTAAACACCTTCTCTGCTGTATGGGTTCATGTTTAGTTGCCACTTTGTGCAATAAAATGGTTCATTTTATAGCAGTGCTGTGCAGAGCCAATGCTGCTGGTTCTGCTGTTGCAAATAGTATAAAAGGTAAAATTGTTGCTGTTTTTTTCAGTTCCTTTTTGCTACTTCTACGTCTTTTTGAAATGGCCCACTCACTTTCATACTAGCCCGCCCAAAATACTATTTCTGCCTATGCCGAATAATAAAAATAACTTAGATTAACATAGTTTCATGAAACCCAAGGACGCTTTACACAAGTACAGGGGGAAAAGAAAATAGTAGGCCAACACAAACATGGACTTAAAGGAATAAGAACCAGGCGCTAAATGGAAGGAGGACGTAATTTAATGTCGGCTACTGACGTACAAACACATCGCCTATTGTAAAGTTATTTTATGAATGAAATAGACATATAACATACCTGAGGGCCAATTCGGGGTGGGGTTTGAATCATTTTCAAACCTGTAATTGTCTCCATCTGTTGAAAGCCCGACCAAGGTTGACTCGGGTTTTGGCCCGCCGTCTGTCACTTTCCCTTTGTTTCCCCCTGCTACTAGTCTTTATGCTAAGCTAAGCTAATCACCTTCTAGATTAAGCTCCATAATTAACGCAGAAACATTGCTCCTCGTTAGTTTTCTACTCATTAAAAATAATGATTCTTCTTGGTTTTAACATTACACTGAGAAAAGTCAGAAACTTTAAAATGCTATAGGCTTGGAGCTTAACTAGTCCTCTGTACAACGCAACCACAGAAAACATAACTAGCTCTAATGCAGAGAAAATGGTAGATTCTCAACATTTAATGGCCATATATCTATCAGCCACAACTACTGTGAATTTGTGCAGGCTTGTTTTATCTCTCTTTGAAACCGCTGTGCTGAGTGCCAGCTAAGGGCTAAAGATCAGAGACCAGGGAGAGGTCAGCCAACCAGAAAGACTGTTGGCTTTCAGCGGAGAGACTAACAAGATGCTCATGCAATGTTAAAGGCTATATGAAACCAGTGCCCTGGGCAGAACCAACCCAGGAGAAACCCAGGAACACTCTACTTTACCATGGGAGCAGGGGTCAACCTGTAGATCTTTGTGAAACCCGAAGTAGATTGCGAAGTATTTGGGGGAAAATAATGATTTTTAAAAAGTTTAAAGGTATTTTTTAAATGTATCTCTTTAATCTTGGTGTTGCAGCTTCTTTCTTTGTTGGCTTGCTCCTGCACACTGAAGCAGGGATGTCGTTGGGCCTATTTTAGGGGGGCTGAAGCTACCCCAAAATGTTCCTAAGCCCCCCTAAATAATAATAATAAGAAGAAGAAGAATAACAATAGCAATTCGATTTATCAATAACTGTATCCTCATTCATATTTAGACACAACAAATGATATATATCCAGCTACAAAAAAAAAACCAAAAAGTCGAAAGTACAAAGAGTCATTGTGCTATCAAGATGATGCACCGCACCGTCTCGTTGCATTGGTGTGAACTGGCAGCTTTCAGAGCGTTGCGAGTAACTGGGGGATTCATCTCGTCGCTACTCTTTGGTCTGAACTCGCTATGCACCCTCCCCCACAAACACACACACCGATACACACGCTAATGGTGAAAGGAAGATTGATTACACCTAGTGTGATACAGAGTGAAATTGGAAGTTGTTTTTAATTACCTGCTTACCATTAGCTACGTTTTCTTGAGGTAAAGGAAAGGGGATATTTTGGTTTGTAAAAAAAAACTAAAGTCTAGCTAGAGTGAACAAGTGAAATACAAGAAATGGTTAACTTGGCAAGCTAATCACAACTCTTTATTCATTGCCAATAAAATAGCCTATCTCTATAGTAGGCATATTCTAAAACAATATCAATCCCCATAGAATGTTGTTGTCACTGAAAACTAAATGTCATAGGGTCCCTGTTAATGCTATTATACCGTTGTATCCTTCAATTCATTGAGCAGATGAGATGGATATTGGAAGAGAAGAAAGAGAAGCAGGAGATTGGCAGAGCAGTTGATTCTGAGGGAGCCGCTGTGATTGAGGTCAGTAGTGGTCTATAGGTCTAAGGATTGTTTGGTTTTCTTCTAACAATAACCATTTGTTGGCAGGTCTAGGTACTATGCATAGCCTAAACTAAATTATTTCATTATATTTATTATATATGCTAGCTATATTCTAACCAATTTAACTTTCTGCATTCATTGGCTGTGATAAATTAAATAAATATGTAGATGTTGCCTAAATGTAGGCTAGGCTAAAGATGAGCACATGACCTCAGATACACATGTGAAAATAAAATGAAAGCAATCCTACATACAGTACATACAGCAATCATTACTCCAAATCTTTTATTCCTTCCGCCATCAGGTTATTGTATTTACACAGTAGCCACTTTACATAGGATCCGTATTAATATCTTACATGATAAAGTATGCAGTGATGCCTATTTCTTTCTTTTTCTTGTACTGCTATTTGTCACATTTGTTTAACTTACCAACTTATTAGCTGTCTGACCTCTGTTAGTCAATTTTTGGACCTTTTGGATGTTGTTTCATGTGACCAATTTGCATTTCGAAGTCATGAAATTAGCATAAGGGTTTTGTTTTATCTTAAAGGATAAGACCGAAGGAACAGAGTAGAAATGGAAGAAGAGGATATGTCTGTCACTTTTGACTTGTTAACATATTGGTTTCTTGACTGGTGGTTGACATAAGTGTAGCTCGAATACAGTAACGAAAGATGTGAGTGCCAAGATTTTGCAAACACAAGTTACAAATACCCTCAGCCCCCCCCCCCCCTGTCTTTCAATCCTAGTGACGTCCCTGCACTGAAGTATGTTGTTTGAGTCAAGGCACAAAGAACTGTTGATTTATGATTTCTTATACAGACCTGATGGCTCAAACTGAATAAGCTTGACTCTAAATTGCAGGGTTAAGATGATTAGCGCGGTAATTGCATTCAAAGCCAACCTCTCTGGCACAGAGAAAATGCATGACATAGAGGACATTTTCAAATTCATCACAAAACCCCTTTTTCTTTCCATTGACATTGACACTGCAGCCGTCTGTCTGCTATGGAGGACTAAAAATGACAGAAGGAAAAATAAATAAATAAAAGTAGAAATAAATAAATAAATGCAGAAATATAGTGAAAATAAATACATGTAACATAAATGGCTATTTCTGTATTTTTACATGTATTAATTTATTTATGCATTTCTATATGTATTAATTTATTTATTTATACATTTATTTATATATTTATGTATTTATATATTTATTTATATATGTATTTATTTATTTATTTATTTATTTATTTATTTATTTATACATTTATTTATTTATACATTTATTTATTTCTGTATTTTCACATTTCTACATTTATTTATTTCTGTATTTCCACATTTCTACATTTATTTATTTCTGTATTTCCACATTTCCACATTTATTTTTCCCTGCGCTTGTATGCTAATTGAGTGGGGGGTGCCAACATCAGTCTGAAGAAGGATTGGTTAGCTGGGGGCCGTGTCGCTAACCAGACAGAAGCAAACGATCCATCTATCCATCTCTGGACGCAGGCTACCTATGAATGCTACAGCTAGTGTGTAATACGGTGTAATACAATCTATGGTAATGAGTCGGACTCGGGCGGTGCTTGAAGATCAATGTGCAGGTTGAATTCATAACTGAATACGTAATTTCCATACGTAATGCGTTTTTGTGCAGGTGAAGTGAGCAGACTTAACTGCCGCGTCTGTCACCACACACTCGGTCGTTTGTGGTGCTCATTGCACTCCGGAGAGTTATAGACCTGGAGATTTGTTGGAGTCTCGGATGGGATTTTGGAGTAAGGACCATGTGAGGCTGATTACCGATGCTGTTCCCTCGGTGCACTCGATGGAATCAAGTCCACCACCATCAAAGCTTTCACCTGAATCTGGCGCGGGCAGGACTGGAGGACCAAGTGCTAGCACTTTTAATTCTTGTAACTCTTAATTTGTCTGATTTCGTAATGTTTTAGTCTAATAATTTCAGAATAAAGAAGTGATTTGAGCGTGTATGTATTGGGTAATCCACCATCTAACTAGTAACCTACATGTTAACTTGACTATTGCATTGCATTAGCAAACATTTGGTAGCTGATGATTTGATGACAGGCGTAGCTAAAATTGCGTCTGAAATCATTCCCTCATCTGGATTAAAAATGCGCTGACTGCACATTCCTAGCATCAGGGCTTCAGTATACAGAGAGAGGGAGAGACTGAGCTTTAGAACAGGTTTTCGTAATTGTCTGCCTTGACATCAATGCAGTTTGCATTAAGCTAGCTATGAGCTGTTGGCAGCTAGCTAGCCCAAACACCCCCGTTTCCCCCGCATTTTATTAAGCTAGCTATGAGCTGTTGGCAGGTAGCTAGCTAGCCCAAAACTCCAGTTTCCCCTGCATTTCAATTCAGACCGTTCTCCCGCACGATTTTGTATCCCAGTAGGCTACTCTCTGGTAATTTAGAAAGTCCAAATTGATATATTAATCAATATGCTGAAATCTCCTAGATTTTGCCACTAGAGGTTTTGACACGTCAGAGCTGCTTTGGTTTTATTTCTCTTTTTTTTTTTTTTTTTTTATTATTATTATTACTGATCCAGTTGGTAACTAAGCTTGTATCCTATTTTTGTGAGGGATTTTGAACCTCCGTGTTTTTCAGATTTTGGCAGAGAGTGCAGCCAGTAATGAAGGGCTAGATGCACCTAGCACTGTAGATTTTGAAGAGACAGAGGGCTTCTCTCTACAGGATCCTGGACCATTAGTGCTTCATCGTGGGTCACAGTGCAACATCACATGTCTGCAATGCTCATCAGGTAGTGTAACTTGTATCTATCATTAGCTGTATATGACACATAAACATTTACAAATTACTTCTAATGGTAGGAAGACATTTCATACTGGACTGTATTAGGTTGTGCATGTGTTGTGACCACTTTTTTTTTTTATTTTTTTTTTTTTTTGCCTAGCAGTTTTCCTTGGACTAGGGTGGCCCCTAAATCATGGCTGCAGCTGTCGCTGTGGTCCTGCTACGCCGTGCAGTTCCCTGCTACGTCCTGTAATGCCCTGCTACGCCATGAACTACAGCAAAAAATGCGCTGACTGCACATTCCTAGCATCAGGGCTTCAGTCCTGCTACGCCGTGCAGTTCAATTATCTTTATTGTGACTATTATTGCCACTGTTCATCACACCCCCAACCGACACCGTCAGACACCGCCTACCAAGAGCCTGGGTCTGTCCCAGGTTTCTTCCTGAGAGGGAGGTTTTCCTCGCCACTGTCACACCGAATGCTTGCTCTTGGGGGAATTACTAGAATTGTTGGGTCCCTGTAAATTATAGTGTGGTCTAGACCTACTCTATTTGTGACTTGAGTGTCTTGAGATAACTCTTGTTATGATGTATTAAAGTTGATAAAGATGATACTTTATTGATCCGGTGGTGAAATTCACAAGCTACCTGCCAAGTCAAACTTCTAAAAGTAGTGTAAAGCATTACAATTCAGAGACCAGTAATATTGTAATATAATTAATTACTCTGAAATGACAGTAACTAGTAATCTATAATGAACTGCATTTTGGAAGTAACTTGCCCAACACTCCTAGTTACTATCAATGAAATTATGAATACATTTTATACAACAAGACACTTTGTGATTGTGTTCATTTTGTGAAAACAAAATATATTTATTTATTGCCTCCCTTCCTCTGGAAACTGCCTCCTGATTGCGACCACAACACAGCTGGTATTGCCTTCCTGATCTCCCTGCCCAGAAACCCATATGTCTATCGGACCACATGCCTGTAGGCTGTGTATCGGAATTGCCTAGAGAATGATAGGGGTGCAATGTTGATATTGATAATCCTGTTAGCATAGTCAATATGATCAAGAGTGATAGACTTATTTGATGTAACATTTTCAGTTATTCTATTCCATAAAGGTATGTATGCACATCAGAGTTTAAAAATCTGTACTGCTTGCCATAGATTAATAACCAAATGCTCAATGGACCTAAAAATTGCTTCTGTATTCAAATGTTGCAGCCCCTATTTTGCAGTATAATGAAAATATAGCTTTTTTTTTTTAACATGGTCAGACCCATGTTGTTGTTTGGATATAGCCTGTTGCACTGTGACCAGGAAGCCACATTATTGCCTCTTGTCGTTTGAAGGGAAAATAGAAGAAAAAAAAACGAGTGAATCATTGTCTTCTGGGAGAAGTGTGGCATGTTTGTCTCACATTGTGATTGTGTGCTCATCTTTTGTTATTTTGTCTTTTCTCTTCTGTCACAGTAGGATGTGTATGATAGTGTGTAGTGCCACCAGGGTCAGCTCCACAATAACAGTAAACATACTGTCTGCTTACCCAATACGTTTACATGACTTCAAATGTGAGTGTTTGCATGTCTATAGTATCTAAAGCTGACCAGAGAAATATGTATTTACAGGTCTAAAGATCTAAAATGAACAGGAGAAATGTGAGACTAAGATCATACATCAAAATTAAGGTGTAATATGGTTAATGATATGATGGGATTTGGTCTTCTTAGAAATGACTTAAGGGGCATTCAGACCAAAAAAAGCGATCCAGCGATTTTCTGCAGGGTTTTGCGGCAGGGGGTGTCAATGAAACAGCCCATTTGCGTGACATCCTGTTGTGTTCTTAAACCCCCCAACAAAGCACAAGTAGACTTTATATTTCACAATAACTGTTTTCCATCATAACGACATTTCAAACCGCACTTGAAGATAGCTTTATTTCACTCCTTTTAGTTTTAAGGCCTGGAACTTTCATGTTTTGGTTCACTCTCACTGCTATCATTGTTGTTAATCACAGCAAACAGTGGTTTAAAAAAATAAAAAATAAAAGCTCTGAAAACCCACTACACACTATCTTTATAGTAGCAGCTAAAGAGCCAGATATTCTTCTGAAGAGTTGGTGGAGACCTAAAAAAAAGAAAGCTACAATTAGAGTGAATATTGGACTAACCTTTGTCTTTTGTCTATTTATGAGACTAAATTGTTGTAAACCCTAAAGTGGCAAATTTTGCATTTCATAATGAGGTCCAGTGGTGGAAATCAGGGGTGTATAGGCTACTGACATTTGGACATATTGGGGTATAAATATTTTATTTATATATATATATATATATATATATATATATATAAAATTAAATGTAATGATAGGCTTGGAAATGGCCTCAGGTAAAGAGGTAGATAAACTGACTGATGCTGCCTAATGTGGTTTTATAAGGAAATATACATACAGACAAAATGTGTAGCAAATGCAGTGCACATTTTCGTACCATTGTTTTATAGCTGTTTTTGTTCTGTTTTTTTAATTTTTTTTTTTTAATTTTAGATGAACCTGATCTTCTTACAAAATCCACATGGCCTTTGAAGTTCCAGAATCCATAGGCATTAATAATTCCAATATACAGTATAAACTTAGTGTCGATCCTGTGAAAGGCATTTCATGGTCAACAGAGCTAGCTGTGTGTTTTAAATAATTCATGTCACAAACATGTGGATGGCAGTTGAATGATGTGAAAGTAAGGAAGAGTAAGACAATTGCGTCTGACAATGAGTTGCAAATTAATTCTTAAGTCTGTTTATATAAGTTTGTTTATATGCTACGCAGGTAGAAGTTGCCAACCCGAGTGTCCATCCTTAGCTTTAAGCGATGTAAACAGATATGAAGCCTTTTGAGCAGGCTACTCAAGAAATGTAGGGATTTCTATAAAAGATTCAATAAATGTCATATTTCAGAATGGGCAGTCTGACAGCTATTTGAAATGAGATATTGAGTTTTGCACCCAATGTAAACCAAGCGTGTCTGGAGCTGCAGGGTTTGTCAGCTTAAAATAACCACGGACACTTGAACATTAGGATGATAGAGCAAATTTACTTGTTTCTTTGAGTGGGAATGACATACTGTGACAATGCAAGAAAGTACCTTACATATCTGTAAAAATTTGATTAGTTTTCTTGCTTGATGAATGCTAAAGAATGTATAAATTTGAGTATGTTACAAACCGGAAGATATAGCAGTTGGCTTACAGGCATTCTGAGGTTGAAGTGGAAGTGTTGTTAGTATGGGTGCACAGTGCTCGTTATGTGTGAAACATAACTGTCATAGCCATGCACTCTTTTTAACCTTCTAACCCTGAAAATATCCTCTCAGACAAACAAAGTGTTTGTGTGTGAGGGAGAAATGGAGCCAGTCTCAATGACTCTCCCCGCTTTGCGATCACGCTCGCATACACACAAACACACACTCCAGATGTCAGGCCGGTTTTACACACCAGTGGATAGTAGTGTTGCTACACCTTCTCTCCCCCACCCACTTCCATCACATCACACCCTCTCATCTGCTGTGCTCTTCTTCTCATCCCTTCTCTCCTGTTTGTTCGGTCTTCCATCACTCCTATCGCACCTCTTCACCCCTGCTGTCGCTCCCTCCGGTTCTCTCTCCATCATTGCAACCTTTTTTCACCTCTTCTCTCCTGCTCCGTCTCACATCATCTCACACAATCCTGGAGGATTTCCAGAGTAAACAAAACCAATTTAATTCCATCAGAAAATGGTCAGCAAGGACATGGATGCTTGCTGGAATTGCATGATCCGTGTGATCATGTCTTTGTGCATGCGCATGGGCGTATGCTTTAAAACCATGGATCAATGCAAAAAGGACATCAAATGTAGGCCTTTCATGTGTGAAGAAGAGCACAACACATCAGCTACAACTGATGCAGAAACCACAGCTCAAAATGTACTTTAAGTTTATATGAATGGGGCTTATATCTAGGTTCCAAGCTCTAATGGTTAGCCCCATTCAGCCTTGGTTGTAATATGCTACTGCATGAGCAGTTGTTTAATTAGTTTTGATTTGGAAAAGGACGGCTCTGCTGTTACAGTCATGTGACCGGTGTCAATTTGCAGAGCTTGCTTGAGAGACTGTGGTCAGAAATACCAGGGAAGGTAAAAGTAAAGTTTGTTTGTTAGCTAACTAACCTAAAGAACTAAAGCTAAGTTCACTGAACACTAGTTAACAACTAGCTATATTTACCAAACTAAAACACTCCTCAGGTTGTTTTCAAATTTCGTGATGGGATATGGGGCCCTTTCAGGCCACGGACGCCCAGCTGCCCTGTCTGCCACTGAAATGAGGGACAAATGAAGAGTTTGTCACGGACCAATGAGCAGTACACCTGAGAGTCTCTCTCTTCGTCAAATTCCCTCCCCATCACACACACACACACACACAGCATGCTGGAGTCAGGCCCTGTCAGAGAATCGCCCCTGAGATTTGATCCATCCTCGTTTTTGTATGAATGGCAGCCATACAGGGGCTGGTCCATTTTTCACTCATCACAGGGTTTAGGACCGCACAGTGACCCGAATCACCCACAGGACCTTAGGGTGCTCTAACACTAGTATTTTCCAGGGTACATTTAGAAATGTATGTCCTTTTTTATTTAAAACAGATTTGTTGATCCAACTTGAGAGAAGATTGATACCACGCAGGTTTGTGAATATGAAGCTAATGCCAGCAGCCAGTTAGCTTATCTTAGCACACAGACTGGAAACAAGGGGAAACTGGAAGTGTAGCACCCGTAAAAGCGCAATGTGTTTTTACACTTCAGTTTTTGTACCTCAGTTAATCAGTGAGCTTTGGACAGAGACTGGCTAGCTGTTGCCCTCTGTTTCCAGTGTGTTCTCTAAGCTAAGCTAAGCTAACTGTCTGCTATTTTTAGATAAAAAAAAAAAAAAAAAAAAAAAATTTTTTTTTCTTAATTTAATAAAATTTCTTTTTTTTTAACGTTGAAAACAAAATGTTGAATAATTCCTTTAAGGGATAGTTTTAAAACATTTGAAGCGGAGTTGTCTAAATTACTGTGAGGCAGTGTGGAGTGTATTGTCGCCTAAATGAGTAAATAAGAGCCTGCTGGGTAATAAAACCAGCCTTGAATAAAAAATAATCCCACATGCAGCTTACTCACATAACTTAAACATTGTCCACTGAACAGTCAATTTAGCAACAAATCAGGTTTTCATGTGAGAGAAAATAAGTCTGTATTTCTCCCAGACGTAAATTCTACAGTCTGATAACTCTTAGGATGAGCTGTAACAGTGCATATGCTCATTCATGGCTGTTCCTGCAACTCAATCACATCAGACTGCTTTACCTTGACAGCTAGAAGTGGCTAGTAGTAAAGAGCACTGACTGATTGAGGCAGCAAGGATTCCTGCCAAAAAAGGAGCGCTCCAAACAAAGAAGAGGATGATGAAATGTATGATGAAACAGATGAGGTTTTAATCAGAATCTCTTTATGCTGGCACTTTGTGGGAATTCTTCACCTCATCAGCCCTATGTATCTTCTCCGACTGAACGACAGGCAACCTCCCAGAGTGCCTTGCAGCGTGACCTTTTCAATAATGTATAGACCGAGAGAAGGGAGACAAAACGAGAGGGGAAATGATTTCCTAACTCTGTGGGAGCCCCCTCTGTGACATTTACCTCTAGCATGGCACTCTGTTTTCTGTTTGTGTGTGTGTGTGTGTGTGTGTGTGTGTGTGTGTGTGTGTGTGTGTGTGTGTGTGTGTGTGTGTGTGTGTGTGTGTGTGTGTGTGTGTGTGTGTGTGTGTGTGTGTGAAGGAAGAAAAATGGGCAGGTAATAGTGAAGGATTGTAAAGCGTTGGAAGAGATCTATAAGAGCAATAGTTCCATCTAAGTGTGGAGCTGAGGAACATTAGAAATAAATAAATAGGAAATAAAGTAAAGAGAAAAGGTTAATGACTAGAGGTGACAGTTTTTGTCAGACACAATTGCAGGAGCAATCATCCTGTTTAATCCATCAGCTACCTGTTACCATTTCATACTTCATTAGCTGCACCCCCCTGGTTTGCAGCGATGGTTGTTCTCCACAGGGAGTCCCCTACCCCCTACCTGGACACATGGCATCTATCATTACCCCCCTGCTTCAGCTCTGAGCCTGCAGAATGTCACACAGCTGGAGCGTGAGGCTCTGAAGACAGATGAAAAAGAAAACCCTGGCGAATGTCATTAAAAAGACAGAGCATGCTCTTCTGCTGCCCACATTTCAGTTATAGACAGGATAAAGTGTAGCGCTGTATAAACCAACTTCAAGGATATGATTTTTACATGGAACATAACAGTTGAGAAAACAATCTCACCTCAAGGTGAATTTTGTGGTTGTATCTTATACAATCTTCATCATTTATATGGAGGTCTCGGTTAAATATATGGAAACATGAATTAGATGTTCAACTTTCCGTCTTTTCAAAACATTGAAAGACTTAAAGTTTGAGGTTCCAAGTTCGTTCTTGACCTCGGAAACAGCAGTTACGAAAACACTGTACTAGCTCTTCTGGAGGTTTTGACCCCATTTGATACTTCAGCTTTTAAACCAACATGGACAAGAAGTCCTTAAAGTGCTCAAAAACAAATTTACATATACAATGGACCTTTCGCTAAGACCTGCCCCCCTTAGTTACTTTTGCTACACCTGTGAAGCTTTCCGCTCTGGCATGGCGCGCATTCAGCTCTAAACGATACGGTGACAGGTTTACCGTCATAATTCTTTGTAACTTTTGTAACATTAGGTCCTAGATTTTAGCTTATTTTAGACAGACATAGACAAAAGCAGGCCTCTCATATCTAATTGGCAACTATCAATTTTTCTTGCTGAAATGTCAGCTGTAGCAGTTGTAGCTAGCTAGCTAATTAAGCTAACGTTAGCTCCATGACATTGTTGAAAACACCATCTCCCGCTGACATTTTTATGTTTCCAGCGGATTTGTTTTAAATGGAGAATCCTGTAAAGAGTTCATTGATGGTTAACAGTTACAGTAGGCTACATGCTATCATGCTAAAAGACTGAGACTAAACTGCATGTTTCAGGCAAAAGAGTCAGCATCCTCAAAAGTTGATTATCCATAAAAGACATGTAGCCTGAATAAAGCACATGTGTACATACATACAACAGCATAGTTTTTTTCATCATAAAATGTTAACTACAAAAAGTAATTGGCCTTGGAAGTAATGCTAGCTTACTACTGTAGTATTTAGCTTACTACTAATAATAATTCTACTACTACTACTATTACTACTACTACTACTACTACTACTAGCCTCTTATTTAGTATTTTCCAATTCCATTACAACTGGGAAAACACCATGCGCTATATAAATGTAGTCCCTTATGTGATGACCGTGTGATATGTTGATCATAAACTCCAGAATAGCTACTAAACGGACATTGTGGTGCGATGTTTCCCAGGAACACTTTTATAACACATTAAAATATGCAGAGGATTTGTAATGCCTATCAGTGTTTTATTTTATTTTAAAGGCATACCTATACAAATATTTATTTAATATTCTAAACAAATGTTTAAGTTTAGCAACACACATGTATCAGCTCCAGTTTAGGTATATTCACTACATACAAGTAAACTAGCACATAACTACCTTTATTTTGTTATTTCATTCTGAATATAGTTGTGGGTGCAGATACTTCTCCCTGCTTGTATCTAGAGAGAGATTTATTGCATCACAACACATAATATGAGGTAAGGTGTCAATTACAAATGGCCTAACTAAATATACTTTCTTTTTCTTGATTGTCTGAATGTCTCACTCAGTGTCTTGTGTGGTGATCTGCAGCTATTCGTGCTTCAACTGTGTCACGAGAAATGCTTAGAAATATTACCCACACCGCTGATGCCCAGTCCGTGGTTTAGGACCCACCAAAGGGTTACAAGAAAGTGAAAGGGATCATGAGACAACTAACGGCACAGGAAAGCAGATACGGTTTCAGATATTTAACTTTTCTTTTTTCTTTGTTATTGAATAATATGAAGTCTTCAGGCCTCTAAAAATTACTGGGTTAACTTAGTCATGACTCGTAAACATAAACGACTCAAGTCTTGAGAGCACGGAATCTCGCAGTTCAATGCTGACCCCTTGTGGATCAAACACAGTACTGCCACCAATTTATTCGGCAGGCACACATACTCTGACTAAAAGCGACAATTAAAATGCACTGTGATTTCTACTATTTCAGTGAGCCCTGTCTGGTGGTTGCAGCCTGTCGCAGCAGCAGCTCCCTGGCCAGGTCCGGCCTGCCGCTCTTGGCCAAGCAGTGAGCCAGCTGAGAGGCCTTGGGTTGGTGTGTGGCAGCGGGCAGCCCCCTCCTCCACATGGCCAGGACATGGAAGGCCTGGGTGGACAGGCTGTCCCCAGCCCGGAGCTTCACCAGCTGAGCGGCGCTTCGACGGAGACGCAGGGAGAGCACAAGAAGGGCTACTTCCTCCTCTGAAAGCTCCCCAGATAGCCAGAGAAGAAGAGAGTCTGACAGGGAATCTGGTGGGTGGGCAAGAGATGAACGATGGACACACTGGTGACCTGAAACTGATGCATTTATATTTTCAACACTAGCAACAGCTTGTTTGGGAAAATTAGAAAAATATCTGGGAACCTTTGATATTAAAAATATGGCAAATGTAGGCAAATTCATATGTACAATAATCAAAGTGATGCAATAAATTGTTCAACTGTAACACAAAAAAGGAAATATTAAGGTTAAGTATCTCAAAACATGTCACCCACCTGTCTCCTCCCATAACTTCACCCTAGCTGTGATGGGCCGATTAATGGTTCTCACTTTCTGAAATGAAACAGCAAAAATGTTAGGATCTTCTTTGATTGTGAAGGTCAACGTCTTTAACACAATGTTTAATGTAGAATTCCTTGTGAATGCTTCTGCACCTTGGGTAAAGTCAGAGACAGCTTACAGACGGGCTCTCCCAGGAGCTTTGTGTCCATCGGGACTGGTCGGTCACCTTGCCACCCCAGCTGACCTCTGGTTACCTTGTAAAACGTGGCCGTGCCTTTGTAGTGGGGGGAACTGTAGTTCCCAAATGGGTCCACTTCCGTTAGATACACCAAGAGGTGATTCTTCTGCTGGCTGTGGAAGGTGATTCGCTCATGTGGGACATCATGTTGGTCGTTTTGAGTTCCTGTTGTAAAAAAATGGACATTCAAAACCTTATCACTTCAACCAACTGAATCAAAACCAGTCAGTATGTCATCTTTAAGTGAGAAGGAAGCTGGGAGAGCAAACATACCTGAGACTGAACACACTGTACATGCATTCTGTTGGCTGCCTGTCCAAACATATAATTAAATTTATTATATGGTCTGTGCCACCCAGTTATGTGGCGACAAGCAGCAGGAAGACAGACCTGTTTAGACCTATGGTAGGTATTTGTAACCTGATTTCCCCAACAATAGCAACAACTGTTTTATTATGTTGATGTTGATACTTTTATGTGTGTTTTACTGCCTTTGAGTTAAAACACACTGAGTTTGGTTTACTGTATATTGTCAAACAGAAACCTGCTAATAGATTCTGACATGTAACTCTTTTGTAAAACATTTATCCTTTTGTCCTCTTTCCCTCCATATGAATGCCAGGGTGCAGGTTTAATGCATGACACCACACTGTTAGAATACCAAACCCGGGCAACTTTTCTTACAGTATATTCCATCTCTAAACATCATTCCAACTTTTTTAATAAGCAAATGTAAAAGTGTTTGCACTCTGGAACCCAGGCTTCTCAGGAAGTAGGGCCAGATATGTGTAGCCAAGGTAAATCA
This sequence comes from Perca fluviatilis, assembly GCF_010015445.1. NCBI lineage: Eukaryota > Metazoa > Chordata > Actinopteri > Perciformes > Percidae > Perca > Perca fluviatilis. Next base: position 16,552,213 of record NC_053125.1, read on the forward strand.
TTTCTTATGACAGAAATGTCCTCACAATGACAAAAAACAAACAAAAGAAAACCTACGAGTCTGTTCAGATGAAAAAATAATTATTTACATGTACAAACAGTGACAACATGTGAAACGGGACTGAGAGTCTATAGCCATACTAGCTGCTCTGTGAGGGTGTGCTTTGAGCTAAATGCTAACAATGCTGATACTATTATTGACATGGAGCTTCTGATTTACTATTTCCAAATATATTTTGACCTGATGATGGCGCTAGGACTGGTATTAGGATTCATCCTCTGGGAAGCATGAATGCCTCGACAAAAGGTCACGGTAACCCATCCAATAGCACATTATAACCACAAATTACATGTAATCCTAGGGATTTAAACAGGCCAGTGATGGCCAATCAGGAGAAAATATATTCTGTCCTGACATGTTCCTATAACCAAAACATTCACTGTTCTGCCATTTCCCCCCATATTTTTTGTACATTGTGCATTCTTTTCTGCATCTGTGGAGCCTCCTTTACTTCCTTTTTTCAGTGTGCAGGCAACTTTTTAAATTAGTCAGTACCTGAACCTCGCACCCTACCTGTGGAGGTGATGTTGCCACTGAAACGGAGGAGAAGCTGGTCTCCTTCACACATGGAGATCTCTGCCGAGGTCTCCGGGAGGCCACTGAAGCCCCGGGCTCGCAGTTTGGACAGCTCCCAGCCGAGGTCTCTGCTGGGCAGAGCAGCCACCAGGACGGCGTGAGGCTCGTCTTGTCTATGCTGGAGGACGACAGTGGCCGCGTGGCAGCAGACCGACTCCTCCAGCTCCTCTGCCAGGGAGGTGATCCGGCAAGGCTGTAGTGGAGACAGGAGACGAACCACCAGCAGTCTGAAAGGTAGACAGTCAGAGACAGGAAAGTTAAGAAGTTGAGCTCAGCCGAGAGATTAGATTGTTGCTGAATAAAGGGAAGAGATGAGTCCATTATCGTGGGCCTGAATACAGACTAAAGACAGAATAAAGAATTCATATTACTGACTGAACATATATTATTCTCTGGGGAAGCTGTTTTAGATAAGAAAGAAGAAGAGAAGTATGGCACAGGAGAGAAATAATGAGAATCTATCCTTATTAAAGGAACAGTTCACAATGTATAGGTCTAATATTCATAATTACATTTTCCTAAACGGGACTAAAAGCATAAACGAAATCAGATACCTTTTAATTTTAATTATCACTTCTTTAGAGATGACTTAACATTCTTAGCATGTTCAACATAGAAATGCTAAAGCCTGGAATTCAAAGCATTTGGCTCCCCCCTTTATCCATACTGCCTTTCTTAAACCACTTATGTAAAGAAAATCTCACTCTAAGTCTGGTTAGTTGTAATGTTCCACATTTGTTCTCATGTGCCCATAGACTGAACATGTCTAAATGAAAGGCATAAAACCCCGGAGAGGTGGAACAGTAGTTGCTTGAGTGGTGAGTACTTCTGGATAAAGTATTGTCTATGTGTTTGACTCTAGATTAAACAAGGCAAGAATACCACTAAGTAAGGAAAATGCTAATTGATTGTGTTAAATGTTTCTCCTAAATCATTATACAAAATGTTTATTTATTTATGATTAGCAAACGACGCAAGAAACGCAAGGAATGTTAAAGAAAACACTTGAAATTGTTTATACTTTTAAAACTGCTACACTTCTTGATTACATGGTGTGTATGAAGTACTACTTCTGTATGTGTATGTACAGTATATGTTAATTGTGACCTGCCAGGGGACTGCACATGAAAATGATCTTTAAGATTAATCTGTTACAGCACCTTAAATGATTAGGGATATGTGTATTATTGCACACAGTCCTTTACATACAAAATAGATAAAGAATGGAAATTAAGATGGAATAAATGTAGCTGTGAATTTTTTTTAGGTTTTGTCTTTTATCATTGTGTGAGGTAAATAAGAAACGAACCAAGTGTTCCCAACTTCAAATATGTCAAATACAAATATTTTTTTTAAACTATTCTGTCTCTATAAAATGTCCCTATTCTAGCATTGTTCCGGTAGGGCGTCACACATCAGACCTCTTCATGTTGAAGTTTCCACCAGAGCTGATTGTCCACAAGTAAGAATCCATGATTTTCACATGACTTCAAAAATTAACTGTCGTCTTCAAATACGCAAAATCACACTCCCTAATTTTTTGTTTCTCTCTCTCTGTGTGGCCAGGGGCAATGTTTGCTTCCTCCTCTATGTGGTTGGAGGACTCGTGATGACGGTCACTGCTGGTAGTCGGTGCGTGGATGTGGCTATGAGGACGGCCCAGAACCCTGCTAACCTGCGGCGCCTGTCAAACACACTCATCCGGCTCATGGGCCTCCGATACAAAACACATGTTGTGAGTAACCTGTAACTGTTTAACTACACACAACTAAGTACAATACACACTTTTTGTAAAAAAAAACAAATTTATTTTTTCTAAATGGGAAAACATCAAAAACATGCATTAAATATCATTGCTTTAAATTTAGCCTAAGATTTAATTCCAATAGAACTCTTTTTTATTTTATTTTTTTTTATTTACAGTTTAGAGTCTAATCATTGTCATTATTTAGTCATGTTCTTTTCTGTATCTTGCAGGCTAACTCTGTGGCAAAAGGAAAACTAAAAAGGCTGTTTTTCACTGACAGGTATCAAAGAGAGTTAAAGTTACTCATCACTAATATAGGGCTGGGAAATATAGCCAAAACCTTCTATCCCGAGGTCATTTCATATTTCGATAAAGATATATATCACAATATTGCATGTTTTCTGGTAATTCAATAAATAAATAGTCCATATCAAATAACCACATAGCAAACCCTATTTTGGTGCAAAATTAACATAACGTGCAAGAATCAAAACGTAAAGTGCCATCCAAGTGATGTATGTGTATGTGAATATTGCCATAACGCAGTTCGGCCTCTAGTTTTTCGACGTCACGTTAGAAACAATGTAGAAATATATACGAAAGGCATTTTGATATCGTTTTGAGGACATACATCGTCATATCACCCAACCCTACTCACTTTTCTCATAAACAAAATGAGCCAGTTTCAGTCCTTGTCTTCATCAAATATTCTTTTCTGGCCTCTATGTGTGATCCAGTTTCAACAGCCTCCTTGCTATGACAAGAACAACACTGCAAGGAACTCGTCATTTCAAGGTTTTAGGCTGGTGTCCTGAGAAGCAAACACACCTGGAGTCTACGAACTGCGTCTCAGCAAACAGGTACACAATCAAATGAAAAGTTTTTTTTTTCTTTCACTTCAGTTAATCTGTGATGTCTGAGAGTAGTTCCTGTTCTGTGGTGAGACGCAAGATTTATTACATCCTCATTTGTGGTGTGAGTGGCCTGCCCATTCTGACACTGCGTATAGGAAACAACAGCAGCAAGCTGAAAACATTCCATCCTTCAAATCAACTACAGTGGTTGATCAACTGTAGCAGGAAGGCACAAGCAAGAGGAGATGTGGTAAGATACATTACAACACAACTCATGTGTGTGTCAGATAAAGGTCTTCTTTTGATACAATACTGTATGTTTTTCAGATTCTTCTTTTACTGGGTGGACAAACCAGAGAAATCCGCAATGGATCTGACACAAATTATGCTTTAAATGACAATCACCCTACAAGTCTGACCCTGGGCTTATCTCTACTGTCTGTAGTCCTTCTATGGATGTTTCTGCCTCATATTGCAGTTTGTGCTGGGATCTGTTTAGGTTGGAAGGTACAACAATATATCCACTGAGTGCTGCAGTCACAGAGAAAATCATCCAGGCTTTCATTTTCTATCCACTATAACGCCCACTATTTTGACCCAAGCCTCTTTTTGCAGCTTCCAACTGGCTCCAGAGTACTGTACCAAGGATTCTAACAAGATCAGAAAACTATATTACCTTTTCTGATGCCTCCCCTCAATAGCTTCTTGTTAGCTTTAGAATTTAATCTACCATTCTAATATTTATCCACAAAGTGCTATGTGGTATTAAATAATAAGGCCCTAAATATGTGCTGTATACCTGAGCTCAAAGTCATACAAACCTGACCAAACCCCCACAATCCACTCCGTCCATTTATATTTCCTACAAACAACTTAAATACACTTTTCCTCATTTGCTTTAAATTGAACACAATCTATTTGGATTATGTGTGTGTGAATGGGCTAGTACTGTAGTGTGTATGCATCTTTCTTGAAATAAGTATTTCTGTTGTCTAGCTGACCTGCACCGCCCTTTGGATCAACTGTGTTTGAAGTTTGAAGGACTAGCCTCTCATTCTCAACAGCCATGTATATATTCTCAGCAGCCAATTCAATTTGCAAGAATTTAAAAGGTGACATTATTTTGCAAACCTGTCAAAGTTCTCTGTCAGCTCAAAGGACACCAGTCCATTCTGCTGGTTCCTCACTGTGGCTTTATCCAGGACGCTCCACTGTTTGTCTCTTGAAGCCAGAACAATCAGCAGCTCATTGGACATCTCCTTAGACTTCACAGAGGCGACCAGGACTCTGACAGAAACATTAAAAACACAATATCTTCATATAACAAGACTAGGAGTCTCTGTGAGGCTGTGCTTAGGGGCAGGGTGCTGCTTTGATGCTACATCCCTACATTAGCATGCTAACATGTCGATGTTAAACAGTAATATCTACCATGTTCAGCATC